>NC_141699.1:783569072-784138196 GCF_964263255.1 Lissotriton vulgaris
AGCCCTGTGGTACTCCGCAGCTTAGAGTTTTACTGGAGGACACTGTATCACCGTCGAAGATCTGAAACGACCTCCCAGACAGAAAGGAGTCAAACCACCTTAGAGCGTCACCTGCAACTCCGATGTTATGGAGACGGTCCAGCAAGGTGGAATAGCTGACCGTATCGAAGGCGGCACTTAGATCAAGGAGGATCACTGCCACTGATCCTCCCTGGTCCAGTATCCTTCTGGTTTCTTCGGTGACTGCTAATAAGGCGGTTTCTGTACCGTGCTTTGGTCTGAAGCCTGTCTGGGATTTGTGAAGCAGAGAGTGGTCCTCCAGGAACTGAACCAGCTGCGCGTTTATGTGCTTCTCTAACACCTTGCTCACCCAAGGGAGAAGTGAGATGGGGCGATAGCTGGAATGGTCATCTGGATCTAGGCTAGGCTTCTTCAACAGCGCCCGTACCATGGCCTGCTTCCAGGCTGTGGGGACAGAGCAGGCGGATATGGACGTGTTTAGGAGATCCAGGATTACAGGCAGGGTGGTTTTACTTGCCTGCATCAGGATTTCTGGAGGAGCGGGATCGCAGGGGGAGCCGGACTTGACTGAACGAGCCACTTTACTTAGAGTGTCAAGGTCAAGAGGAAGGAAATGTTCGAGGGAAGGCTGGTCAGGGTGAGGGGGTGGTCGGGGGGGAGTGGATTGATCGTATCCGGGGTTATGGCTGCAGTTGGGAAGGTGGAGTAGATTTTTAGAACTTTATTGTAAAAGAAATCTGCAAGCTTGTTACATTGGTCCTGGGTTTTATTAGGAGGGGGCGCTGTATTGGCACTGGAGCATTGCTTTATAATTTGAAAGATTTCTTTGGGCTTTGATTTCGCTCCTAATATTTTCTCCGAGTAATGTGTTGCCTGGGCCGTTCTGATCCCTTCTTTATAGGCTTTGACCGCCTCTTTGTAGGAAGCCTTTTTGTCCGGAAGGAAATCTAAGCGCCAGGCTCTCTCTCGTTGTCTGCACGTACGTTTTAGCTGTCTTAGAGAGTCAGAGAACCATGGGGCTGATTTCTGTAGTCACTTCGAGGAGGATTTGCGGAGCGGGAGGGTCGAATCTAGCGAGTGGGTGATCCAGCTTCCGTAGTTGGCATTTGCCACATTGGGGTCTGGACAGGGTAAAGGGCGAGTGGCGACCAGTTTATGCAGCCAGGACTCCAAAGGGAGTTTTGACCAATTTCTCCTGTTGGTGACTTGGGGAGGTATTTGGGGGGACTTATGTGTGACCCAGGTGAAAGGGACCAGCAAGTGGTCTGACCATGGAAGGGGGATGGGTTGATCGACAGTTAGATCTAGGCAGTTGCTAAATATAGGGTCAAGTAGGTTGCCTTTTTCATGGGTCGGAGCTGCGACCAGTTGGAGCAGTTGCAGGGCTTCCAGATCCTCTAGCAATTCCTGAGCAATGTGGTCTGAAGGGGAATTGAAATGGAGATTCAGGTCCCCTAGGATCGTGTGATTGGGGGACGACAGAATTCTTTCCGCTATAATTTCTGGAAGGGACCTGTGGAACACTTTTGCAGGCTCAGGGGGGCGATAGATCAGGGTACCTGAGAAGGAGCTATTTGCGTTAAACTCTATGCGGAATGCTACACTCCCGCACTCAGGGATAGTGTCTGCTGTCGTACGACATTGGTACTGGTTCTTCAATATAATCGCCAGCCCTCCGCCTCTCCCTATCGGTCTGTCCACTCTAAGTATGTGGTAGCCTACTGGTAGTGCTTGGACCACGTCTGGCTCAGAGTGAGCAGTGAGCCAGGTTTCTGTCAGGAAGACCGCGTCTGGTTTTTGCTCCTCGAGCAGCAGGGCGATCTGTGTGCTGTGTTTTGGTAAGGAGCGGCAATTTAGTGCGTACATGCGGTATGCTTGTGTCGCGGCCGACGGGGTTTTGCGGAAGGAGTGTTTACACCCCGGACATCGGGCTGGTAGTTCTGTGGGAGCGTATATATGGGAGCACTTGGGAGTGGCATTCCTACCTAAGCTGTGCAAAGCCGCCGAGCTGTAGGTCCTGCTCTGGGTAAAAGGGGAACCAGGGTTTATGGCCCCTGGCCCCGGCTGGTCGCGGACGGGCGCAGACGGGCTTGCCTTAGGCGCGCCTTCGGCGTGCAAACGGCGCTCCCGCTGCGCTCGTCAGCTGCGCTTCCTGTAAATGCACATATTTAACCAGAGGGGGGGTGTGGCCTAAGTGGGCATGGTCAGCGTGCACGCCTCGTCTGATGGCGGCCGCTGGAGCTGGTGAGGAGCGTCGCAGCGCTTTGATCGGCTGTGCGCTAAAGTGAGGGCAGATCCTGGTTTAAGAACAACAAAGTAAGTGACACCACGCAAATTTTAAAATTAGTCTTTGTTTAAAAAGGGTTTTCCTCAGTGATTGCCAAACAATAGTACCTCCAGCTCCCGGCTTTCCGCCTCAGGAACTGGGTCAAAGTGTGTACAGCAGCGCTAGTGATCAGCGCTTTTGTAGAGCGATCGGGGGGCGTGGCCTAAGTGGGCGTGGTCAGCGTGCACGCCTCGTCTGATGGCGGCCGCTGGGGCTGGTGAGGAGCGTCGCAGCGCTTTGATCGGCTGTGCGCTAAAGTGAGGGCAGATCCTGGTTTAAGAACAACAAAGTAAGTGACACCACGCAAATTTTAAAATCTGAAAGAAACACGTTAGTGTTAGATTCCTTACCTTAGAATATCCCCAGGCGTCAGTCTGGATCCGGAAACTTTTGCGTAGCAGTACCCCTGCGCGTCGGTAGGCGTCGTCTGCAGGCGTCCCCTGCGGCTCCGCGTCCGTCGTCGGCGTCGCGCGCCGTGATGACGTCGCTGGAGTATATAGACGCCGCCTCCGCGCGCTGACGTCAGTTCTTCTTTTTTCCGCGCCAGTGGACGCAGATCTGAAGAGCAGTACTCCGGTCTTTGACCAAGTTTTTCGAAGTTATTTACTCACTTGTGCCTGATAGGATGCCTGGGTTCAAGCACTGTGATGACTGTGAGCGCACGATGTCGGTCACAGACCATCACCGCCTCTGTCTCCGGTGTCTGGGCCCCGACCACGACGTGGACTCCTGCGTCGACTGCCGGGCCCTCACCAACAAGGCTAGGCGGGAGCGGTCCCGCAAGCTACTGGAGCTCCGGGTGTCGGCCCCACGTCGGGACCGGGAGCGGTCCCGGTCCGGCCGGAGGTCGAGAGAGCGTTCGAGGGAACGATCGCGGAGCCGCGCCGAGCGTTCCGGAAGTCGACACCACTCGTCAGGCTCGTCAGGTAGGAAGCATAAGAAGTCGGGGCGTCGTCATCGTACCCCCGACTCCCCCCGACGCTCGCGTGATGCGGCCGGGGGCTCGGGTGACCCCAACCCCGCGGCTCCGCGAGAGTCGCCGGCGCGGCCTGCCTCATACCCTCCGGTCCCTGGGCACGGTGCGACGCCTGAGGAGATCGAGGCGTTCCTCATGGCCATGAGGGCGCTCGGTTCTCCGACGGGGCCTACGGTGCCTTCGGGCCCAGTGCTACCGTCTGGGGGTCCTGGCGGTTCGGGTGTCCCTGCCTCGGCGCCGTCGGGTGCTCCGGCCCCGGCGCCGCCGACGGCTCCGACCCCGGCGCCGCAAGGGCCTTCGGGATCGGCGCCGGCTGGTCTTCCGGCCTCCCCGGCGCCGTTGCCATCGGGGTTACCCCCGACGCCGCCCCCGCGCGACGCCGGTTCTCCGGTGCCGGCTCCGGCCGGCTCCGGGGTTCCGGCGCCGGCTCCGGGCGGCGCCGTCCCCTTACCTTCCCCGACGCCGGTCCCGGCGCCGATGGGGCCCATGAACCCCGAGGAGCCGGTCTACATCGTTGACTCCGAATACAGAGAAGATGAAGAGTTCGGTGAAGGTTGGGAGGGGTCCGAGGACCCTCTGTCACGCGAGTGCCAGTATGACCCGGACTGGACAGGTGACTTGGGGGATGCCAGTGGTCTGGACGACTCTCCTAACCCTGGTTTGATCTCTCCTCCTTCCGTGGCATCGGTGGAGGGAGCTGCATATTCTGTGGTGCTGATGAGGGCTGCCAAGGCCTTACACCTTGAGCTCCCCGTCCCGGCCGTGAGGCCTAACATCCTCACCGAGGTCTTCAAACCGCAGTCATGCCCACAGGAGCCACTGCTGCCGTTTAATGAAGCCTTGTCAGACGTTCTGTTGGGCACTTGGTCCAGGCCCGCTTCAGGTCCGCCTGTTGATCGGAACGTGGCCAGGCGCCACCGTCCTTGTCCGGACGACCCCAAGTTCCTGTCTACCCACCCCACTCCTGAGAGTCTGGTGATCCAGGCCTCGACCTCCCAGTCCGCATTCCCGTCGGCTCCGCCCGACCGGGAATCCAAGAGGTATGACCAATTTGGCAAGAAGGTCTTCTCGTCCATTAGTTTGGGCCTGCGGTCTTGCAACACCGCCTGCCTCTTGGGCCGCTACACCCACTCTGTGTGGGATACGGTCGCGGAACTGCTGCCAGAATGCCCCATGGAGGTGCGGGCAAAACTCGGTCAGGCTGTGGCTGAGGGCCGAGATGCAGCGAAATATTCGATACGGTGTGGTCTTGATACGACCGACTCGCTGGGCAGAGCTATGTCAACGACAGTGGCGATTCGTCGCCACGCCTGGCTGAGATCCGCCAATTTTTCGGCAGACGTCCAAAATACACTGATGGACATGCCGTTCGATGGCTGTCACCTCTTCGGTGACAAGGCGGACCACGCGCTGGAACGCTTCAAGGACTCCAGGGTCTCGGCCAAGTCCTTGGGTCTCTCGACCCAGCGTCAGCAAACGGGTTCGTTTCGTCCCTTTCGTGGCCAAGGAAGGGGCGCCCCCACACGTGCTGCCAGCCACGCGCCGCAACAATCCTTTCAACGCGGTGGCGGCCGTGGAAACCGCCGTGGTGGCGGTCGGGGACAACGGCGGGGTCAGACCACACCTTCCCCCGCAGCATCTGCCCCAAAATCCTCCTAGTCCGTGCTTTCGGCCCCATGTGACGCCAGTGGGTGGCAGGGTTCGCCATCACCACGCTCACTGGCGCACGATCACTTCGGCAGGTGGGTGCTGCAAATCGTCCGAAGGGGCTACTCCCTCCCCTTCGAGACCTCTCCTCCAGCCATGCCACCGCAGAACCACCGTGTGTCGGGGGACCACTTGACACTTCTGCAGGAGGAAGTTACGGCCCTCTTGGCCAAGGGGGCCATCGAGCGCGTTCCTGGGCCAGAAGTAGGGCGTGGTTGTTATTCCCACTACTTTCTGGTGCCCAAGAAGGACAAGGGGGGCCTACGTCCTATCTTGGATCTAAGGAACGTCAACGGCTTCCTCCGGAAGGAGAAGTTCAAGATGTTGACGTTAGCTCAGGTCTTGGCTGCTCTAGACCCACAAGACTGGATGGTAGCGTTGGACTTGCAGGACGCCTATTTTCACATCCCCGTCCTGCCGGCCCACCGGCGTTACCTGCGGTTCACGGTAGGCCAGGAGCATTTTCAGTTTATCGTGCTTCCCTTCGGCCTTACCAGCGCCCCACGGGTGTTCACAAAGGTGATGGCGGTGGTCGCAGCCCATCTGCGCAGGTTGGGGGTTTCAGTCTTCCCCTACCTAGACGACTGGTTGTTGAAGGCGGGCTCGCCCCAGACAGTCGTCCACCACCTTCAGATGACGGCAGACCTCTTGCACGACCTGGGGTTCTCCATCAATGTGCCGAAATCACACCTGTGTCCCTCTCAAAAGCTCCTTTTCATCGGAGCGGTTCTGGACTCGGCGCAGTTTCGGGTTTATCCTCCGGAACGGCGGGTTCGGGATATTCAGGCTTTGATTCCCATCTTTCAGCCGCTATCCCGGGTTTCGGTCAGGTTGACGCTGCGGCTGCTGGGACTGATGGCTTCCTGCATCCTTCTGGTGCATCACGCCCGGTGGCGGATGCGGGCTCTGCAGTGGGACCTGAAGTTTCAGTGGGCCCAGCATCAGGGCAACTTGTCCGACCACGTCTTGATCTCGGAGGGCACTGCGAGACAACTGCAGTGGTGGCTTACGGACCGCGATTGGGTCAGGGGCAAGTCCCTCTCCCTTCCCCAACCGGAGCACGTTGTCGTGACGGACGCGTCCCTCCAGGGCTGGGGTGGCCACTTGGGAGAGGCAGAGATCAGAGGCATCTGGTCTCCGGCGGAGTCCCGGCTCCATATCAACCTGTTGGAGCTGCGGGCGATTCGTCTGGCACTGAAGGCATTCCTCCCCTTTGTCAACGGGAGTGTAGTGCAGGTGTTCACCGACAACACCACCGCCATGTGGTACTGCAACAAACAGGGCGGTGTGGGGTCGTGGACCCTTTGCCAGGAGGCTCTGCGCCTCTGGCAATGGCTGGAACGTCAGGGCGTGACTCTGACGGTTCAACACCTGGCAGGTTCTCTGAACGCCAGGGCGGACGAACTCAGCCGTCGGTGCTCGATGGATCACGAATGGCGTCTGAACTCGGACGTGGCGCAAGGCATCTTTCTGCAATGGGGAGAGCCTTGGTTAGATCTATTCGCCACCGAAGAGAACGCGCAATGTCATCAGTTCTGCGCGTTGGAGTTTCCAAGACGGCACTCGCACGGCGACGCCTTTCGGCGCGAGTGGAGTTGCGGTCTGTTATACGCCTTTCCGCCTATACCACTTCTGCCCAGAGTGCTGAAGAAGATCAGGCGCGACCGGGCCCAAGTTATCCTTGTGGCTCCGGACTGGGCTCGAAGATACTGGTATCCCGAGCTACTCAGCATGTCAGCCGGTCCCCCGATCCGCCTGCCCCTTCAGGAGGACCTTCTGTCGCAGCAGCAGGGGACGGTCCTCCACCCGAACCTGTCCAGTCTCCACCTCCATGCTTGGAGATTGAGCGGCGGCAGTTGAGGCCATTTGACTTGCCTCCTGAAGTCTGTGATGTTATTCTGGCAGCCAGGCGTCCCTCCACTAAGTCGGTATACGCCTGTCGGTGGAACAGATTTGTGGCATGGTGCACAGCAAAGGCTGTGGATCCTCTTTCTGCCCCTCTTTCGGAGGTTCTTCTGTTTCTTCTTTCTCTTGCCCAGCAGGGCTCTGCTCTGGGCACTATCAAGGGCTACCTTTCTGCCCTTTCAGCCTTTTTAAGGCTTCCTGATCAGCCTTCTTTGTTCAAATCCCCGATTGTAACTCGATTCTTGAAAGGCATCACTCACATGTTTCCACCTGTTCCGTTTGTGATGCCTCAGTGGGATTTGAACCTGGTTCTAACTTTTCTGATGTGTGCTCCCTTTGAGCCCCTTCATTCTTGCCCTCTCCGTCTCCTGACTTTAAAGACGGCTTTCCTGGTTGCCATCACCTCTGCCAGGAGAGTGAGTGAGCTCCAGGCTCTTTCTGTCCAACCTCCTTTCCTGTCCATTCATCCTGACAAGGTGGTTCTGAGGACTAGACCTTCTTTCCTGCCCAAGGTTGTTTCGGCCTTTCACATCGGGCAGTCCATCACCCTCCCTTCCTTCTTCCCGCCTCCGCATCCTTCAAAGGATGAAGAGCGGCTCCATCGTCTGGACCCAAAACGTGCGCTTTCATTTTACTTGGATCGCACTCGCCAGTTCCGGGTGGATGACCAACTGTTTGTTGGCTACGTGGGTGCGAAGAAGGGACGGGCGGTTTGTAAGCGAACCATCTCTCGATGGGTCGTCCTCTGCATCAAAGCGTGCTACTCTTTGGCTTGGAAGGAGCCTCCTGTTGGGCTGAGGGCCCATTCCACTCGGGCCACGGCGGCTACTACTGCCCTGGGCCGGGGAGTCCCCTTACAGGACATTTGCCAGGCGGCTACGTGGGCCTCGCTGCACACCTTTGCGAGGCACTACTGCCTGGACAGTCAAGTCCGGAGGGATGGCTTCTTTGGCCGTTCTGTCCTCCAGGACTTTCTGGTGTAGTATTGTATTGGTTCGCAGACCCACCACCGGGGTTGGTATTGCTGGGGTATGTATTCTAAGGTAAGGAATCTAACACTAACGTGTTTCTTTCAGATGAACAAGTTACTTACCTTCGGTAACGATATATCTGTAAGAAACATTAGTTAGTGTTAGATTCCTTACCGAACCCACCCATCCTCCCCGTTCTGCGAACTGATACATAGGGTTAAGGACATCCCTTTCAGGGCCCTAGTTTTTACATGGCACCAGTGTTGGTTCTCTCATGGCTCTGCGTCTCCTGGCGCGGAAAAGCTGTGTGCAAAGAACTGACGTCAGCGCGCGGAGGCGGCGTCTATATACTCCAGCGACGTCATCACGGCGCACGACGCCGACGACGGACGCGGAGCCGCAGGGGACGCCTGCAGACGACGCCTACCGACGCGCAGGGGTACTGCTACGCAAAAGTTTCCGGATCCAGACTGACGCCTGGGGATATTCTAAGGTAAGGAATCTAACACTAACTAATGTTTCTTACAGATATATCGTTACCGAAGGTAAGTAACTTGTTCATTAGTCTTTGTTTAAAAAGGGTTTTCCTCAGTGATTGCCAAACAATAGTACCTCCAACTCCCGGCTTTCCGCCTCAGGAACTGGGTCAAAGTGTGTACAGCAGCGCTAGTGATCAGCGCTTTTGTAGAGCGATCGGGGGGGGCGTGGCCTAAGTGGGCGTGGTCAGCGTGCACGCCTCGTCTGATGGCGGCCGCTGGGGCTGGTGAGGAGCGTCGCAGCGCTTTGATCAGCTGTGCGCTAAAGTGAGGGCAGATCCTGGTTTAAGAACAACAAAGTAAGTGACACCACGCAAATTTTAAAATTAGTCTTTGTTTAAAAGGGTTTTCCTCAGTGATTGCCAAACAATAGTACCTCCAGCTCCCGGCTTTTCGCCTCAGGAAAGGGATCTCCACTGTCTCTCTCTCCACTCTCTCTCCACTGTCTCTCTCTCCACTTTCTCTCTCTCTACTCTCTCTCCACTCTCTCTCCACTCTCTCTCCACTCTCCACTCTCTCTCCACTCCCCACTCTCTCTCCACTCTCTCTCTCTCTCTCCACTCCCTCTCTTCTCTCTCTCTCTCTCCACTCTCTTTCTACTCTCTCTCTCTCTCCAATCTCTCTCCACTCTCACCACTCTCTCTCTCCACTCTCTCCACTCTCTCTCCACTCTCTCTCTCCACTCCCTCTACACTGTCTCTCTCTCCACTCTCGCCACTCTCTCTCTCCACTCTCGCCACTCTCTCTCTCCACTCTCTTCACTCTCTCTCTCCACTCTCTCTCCACTCCCTCTCCACTGTCTCTCTCTCCACTCTCTCTCTCTCCACTTTCTCTCGCTGACTCTCTCCACGCTCTCTCCGCTGTCTATCTCCACTCTCTCTCCACTCTCTCTACTCTCTCTCCACTCTCTCTCACCCTCTCTACACTCTCTCTCCACTCTCTCTCCACTGTCTCTCTACCCTCCCTCCACTCTCCCTCCACTCTCCCTCCATTATCTCTCTCCACTCTCTCTCTCTCCACTCTCTACTCTCTCTCTCACTACTCTCTCCCTCTCCACTCCCTCTCTCTCTACACTGTCTCTCTCCACTCTCTCGTAGGAAATCAAAGAACGTCCCACAGGGTTACCACAGAATGGGTAGGAAATGGAGTAATACTCTATAATGCGTTTTGCAATAATTAGCAGTACCAATCATATACTTCTACTGGTTATCAAGGCATAGAATACACGTAGTAAACACAATGTTATACTCAGAATACCACCACAAATTATAAATGTAATAGCAATAAAGCACACAGTACGTCAAAGGTAAAAAACAAATCAGAGAATAAAGTTTTAGAAAAATATATTACTGTCGATTTATTCAAAGAGACAATTTCTCAACACAATTATAACAAACCATTAAAAAACACACAAGTAGCATGTTGTAACATTTTCTAAAAAGGACATTTTTTTAAAAAACATAAACATCAGGTTAAAAAGTTCAAAGGAACAGGGGTCGACGCTGCGTTTCGGTTACAGGAAGATAGACAACCTTCTTCAGGACCAAGTTCTAGAAGGAAACATATAATTACTATCCTTTGTAAACCCAATTTTTCATACAGAGTCATTTTCTAAAACAACATTTTTTCTTCTTTAAGTTATAGCCTTTGACAAACGGGGCTGTTGTTATACTTGTAAAGATGGTGGAAAAGGTAGTTGGTACGGTATTGCTAAAGTGCATCGCGCATTTATATTGCTGCCATTTCGTGGGTCACTATGTTGATTATTATAGTGATACGGGAAATCACTAATATGGGTAGATGATACTAATGATCCCCACTGTACATTTACCTTGCATGAGTGCCTGAATACCAATCTAGGGCACTTACTAGTGGGTCGCAGTTTCTAAGTTTGCGAAAGAATAATTTATCATGATTGTTATACCCACTTCTGAGATTACCTTGATAGTTTAAGTAGCCTCCAGAAAGATCCAGGAGGGCAATTTGCCGGTTTGTATGATCCGGTAGGGAACTGGAAATAATTCTTGCTGTGATTTTATAAAGCCTCAGAATATCTGTGAATGGCAGTGAGAATATATTTATGAATTTTAAATTCATGCCCTCTGGATAAAGAACATACAGACGTAAAGAATTAGCATTATAATTTGGGAGTTACTACCTTAAAATTACGTGGGGATTGACCTTGTTCTGGTAGTAGGAGCCACCGATATATGTTTCTTGTGTTGCTGTAAATAAATGCCCCTATTAGTTTATTGCAAGTAAGGAGTAGTAACCAATAGTCTACTGGTCTTGTTTAATACATAGATTAGACATTTGTACTTACCCAGGTTTAAATTACTGGCAGTAGTGTATGTTACACGTGTTTTTCGCTATTCTGGTATAGCCGCTATTTGACATTCAATTCGTGGTGGGCATTGTCCTGCCACTGGTTTCTCTCCACTCTCTCTCTCTTTCCACTCTCTCTCTCCACTCTCTCTCTCTCCACTCTCTCTCTCACTCCACTCCACTCTCTCTCTCACTCCACTCTCTCTCACTCCACTCTCTCTCCACTCTCCCCCACTCTCTCTCACAAAGTAGTGTGCATTGTCATGGGCGTCCGCAGAAATGTTTCGGGGGGGGGGGCAAATTTTTAACTTCATCACCATTCCCTTTGCACCCTTCTCCCCTCTGCCTTGCACCTTCTCGCCCTCCCCCTTGCACCCTTCTTCCCCACCCCCTTGCACCCTTCTCCCCCTCCGCCTTGCACCCTTCTCCTCTCTGCCTTGCACCCATCTCCTCTCTGCCTTGCACCCATCTCCTCTCTGCCTTGCACCCTTCTCCTCTCTACCTTGCACCCTTCTCCTCTCTACCTTGTGCCCTTCTCCCCTTTGCCTTGCGCCCTTCTCCCCTCTGCCTTGCACTCTTCTCCTCTCTACCTTGCACCCTTCTCCCTCCGCCTTGCACCCATCTCCTCTCTGCCTTGCACCCATCTCCTCTCTACCTTGCACCCTTCTCTCTTCCTTGCACCCTTCTCCTCTCTACCTTGCGCCCTTCTCCCCTCCCCTTGCGCCCTTCTCCCCTCTACCTTGCACCCTTCTCCCCTCCGCCTTGCAACCTTCTCCCCTCCGCCTTGCACCCTTCTCCCCTCCACCTTGCACCCTTCTCCCCTCCACCTTGCACCCTTCTCCCCTCCGCCTTGCACCCTTCTCCTCTTTACCTTGCACCCTTATCCCCTCCGCCTTGCACCCATCTCCTCTCTGCCTTGCACCCATCTCCTCTCTGCCTTGCACCCATCTCCTCTCTACCTTGCGCCCTTCTCCTCTCTACCTTACACCCTTCTCCTCTCTGCCTTGCACCTTTCTCCTCTCTGCCTTGCACCCTTCTCCCCTCTACCTTGCACCCCTCTGCCTTGCACCCTTCTCCCCTCCGCCTTGCACCCATCTCCTCTCTGCCTTGCACCCTTCTTCTCTCTGCCTTGCACCCTTCACCCCTCCGCCTTGCACACTTCTCCCCTCCGCCTTGCACCTTTCTTCCCTCCGCCTTGCACCCTTCTCCCCTCCGCCTTGCACCCTTCTCCCCTCTGCCTTCCACCTTTCTCGTTTCAAGAAGCGTCGACGTTTCAACGCTGTTGGTACCCCAGTTGGTGGTCACAACGGGTCTTCCTCAGGACAGGTAGGAGGGGGCAAATTTGACAGCCCATCTGCATCAGGACATCTGACCTGATGCAGATGGTGGACGGTACTGCAGCCCGTCTATTGTACTACTAGACAGACTACTACTACTACTACACAGATTCGCACACCTTGGGACACGTTCTGAATCTCCTCGAGTCCCAGAACCTCCGTCTGAGACTCCTCCGGCCTACAGAGGGCTTCAAATCCCCACCCCCCCTTCTACCTGCCCTGAGGAAGACCCGTCGTGACCACCAACTGGGGCACCAACAGGGTTGAAAAGTCGATGCTAACATTAGGCCCAGTACTACCAGGATTCCACACAACGCAAGATAGGAATGTCTGGAGTGAAATTATCTTCTGGCCTACAACACAGTTGTGTATAGACAACCATGATCTCACTGTATATTACGTACACTACTTGAGCACTGTGCACTATTGTCACTTCTATTCACTTTGCATCCCTGTAAATAATTTGTCTTGACAGTCTACCTGTTTATTGTGAATATCAATGAATGATTTAATTCTGATATAAATATTAATACCAAGCCATCCATCTCAGTCCTTATTCATTAAGTGTCAAGTATTACAGCTCAGTCCTTATTTATTAAGTGTTGAGTGTTTGATATGGTTAAAAGCTCATTTATAGAAATATAGTTTATTATCAATAAATACTGATCGTAAAATTGATTTCCTAATATCCCGATAAAAATTTTAAAAAGTATAAAGTGCAATGTGGTCTGTAGAGACTTTCCATCACAGGGACAGTTAGGAAGGTTAAGACTCCACTTGCCCCTTTTAGGAATTGCAATCAGATAATATAGGGTACCCATCCTTAACCTTGTTAAATAAAATCCATGTTGCACATTTCTTATTAAGATAAGGTACGGTTGGATACCCGACAAAAGTGAGCCATCACAAAATAATCTAACACTTGATATTGTACTTAATTCAACATCCCTTATGGATTCCCTTGAATTTAATAGCCTCATTTGTAGGTCCCCTATACTGTAGGCCTGAATGGGCTTGGGATCATAGAAGTCGATGTCCACAGCACACTCAATTAAAAGATTGTAAATATACTGTAGCCAAGGAATTTTCTTGCAGTAATAAAGGCGAGGCAGTCCATTATTATTGCCTTGGTAAATTTAGTCTTATCTTTAGTCCAGCACCTATGCCATAGTGTAAGGGCTGCCATACTGATGAAATAGCTAACGTAAGGTATGCACAGCTCCTTATGAACTATATATGAAGCAGTTGCATTAGGGACTGCTAAGACCTTCCTTGAAAATGTATTTTCGAAAGTTTGGAGCAGCGAACTGTTTGCCCTCCCCATAATGCTGCTCGGCAACATGCACCTGTGATTCACTTACTCCTACATAACATAAGGATTTCCCGTACTGGCGTATGACCAATTTCTTTTGAAAATCTAAAAATATCCTTGCTGGATCGTATACATTTTGACTTACATGTATGTGATTACAGATATGTGCGCCCCAAGAGCCATTCCCATTAAAGAGGAGTCCCAGGTATGAAAAAGATGTTATTCTTTCGATATGTACACCTTCCACATAATGATTTCTGCTCTTTGTTTTGCTTTTCCCACAAGTCATGACAAAGGTTTTACTGAGATTTAATTCTAGATCTTTCTCGGTCATGAATTGCGTGAAATTTTTCATCAAGCTTTGGAGCTCATTTGGAATCCTTGATAGTAGGACTGCATCGTCTGCATATAAAAGAACTGGTGTTACAGGTCTACTTACGATGGGGGAATCTGCATTTAAGTTCTGAAGTAATCCGTCAACATTATTAATATATAGGGAAAATAAAAGAGGTGCAAGAACGCAACCTTGTCTAATCCCATGGTTGACTCTAAAATGGGGGGTACATTCTCCGTTTGGGCCATAGCTGATTCTTGAAGTTAGGAGGGCATATATGTGCGATAAGTAGGTAATAATGTTGTGTGGTGCACCCATCCCTTCCAACATTTGCCACAATTTAATATGGTTAACTAAATCAAAAGCGCTAGTAAGGTCAACGAAACAAAGGTGAAGTTGAACTTCTTTGGCAATGGTATATTTCCCTATCAATAACTCGAGGTTTACGCACTGCTCCACCATCCCTATACCCTTCTAAATCCATATTGGGAATCAGTTAAGATATTGTTCTTATTTTCCCAGCTTTCCAATCTGTCTAACATTATTATACCCATCAGTTTATATGTAGAATCAAGTAGGGATATTGGACGCTAGGATTTGTGTTTCCTCTATCGCCTTTTTTAAAAATGGGGACAATTATGTTTTCCACCCACGTAGCAGGTAGAACCCCTCCAATTTTAGCATTAAAAAGGCTTACTAAAATTGAGGCCCAAAAGTCGATACTGGACTTAAAAATATCAATAGGCACCCCATCTGGTCCTGCGGCCTTACAATTTGCGCTTTTGTTTAGAGCAGTTTTAATCTCATCCAGGGTTATGGGTGCTATCTTAACAGAGTTCACTAGTATAAAATTGCTATTATCATTGATCATGGGATCCTCCTTTATTGGGTTAAAAATGTGTTCAAAGTGTGTCAGCTATTCCTCAGGAGTTACTAGTGTTTCTACCTTAGCGGATGATATGTCTTTAAAAAAGGGTTGGTCTATTGTTTTCCAAAATAAGGTAGAATCAAGTGTCTCTGCAGTTTGGATCAGTTTTTCCCATGAGCTCTCCCGAATTTCTATTTTTCTTAAGTTAGGTTTGTCTGTAGCTTTTCCGTGTGAAAAATCTCTCTCTATCCCACGGTCTTACTTTCAGTGTCTCCTTTAATTCCTTATTTAGTTTGGAGCACTGCTGGTGAAACCATTTAGGGTTATGATCGCTATTTTATATTTGGGGAGGAGCTATCCAAACAGATATTTATATTTTCATGTTTTTTTGTACTATATTTTCCATAAATACTATGGGATTGATGCCTGACCATTTAATAGACATCCCATTCTCTCCTTGTGTTTTAATATCAGCTGTGGCTATACAACCTTTTCTCATTGGTACAGATTTGATTTCAATATCTGGAGTAGTGGATGGTGGTCGCTGAACGGACTTGCCACTATATCAAATTTTTCGACAAGACCCTTACAATTACCTGATACTAAGACATGGTCAATGTTTGACGAGGATCTCACCCCTTCATATGTTTGGACAACCATGTCTCCCTCATGTTCACCTGACTCCATAATTTCTAAATTATATTGATACATAGCAGAATTGATCGCTTCTCTATAAGGGTTATGGGGGAAGTGAGAGCTAGGGTCACCATGGTCATCACTGTGGCCGCATTGTGCCTCTATTCAAATTTTACACTTTTCACAGTTAAAATCACCAACCCAAATAAGCAAGTAATCGCCTCCCAACCCCTTTAAAAAATCATCCAACTCCTCTTCCAATGACATAATTACCCTGTGTCTTGTATTGTCGAAAACATCATTGTAGAAATGTATAACTACTATGTCTGTTTTCCTTTAATACAAAAATGTAAGAACTGAAAATTATGTGATTTATTATGGACTCTTTTTAATGTTACTGGTGACGTTACTGAGATTAAGGCTACTACGCCTCCTTTTGCTCTTCGTGCCTTTGAAGGGATGGCTTGTGTAGAAACTTTTTTTAAACCATTAATAAAAATGAATTCTGTAAGCCAGGTTTCTTGTAACAAAATGAAAGTACAGCTCTCAATCGTTTTAAGCCATTCCCTATCATATAGCTTGTTTTTTACACCTGCAACGTTCCACGACATTATTGTTATAGAGCTATATAATGAATGGCCATTTAAGTTGTTATCATCAGACCTAATGGGATGGGAGATGTGATTAACATCTATCTGTTACTCTACATCCTCCCGCAGTCAATCAATTTCACTGCAGCTCCTTAAAGGGGAAAACCTATTCGGCATAGATGGTATCTCAAACGGGTCTATAATTTGGAAGTTGCTGCTTTTTTGGGGGGTTGGCTCATTTCTAGGTTTGTAAAAGTAGCCAAGTGTGACAGCAGTGATGGTATCATTGGGTGATTAAATGACCGTACATATTTAGCTGAAAGTTCGTCAATCAGAGATCCCACCACCTCCGGACTACAGAAATTCACAACACAATCTCCTTTGCATGATTTCCTCGTGCTGCCTACCCAGCTTACTCTTATCATTATTATGTTCTGGGAGAGCATATTAATACTACAGTTAGAATTTAAGGTGAACCAGTGTACAACCCTATTTTTTAGAGACCCCCAGGACTCTGTGGTATGGTCTGTCATTTTCAGGACATTTTTTAAGACGAAAACATAAGGAGTTGCCTGCGGAGGTAGATGGAGCGAAACCTCACCAGGCTTCGTTGGCCAATAGTTAGCAGAGGGTTCTTTCTCATGATCTATGTTTTTATTGCTTAGATTGTAGTCTCTTGATTTTACAGCAGGTTGTATTGTGGGTGCTTTGTTTATTTGTGGTGCCATCGCCATCGTTGAATGGGTTTTTCCAATTTTGACTAGGGAGCTGTGCCCAGCTTGTATCTTATCGTCTGGATCACTAACACATGTTACTTTTTGAGGACACTGGGGCATATTATCAAGGGGGTTTATCTCCGCTTTTTTGGCTTCAAAAGCCAAGAAAGCGGAGATAAAATTATCTCCCTATTACCTAGCTGTCGCTAACACCAGTTAGCGACAGCTAGTAGGAGATAGCGACCATCTTGGGCCCCACTTTGCATGTCAGTGATATTTATCACTAATGACATGCAAAGTGGGCGTGCTAAGATGTTAGCGACTGGAAACAGTCGCTAACATCGCTATCTCCTATTACCAACTTATGGAGATATTCGCGCTAAGCGCGAATATCTCCAAAAGCTAACACCTCCCCTGAGCAGTTCTTAGCCATGTTATCCAATGGGAGGTGGATAACATGGCTAAGAGCATTAGCTCAGTAATGCATGAATATCGCTTATTTTTCAGCAATATTCATGCATTGCGGCCGATTTTTATCGCATTTGCGATAAACCTTGGTAATACCAGTATTTATCTGAAATAAAAATCACCACAGCTCAGCGGTAAATTTTTGTCTCTAACCAAGCAATAGCGATAATTATCGCTATTGCTTGGTAATATGCCCCAATATGTTTGTGACCAAATCAGTTAGGTGGGTAATATCTTTTTGTACTGACTTAATTTCCGACATGTCGTCTTTCAATATTATCGATTTTTCTACGTACCTTTTTGAAAAGAGTTTCAATACCTTGCATGTGGCTGGTTGAGTCGCCCACCCCTGCTCCTTTGGCCTCTATTTTTGTTACTTTTCCCTTTTTTTGCTTAATTTTCAAGTTTGTTTCCAGCATTAGAGAGGGTACTTTTATATTTACTGGCTGCTGTTTGCGTTTTTTCGCTGCTGAGGAAACCAATTCAGAGTTATTTGATATTATAGATATCTCAAGTAGGAGTGTTGATATGCATGGGCCTCCTTTAAGTAATCTGTAAGTGGTGCATTGTCCTCCTTACTTTTACTAACGGCTTGATCTTCCGAAGCAGGATCAGATTTCACAGGGTCTACCAAGTCTGACTTAGTCTCTTTTAGGGCTGCATTTAATGCTGTTTTTGTAGCAGCCAACTGCTCTTCTACTTGGACAATCTCATTATTAATCAGGCCCATAGCGCTTTTCAGGTAATCAGTAATTGGCACATTTTTACCTGTGGAATTTACATTGGTTAATGTTAGTTTTCTTTTGCCCATTTTCCCAAGATAATCAGTTATATTTAGTTTTTAGTTGAATACAATTATAGCGGCTCATCTTACCAGATCTTTGTCTCTTTCAGTTCGTTGAGCCAAGGGGGTGGCACAGCCCAGCCTTGTTCGGCCGCAGGCGGGCTCCCCTTGGCCCGGGCTTTGCCCGGGCGTGGACGTGCATCATGCGCTGTGGGAAGCCCTGACCCCGGTTTCGTCGATTTTGTTACAGGGGGCCGATATTGCAGGCCCCCTGTAACAAAAACGGCCCCCCAGAGGGCCAAAACCGGCCCCCACCCTAGCGGCCGACTGGGGAAACGCCCGGTGCCCGCTGTGGCCAGTCCGGCCCTGCCTCCGGACACGTGCCGACATCACGCTGGAGGCGTTCGAGCCGTGAGACTGCTGGGAGATTGAGTCCTCCCTCCTGCTGCTGGCAATAGTGGTCCAAACTGTAATACGGAGCCACCCGGCCCGTTCTCACACGCACACATGCACGCATGCACCTCAGGGGCGGGGTAGCCCCTGGGTATAAATAAACGAGCGCGAGACCGCTCGGGGTCTTCAGCCCATAGCTAATAGCCAGAGTGCCTGTCTCATTTGTGTCCCGAGTTTAGGTAGGCCCCACTACGTGGCCTAGGTTTGTCACTGTCCCTATAGTCACTACACTGGTGACGGGGCGGGTCCTGTCCCACTCCTCACCCCCGCAGAAGTGTGCCGGCGTATGTGCCTGCTGCCTGGAGGGCTCGCGTCTGCTGCGCTTGAGCCTCGGCGCAAGGCCGGTCGCCGCGAGTGCCCACCCCGCTGCTTTGGCTACCGGTCATCCGGAGCGCTGCCGAGTGACCCGAGGAATTTTGCACCAGGCCATGGCGTCAAGGTGAGCCCAAGAGGGTTTGCGGCCTGTGCGCGTGTGGCCTTACCTTCGCCGAAGTTCCGGTACAAGACGTACCGTGACCACGCCTCGAAGCGGGCAACATCAAGCCTGTCACCAGCCGCCGCACCCATGAGGCCTTCAGCGCATCGGGGGGAGGGTTTCGGCCCCCACGCTTCTCCCGCGCCTGCCAGCTGCCTCTTCAGCCTTCCGCGCATCGGGGGGACGGTTCGGCCCACGCGCGCACATGCCCCCACACGCCTGACATGCCTTAGAGGAGGAGGGAGTGCACTCAGATGGCTGCCTCCCCTCCCGCAAGTGGGAAGCCTGACTCAGGCCCTGCAGTACAACAAAGCAGCACAAGAAGGCCCTTGCAAGCTCCCCCCCTCCCCCACACGTGTAAGACCTCGATCAGGCCATGCCAGGGAGAAAGACACAGTACACTCTACCCCAGGCCTGCCACACCCCAAGGCACCAGGATCACGTCACTGCGAGGTAAAGACCGCGCCCAGCACAGCACAATACTCGATGGCGCCCCAGCCTGGTTTGTCCTGCACAGGCCCAACGTCAAGACCGACACTGCCCACTGCACAGAGGGCCCCGGAGACCACGCCAAGCGGCGTGAGCCATAGCGCAACACGCCGCAGAGTAGCCCCGCATACCAGCCTCAAAGTAAGGCGCATCGCAAGCACGACCAGCGCCTGCCACGTACCGTCGCACCAGACAGCATGAACGTGCAGCCAGGAGGCAATGGAGGAGCTGCGCCAGCAGTTCAACAGGCCCCACAACAGGTGGGACCTCAGGCCGCCTCACCTCAAGTTGCCGCCAACGCCGCAGGCCCGGCTGCGGCCGCCACACCAGCCCCTCCCGGACATGGGCTAGCGGCCCCCCTCCCACCTTTCAGTGAACTTTCCGACCCATTCACAGCGGCAGCGCGTTGGCGCTTGTGGATAGGGAGACTCGACCACTACTTCATAGGGGTCAGAGAGACGGATGGGAAAGTAAAACGCTTGTTGCTGATGTACTATGGAGGCGATTAACTCTACGAACTATTTGAGACGCTGCCGGACAGAGGCGGAGCCGATGACTACAACGCAGCGGTCACTGCGTTAGATCGATACTTTGACCCGAGGGTAAACCCCGACTACGAATGGTTTAAGCTGCGACAAGCACTCCAGGGTGAATCTGAATCCATCGACACCTTCGACGCTAGGCTAAGGAAACTTGCGATAGCCTGTGAACTGCCAAACCAACAACTGGAGATACGCGCGCAACTCATTCAGGGTTGCAGGTCGGTGCAACTCAGACGCCTCATCCTTAGGCAACCGCGGATATCCTTAGATGAAATCCTCGTCTTGGCAAGATCGCACAAGCTCTCCAATACCAGGGTAGAGGAGATGCAGGCAGCCCTAAACCGTCCAGGAATGGCGGTAAAAGCCCCAACCATCAAGGAAAAACAGGTAGACATGATCCGCCGCCGACCGCCGTCAACCCAGAGAGGGAACACCCCTACGCCGCCGCGCGCGACGTGTGGAAACTGCGGCATGGACCACCTGGCAGGTTGGGGATGTTTTGCGAAAGGTTAGATATGCTCGAACTGTGGAAAGCCAAATCATTTCGCGAAAGTGTGCCGCATCAGCGGCGGTGGACGCACAGGATCGAGTGCGAGAGGCCCGGCCCATGCCCGGGACCCTGCAGTGACACTGCTCGAGCGGCTTTTCACCTGGAAGATGATGACGACGACGTCTTCTTCGTGTCATTCATAAGAAGGGAAGGATCAAGGAGGAGGCCGCCCCCCATGTGTGAGATCACCATAGCCGACTCCCGGTACAAGCGCTGATCAACACGGGGGCATCGGTGAATGTGATGGATAGCGCCCAATATGAAAAACTGTCTCCACGTCTGGCGCTATTTCCATCAAAGGCCAAAATCTATACCTACGACAGCGACGACCCGCTTCCCCTGCGAGGGGTGATAGAAGTGGTAGCTGCCTGCAATGACCAGGAGGTGAAGACAAGGTTCCATGTGACTGGAGGAAGACGCGGCACGCTGCTCAGCTGCCACACAGCCGAAGACCTCCAACTAGTGTTCTTTGCACGACAAGTGCACAAGCTGCACGCGGACGCGATGCTGAAAGACTTCCCTGCCCTATTTGAAGAACTCGGCCGCCTGAAAGGGAAGACATTCAAACTCCATGTGGACCACACAGTGAGACCAACAGCGTTGAGGCATAGGCGAGTGCCATTTCACCTGCGGCCACAAGTGGAGGAGGAGCTGAGGAAGCTCGAGGAATTGGGAGTCATAGAAAAGGTGTCGGGCCCGACACCCTGGGTTTCCCCCCTTGTGGTCACACCGAAACCTAAACAACCTTGTGCCATACGCCTATGCGTGGACATGCGCCTGCCCAACAAAGCGGTGAAAAGGGAGAGAAATTTAACGCCCACGATGGACGACATCGTAGCAGACCTGAACGGAGCTCGGTGGTTTTCAAAACTTGATCTGAATGCCGGGTACCACCAGCTCGAGCTACACCCGGATAGTCACAACATAACCACATTCTCTACGCATGTCGGCCTTCGAAGGTACAAGCGGTTAAGCTTCGGCGTGTCATCGGCCGTGGAGGTCTTCCAGAACGCGATTAGAGAGACTCTGTCAGGGTTGTCGGGAGTAATAAATCTGAGCGACGACATCCTCCTAGTCTTCTCTAAGACGCTCGAAGAACATCATGTACACCTCCGCGCCACCCTACAACGCCTGGCTGACCACGGCCTTACCCTACACCGGGCCAAGTGCTCCTTTTACAAAGAGTCGGTGGAATTCTTCGGGTACATATTCTCGAGGGATGGGCTTCAGGTGGACCCGAAAGAGGCAGAGGCAATCCGGTCGGCGCCGAAACCAACGTCAGCAACGGAGGTCAGAAGCTTTCTAGGGATGGCCACGTTCTGTGGCCGTTTCATCCCCTGCTTGGCATCCCTCTCGGAACCCCTACGCATGCTGACCAAGACGGGACAACCTTGGACGTGGTCTGCGAGGGAAGATGAAGCGTTCACAGCTGTCAAGGACGCGCTGATCGACAATAAGGTCATGGCCTATTTCAGGCCACACCAGCGCACAGAGGTTGTTGTGGATGCAAGCCCAGTTGGTCTTGGGGCCGTCCTCATGCAGGAGACGGAAGCGCATTAATGGGTGCCCTTGGCATATGCCAGTCGGGCGTTGACTGCAACCGAGATGTGGTATGCACAAACGGGAGGCCCTGGTGATCAAGTGGGCGTGTCAACACTTCCATCTGTATTTATATGGACATGAGTTCAAGGTTATCACGGATCACAAGCCCTTGGTGCCATTGTTTGCAGGGACGGCCAGACTCGCTCCTCCCTGCATCGAGAGGTGGGCCGTACAGCTACAGACCTATCGGTTTGAGGTCATCTACCGCCCTGGGGCGGACAACCTGGCGGACTTCCTATCAAGACACCCAGGCTCAGCTGCTACGGACCAAGGGATAAAGGTCACGGAAGAGGCCGAAGAGTTTGTGAAGATGCTGTCGCAGGAGGCGCGCCCTGCGGCCCTCACGCTGGAAATCATCGGGAAAACCACAGATGAAGATGAGTGCCTCATCCGAGTGAAGGACACGTTAACAAACCGCAATTGGAAACACTTCCTAGACGGGGTTAGTGCCCTCAAGGCCACAGAAAAACAGTCAAGGCAACAAATGTGGAGGGCGCAGAGTGAACTCAGTGTGGGGCCACACGGGATAGTCCTCAGTGGCACAGCAATTGTGATCCCATACAGTCTCCAGAAAGACGTAGTACGCCTGGCCCACCAAGGCCACCAAGGGGTGTCAAAGACAAAAGCACGGCTGCGCTGTAAAGTATGGTTCCCCGGCATGGACTCGGCCGTAGAAGAAGAAATAAGCAACTGCCACTCGTGCACCATCACTGGTCAGGACCCGGCCCCTCATCTGGTGATCACTGAGGACCCCTGTCAAGTGCCATGGTCGAAACTCAGTGTAGACTTTGGGTCCTTCCCAGACGGATGCCACACGCTTGTGGTGATAGACTCCTACTCACAATTTCCGGTAGTGGAGGTGGTACCCTCCACGGCGGTTCGTGCACGTGAAAAAGGCAATGGAGAAGATCTTCGCCATGATGGGCCTACCGGAGGAAATCAAGTCAGACAACGGTCCGCCGTTTCAGGGAAAAGACTTCCAGACGTATCTGACTGCAAGAGGAATACACCACAGGAAAGTCACCCCTCAATGGCCACAGGCGAACGGCGAGGTCGAGAGGTTTATGAGGACCTTGAACCGCGCCCTCCAAATCGGAGCTGAGAAAGGAGAAGACGCGGAAGAATGCATGTCCCAGTTCTTGAGTGCGTACCGGCAAACACCACACTCTACCACCCGGTGCGCCCCGGCGCATCTGCTATTCAAGAAAGCGCTAAGAGACTGTGTGCTGATGATACCGTCATGGTGCCCGCCAGAACTGGACCAAAATGCTGCGCAAGAGAGGATAAGACAAAACAACGAAAAGGCCAGTCGGGCTTGGAGAGCCCAGCCCAGGTCCCTGGTGGTCGGTGACAAGGTTGTCCTCAAACATAGACATCCGAATTGGAAGTATGACACCGCCTATGAACCCGAGGTGTGGGAGATCGTTAACATCCAAGGCACCATGATATCCGAAACCCGAGGCACAAGAGCAGTGACACGGAACGTGTCATGGTTCAAGCGCATTCCCCGAGGGCGCGAGGAGGCCAGTCAAACATCGGAGGATGTGGAGCATGTAGGTAATGATCAGGAGGACAACGAGATGCCGACAAGCCAGCGTGAAGTTGAAACACCCCCGCCAAGAACTGAGCCTGAAAGGAAGGATATCCCGGATAACATCCCTGGAGAAGCCCAGGGCCCAGCAGAGCAGCCCAAGGGTGATGAAGTGACGGGGAGTCAATGGAGCCAAAGGTACCATCTCAGGCCCAACCCGACTCCCAGCCAGAGACTGAGAGACTATGCCTGCGAACTGAGCTCTCGCAAGAAAGTCCCATGACTTGGACTATTGATCTGTGAGTTTGGAGGGTTGTAGAAACGGAGCCATCCGGCCCGTTATCACATGCACACATGCACGCATGCACCTCAGGGGCGGGGTAGCCCCTGGGTATAAATAAACGGGCGCGAGACCGCACGGGGTCTTCGGCCCATAGCTAATAGCCAGAGTGCGTGTCTCATTTGTGTCCCGAGTTTAGGTAGGCCCCACTACGTGGCCTAGGTTCGTCACTGTCCCTACGGTCACTACACAAACCAAGAGAAATGACCTGGCCCCTTTTCAGCACCTCCGGGCGTGGCCCGACGTCATGCTGGCAGCGCCCGGGCCACGAAACTGCTGGGAGATTGAGTCCTCCCTCCTGCTGCTGGCAATAGAGGTCCAAACCAAGAGAAATGGGCTCCTGCACTGCGGGAAGCCCTGGCCCCTTTACATCGCCTCTGGGCGTGGGCGGATGTCATGCCGGTGGTGCTCGGGTCGCGAGACTGCTAGGAGATTGAGTCCTCCCTCTTGCTGCTGGCAATAGTGGTCCAAACCAAGAGAAACGGGCTCCCCATGGCTCTCCATGCTCATTCTGTACTTGTTTCAAAATCTTTTGTAAACACTGCCAAGGAGGATGTGACATGCACAGTAGTATAAATACTTGTAAATATTGCTTCCAAGTCTTAGTCCTCTCCAGGTGGTACCATTCCAAGAGGAAGACACATCCTCCAAATCCTCTGCCTATCGTGGGGTGTTGTATGACAATAGATTAAATAGAATGTCATCTCTTTTTGTGGGTCTTTGCCCGTGATAGCAATATTAGTCTCCGGACTGATTGCTGGAATGTCATGCACATGTGGTGCGGTTCCAGATCTTTAGTAACTGTCTTGATTTTGGAAGTGTCTGATTGTCTGCATCAGTTGGGGGTGTGTACCCAGTCAATACAGGCCAGGTGGCCCAGTCATTACTGAATGGACCCATTCTAGCATTCTGTACAACATGTGGTAGTTGCCCATCAAACCATGCCTGGTGTTTTTGATATTCTAAAGGAACATCCAGGTCATGATAGGGTACATAGTTTGCTAGTGTTACAACATGTTTGTTTGTGAAAGTGCTCAGTGTTTGCATCTACAGGATCAAACTCCATCCATGAGTAAAATATTTAAAAAAAGATATGCAGCATTTGCATTAACAACATGTTACTTCACCCCCGTGTAAGGGACACTCCCAGCAAGGACATGTTGTATGCCTCGTGCCTGTAATTTGGACCTAACAACATACGGACTTGCACCATTATCAACAAATATACTAAAAAACATGAGATTCAAACATCAGAAATCAAAATCGGGAACAACCTTTTATTAGTCAAGCACCTGACAAACCTACAGCAAATAAGAAGTACCCAATATTACAACGTACATCTTCAATAACTGTAATACTTGGTTTCTTGGGTGTGTAATTCAAATCTATTCAAAGATCTAGAAAACTTGTGCCATGCAGCTGGGTGCCAAATTATATTTTTTCTAAGTTTTTTTAGACCCCATGCCACTGAGGACTTAGTTAGTGGGCTAAGCCGAATTAAAAAAAAACACTTGAGTGAAATAGAATGTATTGTTATGTTGTTTTGTAAAGTGTTGAGATGCTCTTGCCCGCTCGTCACCACTGTGAAGATCAGGACACAGATAAAGTATTAAGAAGGTCCTTTTATTAAGAGCACATCAGCCACCAACCCACACCATCCAAGGCCTGGCTCAACTGACTGAGAATAGAACCCTCAGTCAGATCTTCACCAACATAGAATGTCAAGAAGGGATCACTGACACAACATCGACAGTCAAAATATCGAGAGGATAAAATATCGAAGCAAAAATATCGACTGCAAAAATATTGAGTGTAAAAAATATAGACTGTCAAAATATCGATTATTTTAAATGTCTTAAAAGTAAATTAAAAGTAATATAATATTAAATTAAATTAATTTAAACATATTTAAAATACTTAAATAAACGTAAAATTGAGAAATAATTAATGTAACTAAAAATATATATATATTTGAAATACATATATGTAGATATATATATACATATTATTTACAAAACATATACAATATTTTAACCGTAGGATAGCGAAAGGGTTAAATTTACTGTAACGACTCCAGTGAGTGCAACAGTAGGGAAAGCATTGGGTAGCGTAGGGGTAAAAATGTACTATTCCCACTCCAGCGAGTGCAACAGTAGGAAAAGCGTTGGATAGCGTAGGGGTAAAAATTACTATTCCCACTCCAGAGACTGCAACTGTAGGGAACGCGTTGGATAGCGTAGGGGTAAAAATTACTATTCCCACTCCAGAGAGTGCAACAGTAGGGAAAGCGTTGGATAGCGTAGGGGTAAAAATTACTATTCCTACTCCGAAGAGTGCAACAGTAGGGAAAAGGTTGGTTAGCGTAGGGGTAAAAATTACTATTCCCACTCCAGTGAGTGCAACAGTAGGGAAAGCGTTGGATAGCGTAGGGGTTTAAATTACTATTACAACTCCAGTGAGTGTAACAGTAGGGTAAGCGTTGGATAGCGTTGGGATAAAAATTACTATTCCAACTCCAGAGAGTGCAACAGTAGGGAAAACATTGTATAGCGTAGGGGTAAAAATTACTATTACCACTCCAGAGAGTTCAACAGTAGGGAAAGCGTTGGATAGCGTAGGGGTAAAAATTACTATTCCCACTCCAGCGAGTGCAACAGTAGGGAAAACATTGGATAGCGTAGGGTTAAAATTACTATTACCACTCTAGAGAGTGCAACAGTAGGGAAAGCGTTGGATAGCGTAGGGGTAAAAATTACTAGTCCCACTCCAGTGAGTGCAACAATAGGGAAGGCGTTGGATAGCGTAGGGGTAAAAATTACTATTACCACTCCAGAGAGTGCAACAGTAGGGAAAGCGTTGGATAGCGTAGGGGTAAAAATTACTCTTACCACTCCAGCGAGTGCAACAGTAGGAAAAGCGTTGGATAGCGTAGGGGTAAAAATTACTATTCCAACTCCAGTGAGTGCAACAGTTGGGAAAGCATTGATAGTGTAGGGGTAAAAATTACTATTCCAACTCCAGTGAGTGCAACAGTAGGGAAAGTGTTGGATAGTGTAGGAGTTTAAATTACTATTCCCACTCCAGTGAGTGCAACAGTAGGGAAAACGTTGGATAGCGTAGGGGTAAAAATTACTATTACCACTCCAGAGAGTGCAACAGTAGGGAAAGCGTTGGATAGCGTAGGGGTAAAAATTACTATTACCACTCCAGCAAGTGCAACAGTAGGGAAAGCGTTGGATAGAGTAGGGGTAAAAATTACTATTCCAACTCCAGTGAGTGCAATAGTAGGGAAAGCGTTGGATAGTGGAGGGGTAAAAATTACTATTCCCACTCCAGTGAGTGCAACAGTAGGGAAAACGTTGGATAGTGTAGGGGTAAAAATTACTATTCCAACTCCAGTGAGTGCAACAGTAGGGAAAGCGTTGGATAGCGTAGGGGTAAAATTACTATTCCACCTACAGTGAGTGCAATAGTAGTGCAAGTAAATACTTCTTATTTAAATATAAATAATATAAATAGTAACACCAATTACAAATTAATTCAAATATTTTACAATTGTGTTAAATATATTAAATAATCAATTTATGTTTAAAGTATTTTTATTGAAGCAGGGTGGGGTAGGAAACAACAGGGGATGAAAAAGATAAACCACAGGATTCGCACAATCGGTGCGTATGATATAGCAGATACAGCAAAGCGGTTACAACTTTCCAATAGGCTTCATCAGACTCGGAAACTCAGCTTTCGTGCCTGTGGTTACATACAAATAACGAGGGGGGGGGAGGGGAAGGGAAGGAAGGACGGGGGGGGGAGAGGAGGAGGAAAATAGGGGGGACAAAAAAAAAGAAATTAAAGGGGGGGGAGGGGGGGAAAAAGGGGGGGGGGGAAGGGTGGAGAAGCAACCCCGCTCCAAAAACCTACCTAACCAAACAGAACCCCCCCAACTACCATACCCCAACCCACCCCCTGTACTGTGCCATTACCATCAGCTCTCTGTTCATAACGAACCTCCAGTAATCCCCGCTAAACAATGCCAGCCCCGTCCGATCAGACAGGCGGGTCCGGTGGCGGCGTCAGCCGTAGCAACCTAAGATATCTGGGACAGGTGATCTCCCGAAACTCAGAGCACAACAGGCTATGAAAGGGCGCCCATAGTTCTTCAAAAGTATCGGTGTCTCCCAGGGCGACTAAGGACATCTTCTCCATTCCAAGGACATGCCATAATCTATGCAGCCAGCCAACTACAGAGGGAAGTGTGGTAGAACGCCAATGTATGAGAATATTTTGCACCGCCGACCCCAGAGCAATCGCAATCTGTCTACCCCTCCTGGACCTAAGGGGATACATCAACCCATTTGGTAATCCCAGTAGAACATAGGCAGGAAACCTCGGCAGCTCTATCCCAAAACATTTGTCCACCTCACCCAGGACCTCCTCCCAATAAGGAGCCAGAAGGGGGCATTCCCACAGTATGTGCGTAAGTGTACCAGTGTTGCCACAATTGCGCCAGCACGTCCCTGGTATTGCCCTGTCCATCTCGTGCAGTTTCTCCGGGGTGCGGTACCAATAGGTCGAGATTTTGGTGAAGGTCTCCGTAAGACCCGTGTGATAGGCCGAGTGGCGTGCGCGGAAGGAGATGTGTTCCCATTCCTTGTGGCTCAACACTCGCCCAAGCTCCCGCTCCCATCGTTCCCGACCGGGGTTGTGAATATGAAAGGAGGGGGGTTGCAGCATTTTATACAAATCTGAGATCAGTTTAGCGTCCGACGTGCGAGTGATTAACCAGCGCTCATACACCGTGATCTCCCGGTTTGCCGTGTCGCGCAGCTGGGGCTGAAGTGCCCAGTGACGCGCCTGCATGTATCGCATGCGCTCCGCCTCAGGGAGGCCGTAGTCCCGCCGCAGGTCCTGGAAGGGGACAACTCCCTCAGGGCTGTACAAATGATACAAGGTACAGCAGCGGGCCGCCCGCCAGCGCTCATAAGCACCGTACTCCATCCCGGGGCCGAAGTCCGGGTTGCCAATGAGCG
This sequence comes from Lissotriton vulgaris, assembly GCF_964263255.1. Lineage (NCBI taxonomy): Eukaryota > Metazoa > Chordata > Amphibia > Caudata > Salamandridae > Lissotriton > Lissotriton vulgaris. The sequence goes on from NC_141699.1 coordinate 783,597,897, forward strand.
GCGTAAAGGGAGAGGGGAAGGTAGTAAGCTCATGCCTAACAGCCACTGAGTCCCACGTCCGAAGCGGGACCCGCGTCACCAAAGACGCGTAGAGGTTAGGGGGTCGATGGGCCCGCTTCAAGAATGGTATTTCTTGCAGCGTCCTACCTGCCACCGCCTGATCCTGGAACAGCCAGTGCTTGTCAGACTCCCACCGGCTCCATTCCACCAGATAGCGGAGTTGGGCGGCCTGGAAATATTTCCGCAAGTCCGGTATCCCCAGCCCTCCAGAGTCGGGCGCCAGCGTTGCAATGCTCCTCTTGATCCGCGGCCTGCGGCCCTGCCATACGAACCGTGCGATGGCCGACTGGGTCTCCGCGAACCACCCCGCGGGGGGCTGAAGCGGCAACGCCCTGAAGAGGTAAAGCACCTGAGGCAGGAGGGTCATCTTCACCGCGGCCACCCTGCCTAGCAGCGACAACGTGCCCTTATCCCACCGGCCTAGTTCCTCTTTGATTTTCGTGCTCAAAGCCGCATAATTGGCTGTGACCATCGCTGGAAGGGAGGGCGCCAACAGGATCCCTAAGTATGGAATCCGGTCCTTCGACCAGCTCAGAGGGTAAAGCCCCTGTAGTTCCGCTCTGGTGGCGCTAGCAAGCGAGATATCAAGGGCGGTAGACTTCCCTAGGTTCACCTTGAAGCCCGCCACTTCGGTGAATAGGTCCAATTCCGCAATGCAAGCCGGTAGCGACCTCCGCGGATCGTCTAATGTCAGAATGACATCGTCCGCGTACAGGCTAATCGCATGATGGAATTCACCCATCTTGACTCCGACAATGTCGGGGTTCTGCCTAACCCGTTGAGCAAATGGCTCCATGTATAGGGCAAAGAGCAAAGGGGACAATGGGCACCCCTGTCGCGTGCCCCGTTCAATGGGAAAGGGCCGAGAGCTGCCTCCGTTCACTCGGACCACTGCAGATGGAAACCGGTAACAATTGAAGATCAGGTGACGGAACTTCTCACCTATCCCGAACTTGCCCAAGACCTTCTCTAGATAGGGCCAATGTACCCTGTCGAAAGCCTTCTCCGCGTCTATGGACAGGAGCATCCTCTCCCCTGGGATCCTGGAGGCCTTCTCAAGGATGTGGGTCACCCTCTTTGTATTGTCTACTGTTTGCCTGCCAGGCACGAAGCCCGCCTGATCCGAGTCAACCATGCCCGGGAGATGCAATGCCAAACGAGCCGCTAATATGCTGGTGAACACTTTCAAATCCGTGTTCAGCAACGAGATAGGACGATAGGACCCACAGGCGGTCCTGTCCTTGCCCGGTTTCGGGATCACGGAGACCGTGGCCTGAAGAAATTCGGAGGGGATGGCACCCGGCTCCGCAAAGGTGTTGAAAAGGCGGGTCAGCAAAGGCGCCAACTCCTGACAGAAGGTCTTATAAAACAGAGGGATAAAGCCATCCGGGCCTGGGGCCTTGCCCGGTTTGAGCCGGGATATCGCCGTGATCACCTCCTCGACACGGATTTCACGTTCCAGATACTGAGCCTGATCTGGCGTTAACGACGGGAGCGGCACCGATTCTAAATAGTCCACCTCAGCCTGGGCAGAGGAGGCCTCTCCAGTGTAGAGGTCAGCGTAAAAGCTGCGAAAGACGTCTGCTATTTGCTCATCGGCCGTGACCAAACCTCCGGCCGCGTCAACCAGTTCCTTCACTCGGTGCTGTTGGTGCTGCACCCTGAGTTTGTTGGCCAAGAGCCGCCCGCACCGATCTCCCCCCGTGTAATACTTGTGTTTCAGGTGAAGCATCGCATACTCCGCCCGATCCATGTCCAGGGCAGCCAAAAGTTTCCTGGCTGCCTTCAGCTGCCTCCAAACCCTGGGGGCCCCCGTCCTATGATGAACCTGTTCCAGCTCCCTCACCCGCCGGGTAAGCTCATCCCTCTTGAGCTGTCGATCCGTATTCTCAGCCGAGGAGATAGCTATAAATTCGCCCCGGAGCACAGCCTTCAGGGCTGCCCACTGTGTCGCGCGAGAGGTGTCCTCATTATCGTTCACACTCTGGAAATCCAAAATGGCCACGCGGATCTGGTCCACTGTCGACCGCCTGTGTAGTAGCGTGTCCCAGAGCCGCCAGACCCCTCTCGGCCGAACCACAGGCGGCAGAGTGAAAGCACCCTCCACCGGCGCGTGGTCGGAAAGAGAGAGGACCCCCCATATCCGCGTTCGAAGCCAAAAGGAGCATTGGACCCGACACAAGTAGATGGTCCAGTCGCGCATAGGACCTGTGAGCATGTGAGAAGTAGGAGTATGCGCGGGTGGTGGGGTGGAGGTGGCGCCACATGTCATGCAAGTCCAGCTCCTCAAGTCGAGTGCGAATCGAGCCCGAGAGCTCACCCGACTGGTGGTGCCGCTGCACAGACCTGTCCAGCGTCGCATCGAAAACAAGATTCAAATCACCCCCCAATACTATGTGCCTATCAGAGGTGGACGCCACGTCTTCTAGTGCCCTGTGCAAGAATTGGTCCTGGTGGTCATTGGGGCTGTAGATAGTGCCAACGGTCATCGCTAAACCCCCCACCCTGATCTTATATGCCAGAAGTCTCCCTTTCTGTTCCGCTACTTTGTGCAAGACCTCTCCCCTAAACGCCCTAGAGAACAAGATCGCCACCCCTGCCGTTTTAGAAGCGCTAGAGGAAAACAGCTGCGTGGGGAACTTGGGGGTACGCATTCTAGAGCAGTCCTTAGCCAGCAAATGGGTCTCCTGCAGCAGGCAGACATCCGCCTGGGAGTTCTCCAACAAAGATAACACAGCCCGCCTCTCAACCGGGTTATTCAGCCCTTTCACATTTAAAGTGATCACTTTAAGCGCCATCAAGGAGGGGAATCAGTGGAGCACACACCAAGAAGCAGAGCCCACCAGGCAAACATGGAGGCCACCACACGAGGCCTCAGCACAGAGCGACTACGAACATCCCCATGGCACAGTTCAGTCCCCGAACCCCAACGCCCCGCAACTGGAAAAAGCCCCCCCTCCCCCCGGGACCCCCACATCCGAATCCATACCACTCCCAACAACAAACCCCCCCGCCAGTCCCCAAATTCAAAACATCCCCCCGCTGATCCCGTTCCTGTTCCCCGCTTCCCAAACTTTTCAAAAAAGACATTGTCCCAGTCCGGTCCTTAACGGACAAGGCCGTGGTAAATCAGTCTAGTGGACGTCCAGCCACCACCTCCAGCACTCGCCATTCCTCCCCGCCCTCCCCCCGATTCCCTGCACCTGCAAGAAGAAAAAGCTAGAGCAGACTCCCCCCGGAGTAAGTTCAGGCCGTCAGGGCCACTTCGCCATTCGCCGCCACTCTGGAGGCCTCCTGGATGGCGGCCGCCATGTCCGCCCGGATCGTGGGCGATCCCGGTCGTTCCGACGGTGGAGGGCTCCTCTCTCCCGCCTGCTGCCATCTGTCACGGGTGCTTCGTCTACGACGCGGCGCCGGGGTGTCCGTATCAGATGCTGTGAGGCCCAACACCGCGCAAACATCCTGGAGGGACCGGAGCTGGTGCAAAGTACCGTTCCATCGAAAAATCAGGCGGAAAGGGTGCCCCCAAGAGTACTGTGTCCCATGCTCCCGGAGGAAGTCGGTAGCGATCTTGAACGATTTCCTCTTTTGCAGCGTGACCGTGGATAAGTCTTGATACAGGGCCACGGGGTGGTCACGGAAGCGGAAAGGCTGCTGTCCACGCGCTTCGCGGAGGATCCGCTCCTTCAGGGGGAAGTCCGGGAGGAAGGCCAGAATGTCCGGGGCGGGCGCCGTGGCTCTGCGGGGGCGACCCACCCGATGTGCCCGGTCTATACGGATCTGAAAGTCTTCCGACTCCCCCAAAATTGCACGAAAGAGGGCCACCAGGTATGCAGTCACGTCTTCACCCTCCTCGCCGGTCGGCACGCCACGGACCCTGATGTTATTCCGCCTGGATCGATTTTCGAGGTCCTCAGCGTGGGCCTGCAATTCAATCTGTTGTTCCCGCAGCCGCAGGACCTCCTGCTGCAGATGGGTGATCTCCTCGTCCCTAGAGTGACCAGCTTCCTCCACGGTGTTGACACGCTCCCCCAGGGAGTCCACCTCTCTCCGTACCTCACGGACCTCCCCGGCCACCTCACGCTTCAGCGTTTGAAAGTCCTCCCGCAGGGAACTGAAAAGCGACTCGAGAAATGATCTTGTCACCGGGGGTTCTCCGCCATCTGCACCCCTGGCCGGGGCCGGGGAGGTCGTGGTGGGCTGAGTTCCTCCACTACGCAGGGCGCCGCGCCCCAGCATGTCCGGCAAGGTTCGGTCACCCCGTCTCTGGCCTCTAGCGTTAGACATTTCAGCTGTGTAGGGGATGCCGAGGCTTTCCGACCGGCAACGGGAGCAGCCGTGCCGGCACAGCTATACACCAGTCGGGGGCAGCGCCACACAAAGGCCCTGGAAAGGCCGAGTCGCCAGGCCGGAGTTCACAAAATGGCCGCCCTGTAATATCGATAGGCCAACGCCCAAGAAGGAAGGCCTATCCTTGTCTCGGGTCCGGTAGCGAGAAAGCCAGCCGGTAAGCAGACTCACGAAGCGATGGTCGCCGGGGTCAGCAATCCCAGGGAAAGATCTGCTCCAGGTGCTCAGTTCCGCTACTCCGCCGCCAATGACCGGCCGGAGCGGCCTCTCAGGACGAGCCCCTTCAAGCCACGGACCGGCGTAGCAGTGCGATGCCGGCTCCGCCTCCGCCCATCTCCTCCGCTCAACTCCGCTCCATGCATCTGCCGTTGGCCGGCTCCGCGTCGCTCGCAAAGTCGCCGTCGGCTCCCACTCCGACAGCACAGGCACTTCAGTGGGCCTCGCACAGGCGGCGGAGCGCTCCGTCAAGTTCCGAGGCCCGGAGGTCTCGCGGCCACGGCTCACACACAGGCCGCTCAGCGGGCTCCGACCCAGGCTATTCCGGACAGGATCTTACCCCCGACGGGGCACACAAGGCTCAACAGTCGATCCACACCTCCACCTGGGGCTCCAGGCTCAGTCACCGCATGATCCGGGGGGGGAATCAGCGGATACGAGCGGTGCAGGATTTCAGGGGCCCGGGAGCTCTCGGCGAGTGCAACCTCTCAGCCCGCCATCTTGGCCACGCCCCCCTAAATAATCAATTTAAAATGCAAATAACAATTATTTAATAATAAAAATTACCTACTAATACTAATTATTTACCTATTAATAATAAAATATTTAACAATTTAAAAGTATTTTGAAAAATTAACTCAATAATTTTTTGATTCTAAAATGTAATTACTTACAATTAAATTACTTCACAAACTATTCCCCTAAAAACACACAACCCACTACAGAAATTAATTTAATAACCAACAGAAGCTACCTTTTTCCCTCCTTAGGCGGAAGCCGGGAGGTCTCTCTGTCACCTTGCATATTTTAGCATTTACCCTGTATTTTGTATTTTAAACATTGTGTGATTTGTAGCGCTTGAATAATAAGCGCTAGAGATTTCGAGACTTTAGAGACTTTGTCAGCGCTTCTCAGCGCTCTGTGTGTCTTCCCCCTCTCCTGCTTCCGGACCGCCCTCGGCCGAGTATTGACGCCGAGGGCTGGGATTCCGGTTTGTGGCGGCCATATTGGGTGTGGGCCAGGCGGGTGACGCGCTCTAGCAGCGTCTTAAAAACGGAAAAGCGAGTCAGCTTTGTGATAACCAACAGAAGCTACCTTTTTCCCTCCTGAGGCGGAAGCCGGGAGGTCTCTCTCTGTCACCTTGCATATTTTAGCATTTACCCTGTATTTTGTATTTTAAACATTGTGTGATTTGTAGCGCTTGAATTATAAGCGCTAGAGATTTCGAGACTTTAGAGACTTCGTCTGCGCTTCTAAGCGCTTTGTGTGCCTTCCCCCCTCTCCTGCCTCCGGACCGCCCTCGGCCGAATATTGACGCCGAGGGCTGGGATCCCGGTTTGTGGCGGCCATAGTGGGTGTGGGCCAGGTGGGTGACTCGCTCTAGCAGCGCCTTAAAAATAACGGTCATGACTCAGCGCAGCGGACGCGTACTGCGGACGCGCCGGACCTGCGCCGGAGTCGTGCCAGAGTCCTGCCCGTCTGCGCCCGTCCGCAACAGGACGGGACCAGGGACCATGGTCCCGACACCCACGTCTATCACTTCTGCAAAAGCACCTCATATCAGGTATTCGGACCAAATCTTATTACACCTAAGATCTACCCCTCTCCTAGAATGCTCTAGAGATTCCTGGCCGTGCCTAGAGGGCCCTTTTTCCTGCATGTACTGCAAACATCAAGCCACTTACATAAAACCTACTACTGAGACGTTAAACAAAAAGGAACAAACTCCGCCCAAAGGGACAAAGGAGACAAAGTGCCTCCTTCTAAATGTTCGCTCCCTACCTAGACATCAACTTGAGGTATGGGACCTAATACATAATACACAACCCGACCTCTGTTTCCTAACGGAAACTTGGTTGAAACCCCATACGGTCCCCGCAATCGCTGTAGGGGTTCCTCTTGGATATAAGTTTATTCATTTTGACCGTCCAGAGAAAACAGGTGGTGGCTTAGCCATTATGCATAAAGAACACCTGAAGGTCATTATATTAGAACAGAAATATAGCCCTCTCTTTGAAATTATAATTTTTAAAATGCAATATGCCCCAAACATATTTTGGAAAGGAGCCTTAGTCTATCGCCCTCCGGGGCCTTCTACAGGCTTCCCCCTTGCACTATTGGGACTCCTGGCCCCACATTTTAAAGCTAAAGAAGATTTTCTCCTTCTTGGCGATTTCAATGTTCACGCTGATAATCTCTCACTCCCTGAAACAATGTCCCTGATTTCTGAATTATCTTCCCTCGGTCTGACTTTACAAAACCACGAGCCCACCCACACAGGTGGACACCTTCTCGATTTGGTTTTCACCAATTTCCCCAAAGTACACTGCCTTTCCCCGACTCAAATAATTTGGTCCGACCACCATATCGTGGAATTCTCTATATCCAAGGCAGCCAAGCCTTCTAATAAAAATTCCCTACCTTCTGTCTGGCGTCGACAATGGCATAAAGTCACCGCAGAGGAATTGCAAAAGGTATGGAAGCAGCCCACTCCCACAGAGACAGACAGTATAGAGACTGTTTTAACCAAATTTAACACGTCCCTAAAAGAAGCAACTGACCAAATAGCTCCTCTAAAACAACACAAACAATACCCTGCCACCAAACAGGAAGTATGGTACACCGAGGAGCTTAGAACAGAAAAACAAAACTGTAGGAGGTTGGAAAAGAAGTGGAGAAAAACTCGTACCGAAGAAAACAAGAAGGCACATCATGAGACTCAGGCTAGATATTATGAAAATATCAAACTTGCTCGGAGGAATAGCCTTTCTCAACCACTCGCAAAAGCGGGAAATCGTTCCAAGGAATTATTTAAAATCCTTCAGGACTTTGTAAAACCAACAGCATGTAAAAGCCCTGATGACTTTTCCCAACAACTATGCGACGAAATCTCCCTGTTCTTCGAAAATGAAATCAAGTTGATTTACGATAAAATTTTATTGGTCTCCAATCAAAATAGTAACAACTCATTCTCCCCTTCCATCCTGCCCACATGGAGTAAAATCACACTTACGGCATTCCCAGCAGTCAATGAATCAGATATTACCTCCCTAATGAGTCATATAAAATCTGGATCTCCAGATGATCTTTTATCAGCTAAAATAACTGCCTCTCTGCAAAATTTGCTTAGACCCCACATTCTAACATTGATCAATCACTCTCTTAGGGAAGGATCTGTGCCTACAGAATGGAAAAAAGCAGTGGTGAACCCAATCCGAAAGAATGCAGCAATTCCATGGACTGACCTCTCCAATCTCCGACCCATCTCCCTCCTACCCCTTCTCAGTAAGATGACCGAGAGACACGTCAACACTCATTTGTCCAAATACATCGAGGCAGCGGAGGGCCTAGACCTCTCTCAATCTGGATTTAGGCCCAACCACAGCACAGAATCTGCCCTCCTTTCAGTGACTGATAACATCAAGATGTCACTGGATGGAGGAAATTCAATGATTCTAGTGCTGTTGGATTTATCCGCTGCCTTCGACACTGTGTCCCATGAGATACTTCTCAGTCGTCTGAATGAGAGGGGAGTGGAAGGGGTGGCTCTCTCTTGGCTGGAGAGCTTTCTTTGGGATCGCCAACAAGAGGTGAGACTGGGCTCTCACCATTCAATCTCAAGGGAGCTCACCAAGGGAGTACCACAGGGCTCCTGCCTTAGCCCCACACTTTTCAATGTGTATGTGGCTCCTTTGGCGGATATTGTAAGATCTTATGTGTTCACCCCTGTGTCATACGCTGATGACACCCAGCTTTTGTTCCCCTTTAAAACCTTAACGCCCGCAATAAAAAAATCTTTTGCGGACGGAATGAGGGCAATATCTAACTGGATGGCCATTAACCGCCTCCAGTGCAACGTAGGCAAGACTGAGGGAATGCTGTTTGGGGAGGCCACACTTCTGTGGTCCCTGGATTGGTGGTCTCTGGACTTAGGACCAACTCCGAGCCCCAAACAGATTGTCAAAAATCTTGGTGTGCACTTAGACAGAACACTCCTGCTCAAAGAACACAGAAATCAAGTAGCAGGCTTCTGCTTCCAGGTCATTGGTCTGCTACGACGAGTCTTCCCATTTTTATCAGTCTCTTATAGGAAGACTCTCGTCCAGGTCTTGGTTATAAGTATGATGGACTACTGCAATGGCCTGTTGATCTCTGCAAGTGAGGAACAACGACAGAGACTACAGGTGATCCAGAACATTGCCGCAAGACTAGTCCTCAACGCCCAGCCAAGGTCTGCCTCACTCCCCCTGCTGACAAAACTCCACTGGTTGCCAATTAGACAGCGTGTAAAATTTAAAATCTGCTGCACAATTCATAGATGTCTGTTTGGCAATGGACCCAAATATCTAAAAGAAATATTCAAACCCTACATATCCAGTCGAACTCTGCGATCCAGTAGCCAGCAACAACTCCAGGTTCCTAGGATAAAAAAAGCCAGGCAGGGAGGACGTGCCCTGTCCTACAAAGGCCCCATCCTTTGGAACTCATTGCCCTTAAAAATACAACCAACTTTTAATCCTTTAAGAAGTCCCTGAAAACTTTTTTATTTGTCGCCTGTTAGGTCTGTTCCCCCTCATCTCACTGTCTAAATACTAGCTTCTGGCTCTTTTTGGTAATACGTAAGTGCGGAGATACCCTTTCGAGGACTGACTTCCAGCGCTATATAAGAATATAAATAAATAAAGAAATAAAAGTAAGATAATTATCAATTAATCAATTACAATAAAGTACAATATATATTTTAATTAATTACAAATTAATAATTCATGTACAATTAATTCTAAATAAATAACAATAATTAAAATAACATATTTAATTAATTATAATGAAATTACTTCCCACCCTATTCCCCTATAAACCCACAACCCGCTGCAGAAAATAAATTACTAAAATTAACACATTGACCAATTATTCAATTAAATTTAATTACCAATTATTTTTTAATTAATTTCCAATCAATTATTAAGTATCAATTAAGTCTAAATAAATACCCACAAATTAAATTACATATTTATTTAATTATAATACAATTACGTCCCACCCTATTCCCCTATAAACCCACAACCCGCTACAGAAATAAAATTAATAACATTAACATATTTATCAATTAATCAATTAAAATTAATTGCCAATTATATTTTAAATAATTGGAAATTTTTAATTAATATATAATTCTAAATAAATACCAATAACTAAAATAACATATTTAATTTATTATAATTAAATTACTTCCCACCCTATTCCCCTATAAACCCACAACCCGCTGCAAAAAATAAATTACTAAAAACTAAATATTTATCAATTAATCCATTAAAATTAATTAGCAAGCATATTTTAATTAATTACCAATTAATAATAATTTATCAATTAATTGTAAATAAATACCAATAAATAAAATTACATATTTAATTAATTATAATTAAATTACTTCCCACGCTATTCCCCTATAAACCCATAACCCGCCACAAAAAATAAATGACTAAAAATAAAATATTTATCAATTAATCAATTAAAATTAATTAGCAATTATATTTTAATTAATTACCAATTAATAATAATTTAACAATTAATTCTAAATAAATACCAATAAATAAAATAACATATTTAATTAATTATAATTAAATTACTTCCCACCCTATTCCCCTATAAACCCACAACCCGCTACAGAATTATATTACACAAAAATTAAATATTAATATTAACTTACCTTAAATTCGATATTTTTGTTGTCTATATTCTGTCTAGTCGATATTATGTCCATTCTATATTTTTGAATCGATATTTTTGCTATTCTAGTCGATATTCATTTTTCTAGTCGATATTTTTGTAGTCTATATTATGTCTAGTCGATATTATGTCTATTCTATATTTTTGACTCGATATTATGTCTAGTCGAAATTAAAAACTCGATATTTTGACTAGTTATCATCAAGAAGCAACATTCTAGAGACCAGCGTAGTTACCACACTAAGGGCCCCATTAGGATGACGGGCGGGCTTTGTCCGCCCGCCACCCTATCGGTATTCTGGACCGCCCGCCATAAGGGCGGGGGTCCCGTTGGGGGAATTAGGATGTGCCCGTCACAGTGGCGGGCACATCCTTCATTTTTAGCATTGTGGCGGGCGGTGCACTCAGCACCGCCCGCCACAATGCTAAAAATGCATTTTTGCATTTGCATATACAAAGCGTCAGGCACCGCGCGGTGCCTGCCGCTTTGTATATGCAAATGAAGGGGGGTACCATAGGTACCCCCCCCTGTGCACCCCCACCTCGGCCTTCACCATGGGGGCCCGCAGGGGCCCCCAATAGCAACTACCGCATGCCTTTCCGTGGCGGGATCGCCGCCGCGGAAAGGCACCTATGCACACGCATGCTAATATGGCTGGCGGTGTCTGATAGACACCGCCACCATATGAACCCTTTTCCGCCCCGGCTGCAAGGCGACCGGGCGGAAAAGTGGCGGGCGTTGTTTGCCTCCGCTGCGGTCCCCCCCGCCATTGTAATGTGGCGGGGGGAAAAGGGTGGCGGGCGGACATTTCTGTCGGGCGGATCGCCACCGCCACCATGGCGGTGGCGATCCGCCCGACATCATAATGGAGCCCCTAAGTTTAAAAGTAAAACTTTCACCCAGGTTGAACTTTGTCTCTGTCTCAATATCCGACCTTAACTTGTTCCTAGATACCAATCCATTGTAACCAGATGACTGCAGCTGGTGCTTAATGCATTTTGACGCTATTTTGAACAGTTAAAAATGTTTAACACAGTTTTCCCTTATTGGATTTTTGCTGTTTGGTGTTATTTTGCTTATTAAAATGTCAATTTTTCTAAATTGGTTTTTCTGTTGTGTTTTCGACTATATTACTGTGTTGGTACTGCATAAATGCTTTACACAGTGCCTCTCAGTTAGACCTTTCTGCTGGGTGCCCTAGCTACCAGGGGTTAAACTAAGGTTTATTAAGTGGCTCACCCTGACAAGGATTTGATTGCTCCTTGAGGCGAGTAGTCACCCATCGCAAGTAATAATCTAGTTCCCTACAACATTCACATACAGCGTACAACATACCCTCTTCATAGTCCCTATCACCTCTTTCAAATGGTGGAGAATGGATTATGAGCTCTGCTTTGGGCAGATGATCACTCTTTCACTCATCCCTCACTTTACAGATTCGTCTACAGTGAAAGAATAGGGAAACTAACAATTGACATTACTGATGGGCCTCCTGCTTCTAGTACTGAATGACTAGTACTATCCCAGACTTCCAAGCCTTCAATCAAGATAGGGAGAATGGCCTTGAGAGATAGGTCCTACCGCCACCTCATCTGCGAAAAAAGGGGAGAAGTAACGTTGCCGACAGCCACTAAGGCAGTGATTAGATTGTGAAGAAGGGCCACTATCGCATGTTGGTTGAAGGATGCATGCACAAAGGAACCCCCACTTTGGAAATGGCCCGTATGGCAGGAAGCTATGGCGTTCAGAGACTTTAAACATTGGGATCTCATATGCATCTCCAGACTAGGAGACACAGAAGAGACAGTAGAATGTCAATCACTTTCCCAGTTAAGGGATGACTTAGAAATGTCTTCCATCCAGAAATACCGCTACGTATAGATCGAGGATACTCTAGCCACTTACCCCATTGACGAAGTGACTTACCCAAGACTTCCCGCTTAGAGAATAGCACCCTGATGGAGCGGTAAGTAAAGTGCCCATGTCAGCCCTTTCTAAAACTCAAAGGAACAATACACCCAGAAGCCTGGGTAAACTTAGATGCAAATGGGAAATGGACATGGCCCCATAGTTGTCCAAGATTGCGGAGTAGATCTGATACGCTCTATAGAAGTGGTCACTAATTCCATTTTGTGTCTCATGCAACAGAAAATACTCCACTGGGCAAACTATAATAGTGAAGATTGCATCAAATGGACATGGCTTTCATGGGAGTTGACAATTTCCCTCAAGGAAAATTGAGCTACAGGGTCATTCCGGTATTCTGAGTAGGGGATAGAAACATGTTTTCCATGGTAGTAGGGTAGGAGATTTAACTCTTCAAGGAGTTAGCTGCGGTTTCACCGGGTGCACAGTTGCCCCTGGTAAAACTGCACCCAGCGTTTCTAGTACCTGGATTATAAGATCCGCTGATAGCAAACCCAGTAATTCCTGTTCAAGAAACAAGAGGCGACTTGTAGTTGCCCGGAAAGATAACATCCGGGACCAGTTGTAGTTACCTGAGATGCGTCTTGGAGGGTGAAGGGTGATACTGCTTGGGGCTACTAGCATAATGAAGACATAGGAAAACAGAGCTGAGGCAAATCTTAGGCAAAGGTTGCTCTGCAGTCACTATGCTTGAAGCCTGGTTTCCTCTTAAGGCGCTACTACCTCCAAAATTGATGTTCGATAGCTGTTTATTAAGTGGAGACAATCCGCAACTAATTTAGGATCTCTCAGTAGGTCCCAGGACAGGGACATTCCCTTAATGTATAGCCTCCACTGTGCATGATTCCCATCTCTGTTCCAGACCCTATGCTTCAGGTGAACACTTAAACACAAGGGTATATGTCTCCTGGCACTGGAATTCACAGATTGGCTGCAAATGCCCATACAGGTATATGGCAACCTAATTATTTCTTTAGCACTACAACCCCGATGAGCTAGGAAATTATGTATTAAGAGTTTTTTGTCAAACAGATAATTATTGTTTGTTTCATTTACCCCAAAACGTTCTGTTCAGCGACTTTTCCTTCTGCAGGAAGCACACGATGCCAGCTGAAGATCCCCCTCCAAGAAAGACAACGAAGAACCTATATCCAGACCACCAAAGTTGAAAAATGAGAGCGAAGAACTTTGTTGGCCTCAAAATAAGTGAGTGTATCCCTTCAACCACAGGCTTATAATCTGATTGGCTGTTGCTGCCTCCAGTCATTGTTTGTGCTTTAATGCTACGAGCTAATTTGAGGTGAAGACCCCCTATATGACTGGTCTGTAACCAACACATACACCGGTCTTTACAGCCAAATAACATTTTTGAACCCATAACAACGTCTTGCATTGCCATGGAAACAGCAGCAGCACAAATAGAGGTGATGAGGCCCGAGTAATGAGATGCAATGCGGGAAGAAATGCCACAGGTGCACTGTTAATAGGAAGAGAGTAGGCATATCTCTAGTGAACAGATGTGAAGAGGGCGTAAATTAAACTGTAAAGCAGTCCAAGGAAGCGCAGAGCTCCAAATATTCATATGTTTCCCATTTTTGCCCGGTGGCATTCTGAGACGCTTGCAGAGGAAGATAATGGCAATCTGTGATTTTGCATTTCAAATCGAAATATCTTCTTCAGCCGGAAGATGATGGGGTGGGCGGCAGCTGAGGAGATGCAACTGAAGCGGCTACTGACCTCTTCGCTTGGGCTATGATGTTGAGTGACTGAACCACAGTGAATGATAACGCGGCCATGTGAATGATTAGAACAATCTTTGCTACCCTGGTGTTCTGCTCTTTTTCTTATCAATACTTAATTGGACTGCCCCACCGCCACCTTGGGAGACTCGCTTGCTTACTCAAGCAACAACGTCTTGCTTAGGCCCAGCCCTCATCTAAGAGACTCGAGTTAAGGAAAGTGGTGACAGGGTACTGTGACCGGTGCTATACATGGGGTGACCAACTGGCATAGGTGCAAATTCAGGACGGTGAGTGTAAAAATTCAGGACAAAGGGTCGAAATTCAGGAAAAAGAATTCAGGACACAAGGTCAAAATTCAGTACAAAACTTCGGGACAAAAGGTAAGTTTTAAGGACACATCAGTGCCTTGTGAGATGTAAAGTGACATGCAAAGAATGTAGCTAATTGGGGCCTGCAGTGCTCAACTAGAGTGTAGTCCTGTGAGCGGCCGGCCTTATGTGTCAGATCGCTTCAGGTATTCCATGTTTGTTCAGCTGGTGATGAGTGGTTTAGGGGCTGGTACAGTACTGAGTAACGGATAAGACCCCTAGCGGACAGGTCTTGTGTGAGGCTAAGAGCATGAAGCAAGAAAAAGGAGTTATTAACCAGCCTGCCTGAGCTGTAATTGGCTGCAAACTCTGAGCTTTATGGTGTTATTGTGGGGCAGAATGGTTAGATAGGAGTTGGCATTACTACATATATATAATTCCAGCGGTCCTAGCGATAAGTTAGGAATAGCGTCATAGCAGAAAGAAAATAAAACAAACCACTACTAAGGTATATATCCTGCTTCTTTGTACATTTTCACTTACTTTACTTAAAGTGGCACAATCCTTCACACTGTTTCTGCCATAAATTTGGTTTAATCTCTTAATTACTGTGTTACATGAGTCTGAGGTCTCGATATAGCATAGATGTCTCTCTTAAGGTGACCAACTGGCATGGATGCAAATTCCGGATGGTAAGTGTAAAAATTCAGGACAGGGGGTCAAAATGCAGGACAAAAATTCAAGCCTGAAGGTCAAAATTCAGGACAAAAGTTACGTTTAACAGACACATCAGAGAGAGTTGGGCAATAGCATAAAAGTAAGTAAATAGACAACCACTTGAGTACAAGTCAAAATAAGGTTTATATTAGGGTGAGACAATCGTGAGCTTCACGTTTTTTTCAGTATGCGTGCAGCTTTGGGCAACTATGCAGGTCTTTTTGTGGTATATCATGTAATAATAATCTATTTATATGATTACTGCACTGGGTTGTCCAGTCTGATATTTTGTTTACAACTCATGGTCCTGAGTAGGAATGTTTGGTGAGAGAAGTGGTCAGGAAGATCTCCTCGGAGAGACTTTGTTACTAGCATCTCATATCTGAGTGCCATTGTGAGATGTAAAGTGGCACACATAGGTGACCTAAAGGGAGGATTGCTGTGATGAACCCACTATAGGGAACGCATTAAGGGTGTTTCAGCAAGTGGAACTTAAAATATGGAGTCAGACTTCGCTTATGGGGGCTTCGCAGAGAGTTGCAATAGCTGATGGAAGTCACAAAGACGCTTTTCCCTGCAGCTTTCTTAAAGAAGTCAATATCTATACACTATTACATAGGTTATTTGTGATGCCTTGCCTATTGCTACAATCACAATATACAACTCAAGCACAGCTCATGGCACTATGAGGCTCTCCCTAAAATCTAACACCTAAAACAAAACATGCAAACATTTACAATTACTAGTGTAACATTTAAGTGGCAATTGGGTGTCACTCAAAATGTCATCTATTAATTCTTTCATCCATCATTCAGTCTTTCACCATTCATTCTGTCCTTCCATCCATGCTGTCATCCATATCCAAACCCTTTTAACCATTTGCAAACCTATCTATCATTCCATCCATCATTTCACTTATCCATACCTTCATCCATCCATCCATCCTTTCACTCATCCATCCACTCTGCCACCCATCCATCCAACCATTTACCCTTTCACCCAAGCCATCCTTTCACTCATCCATCCACTCTTCCATCCATCCATCCATCCATTCACTCATCCATCCAACCATTTACCCTTTTACCCATCCTTTCACTTACTCATCCATCCATCCACCCAGTCTCTCATCCGTCGACCCATTCACCCTTTCACTCATCCATCCATCCTTTCTTCCAGCTCTCCACCCTCCCTTTCACTCATGTATGCATCCTTTCACTCATCCATCTTTACTTTCTTCTTTTCACTCATCCATGCACCCATTCACCTATCCATTCTGTCAATCATCCACCCACGCTTTCACTCATCCATCCATCCATCCTCCCTTTCTCTCTCCATTCCCCTTTCACTTCCCACCCATCCTTCCATCCACCCATCCACCCTTCACCTATCCACCCACCCATCCAGTTGCAGACAGAACAAGCCCATCAAGAACTTCACCCTCACTGTAGTTCCTAAAGCAAGGGGTTGGGGAGGGTTCACTATGCCCCTGCACATAAGCAATCTGAAAACGTGGCTGTCATGAGTCATGCATGATGTGCAGTGCCAGGAAACGAGGTGAATGTGACCTGGTGTTGTTTCTAGGGCTTTAAGTGGGATGAAAAAACTGGGGGTGTTTCCAATGGGCATGTCTGATGTAATTAAGGGTGTGACTTAAAACACCTCCGCGAAAAATATGTGCTGAGCATAATGTGCCGGACGACTGGTATTTTGCTGTTTCTTTCTTTGCATCCAGTAACATTAGACCCACAACAAGCCAATACTATTGGTTTTGTCAATGGATGTAAGTTGCATAAAATAAATAAAAAAGCAGCAACTATGGCTTCCTTTTATATAATAATAAAAATGCTCCAGCTCTGAAATCATGAGACTGTGTAAGAACTATGACCTCTTCTTTTTAATGGGACAGGAAGAGGCCAACACATGCTGTAACAGCTCAAACTGGCATGTTGTCATTCTCTATATCAGCCGCATACAGAATTACAATGGGCGGGATGGGGGTGCTCTTGTGCTCCGAGGATGAGTGCGAGGCGGCCCCATCAGGGAGCTGAGGCTTGTCACAGGGGAACAGCTCTTCCCCCCTGTAAGGCCCAAAAGGATCCTCGGACAATGGACGTGAGGCCCAAATTACGGACGGTCCGTGAAATTTACGGGTGGTTGGTTACCCTAGTCTCACTTACTCCTCTCCTTCTATTTACAGTTGTACAGTAATAGCAATCATCCCCTTTAACCACACCCCTCTCCCCAGGCACGTATGGTAGCCGAAGGCATTGGCATCATACAGGAATGCTGCATATTTAGGCTTTGATAGTGAGGCTTCAGTCCTGTGTTATTCTTTATTAAGTAAAAGAAGAAATTATTGTTTTCTACTTTTAAATGGGTCTTGGGTGGGCAACTGGGTTATTTTGTGAGGGCGTGGCCTACCTGTCCCGCCCTCTTGAACTGGGACTGGGTCTATATGAGACAAACATTGGCAGGGCTAATAGGTCTTTCCTTTGGAACATATTGGCTTTGCCAATGAGATCTACTGGCTTCGCCAATGCTTTTTGACGATGCCGTGCAACATCAGTTTGAAACAAAATGCACCATGATGCGATTTGCGCATATCACATACGTGTTGTGACGCTGTTAACGTAACGTAAAACTGCCAGAAAGGGAGAAAGTAGGAACATACAAGAGTGATATAAATGAGTAGGGAGTGTTTGGTAATCGATGGAAGATGTATGAGATGGATTACACAGTCTTGGTTTTCGGCGCGTTGACAGTTAATAGCGCTGGCTTTGGGCTTCTGAGCAGAGTTTTGGGAACCAGAATTCATTTTTATTTTACAAATTAAGCATTGGGGTGTGGAGGGGTTTGGCAGAGGCAAGAAGCACACATGGGAGAGAGTTGGAAAACATGCACACACATGGAATGCTTAAAAAAAAGAAAAAGTGATGCTGTTTCAATACTATTTGTAGGCCAGCACCACTACAAATATATAATAACTGCAGTATGGAGGATAGTGGGGGGGGGGGTGACCTGCCTAGGAACACCTACCCCTCATAGTTCTTTAGTTAGTTTGAAACAGTTAGAAAAGGGCGTCATATGCTTCTTAGGGGCGGGAAGTATAAGATGGGTGGAGTTTGGGGGAAGGATGTCGTTTTGTTGTTTTGGATGGCCTTTTATCCAGTGTCACAAACTCTGATGTTCCCAGTCCCGTTGCAGAATAGCCACCACCAACCCCCTTTTGTCGGTCCCCACCCAGGGTTGGGATGAAGGTATGCATGGGGGGACCAGATATAATTTCTCTTACCATCCACATGAATCAATCTCTGACAGTAATGACATGGAATGTCAATGATCTCCTTGATCGCATTAAGCAGGGTTGATATTCCTCTTTTTTGCAGCACCACACGCCGAGGATAGTTTTTTTTTACAGGAAATCCACCTACAGGGGCAGAACTGCCACTTCCTAGCCCTTAAGGGATACAATAGGGTATATTATGCAGGGCGGGATAGAGGATTTTGAGGGGTGGCTATTCTCCTGCATAAATCACTACAGTTGGTATTGCACCAAGGTCATTCACGACCCCTTGGGATGTTATATAATACTTGAGGCACACTGGACGGTGTTATACATAACATAGTAAATGTATATATCCCCCCAGCCCTACACCAGACCACACTGAAAGTCCTCAGGACATTGAGAGCTGCACTTCCACAGGGTGTGATAGTAAGAGGAGGAGACTTTAATGACAGCATGCGATATAAGGACTGGTGTGGTCCTCAAGACTGTACACCCAGACGCAGTAGGGGATTGGATAACTGGGTATAGGGATTTGGACTGGCCGATGTTTGGCGGGTTTGGCATCCAGATGCCATGGAATATACTCCTGTTTCTGCAGCCCATGGGTCCAGGTTCCGCAATGATTATCTGTTCCTTCCTTCGGATGATCTCCCATGTAGGTCAGGGGCACAAATTTTACCTTGCGACTGTCAGATCATACTGCCCTTAGTTTTGACTGCACCCCCAATGTTATGCGTCAAACATGGCTTGGGTACGGGTTAATGGCATTCTCTCCTGCAAATTCTCTGTATGGCAGGTCACCAAACAAGGTTGTCCCTTCTCTCCGTTGTTATTCGCACTGGCCATTTAAACTGCACAGCCTGGATCAGGTGTGATGCCGAGATGTGGGGCTTTAACTTGGGTCGTCCCAGAGAGGATCGTGTAGTTCTGTAAACCGACGACGTGTTTCTGTTTATGTCCCGACCCAGCAAAAACAGGGCCCAGACTCCTCCAGATACTGGGGTTGTTTTGGGAGGCCTCTGGACTACGAGTTAACTGGAGTAAGTCCCTACTGGTTCCCTTAAAAAGTGACCAGAAAGATGAGACCTGGTGATCCAGATACCAATACGGTGGATCAGCTTCTTATATTTTGGGGTACATATCTCCTTGGAGCCATAAATGATGTGGAGCTAAAACCTCTGTACTGCCACAACTATGGCACGGGGAAGGGTCTAACATGTTGGAATGCCATTATGGGCCGCAGGCTTCTGATCAAAATGATGATCCTCCCTAGACTGCTTTATGTCTTACAAAATTACCCCGTTCATATCCTGTGTACATGGTTCAACAAAATACAGCCAATGGGACACAAATTTATCTAGGCTAGTAGGACCCCTAGGGTGGCTTGGGGGAAATGTATTCACGCAACATAAGATGGGGGTAGGCAATAGTGGATATGAGACTGTACTACTGGGTGGAACACCTACTCCCCATCAATGACTGGCTACATGAAGATTGGGACGACCCAGCCTATAGAGGCGAGATGACTCTGCTGGGTTTAGACAGGGTATTGAGCTTTCTGCATCTGATCCCTAAACCCTCCTCAACTCCACTGTGGGAGTGTAGGTGGTTGGCGCAAGTATTGAACATGAAAGGCTTTTGGGGATAGGACTCTATAGGAATTTCAAGATTGGGTAATATCTGGAAAAGGGATCACATGAATTCCTTTCAGGATCTTAGATCCAAGTTCCAAATACCAGCTTCCCAGTTCTTCCTCTACCTCCAGCTTCGTCATGACCTCTCTCCATATCAGTATAACCCCCTCGAGTGCAGGATACTAATGGGACACCTGGGAGAGGGTGTGCTATCCCAAATCTCCAGGTCACTGGTCATTCACTCCCCTACAATGCTAGATGATTTGAGGGTTAAAAGGGAAAGCTCTGTTGAAGAGCTTGACAAAGCCGATTGGAGAGATGCATGTGTTTCCCCCCGGATCCTAGTGATGTTCTCTAGACTTTGTCTCATTGCAATATCTCCATCAGTCCTATTTATCAACCTATTCTCTCTGACAGGCTGATGTCCGCAGCTCCCCCGCCTCCCTAGATGCCACGATCCCATGGGTGACTTCTTTCACATGGTTTGGAAATGCAGTGATTCACATCTATTAGGCTAACATTCTCTGGGACATATGTACAAGCCCCTATTGCCACAACAACGTCACTTTCCAGGATGTTGTGGTGGCGATAGGGGCTTCGTTTTATTTATAAGATAATGTTAAGCCACTTAACGTGGCTTAACACTGCCTTGTAAATAAGGCACCCTTTCACACTATACTTAGCATGAAACAAGAGGGCAATGAGGGTTGCTGTGGGCTTTCCCCCGCAGCACCCATTGATTTTGGCGTTGCCCCATATTTACAAGGGTGGCATACACATGGGGCAATGCCAAAATTAAGACCAGGGAAAACCTCGTCTTACCCTGGTGAAATTAAGAGAAATTTTAAATTTCTCGCGTTTTTGTTGTTTCCATGTGTGCTGCGTTATGGAGCACAAATGGAAACAGCAAAACGCCAATGGAAGGTGTGCCTTCCTGCACATAAACAATGATTTTAAAAAAATGACGTTTTGCAACTTCTATGTGTTCTGCATTGAGAAGCACACATAGAAATGATAAAACTCCATTTAAAGATTGTTTATGTGCCGGAAAAGACACCTTCCAGCACATAAACAATTTTCCCGTGCAACGTGCCTGAATTGGTGCTAGGCAGCTAAATTTAGCGCCAGTGCAGGGGGAAACGTAGGGCTGCACCATATTCTTGTAAATATGTTGCAGCCCTGAGTTTCTAAAGTGAGGGAGTGTGCCCTTAGCCTTCTTGGCTTAACGAAACGCTTCGCCATGTTACTAGTAAATAGGCCTCTCAGTATTCTCTATGTTGTTGTGTTGGCCCTTATTGAATCAAATCCATCCCAGGGCAAAAGTTTATAATGAAAGTGGGTTCAGCGCGCCCCCCCAGCAGCCCCGGTATCCACCATCTCCCCGAGGCTGTGTCTTGGAATGGAGGGGGGGGCTGCGCGGACCCCCTCCAGGAGCCAAAGAAGACCCTGGGGATCGCCAGGGCCGGCTACTGCTACGTCCTGCAGTGCCCAACCCCAGGACAGAGCTGTTTGCTATGGCTTGGTAGGAGCTTTACCGGTCCCGCCTAGCCATAGCAAACTATGCTCGCTCTCAGTGAGCAAGAGCATTGCAAATGCTTTTGCTTGCTCAAAGTGGAGCACTATTGCTTTTACACACAGGGAGCTGCATGTTAGCAGCTCCCTATTTATAAAAGGAATGCTAACTCCTGCATGAGGCTACAAATTGGCCCGGGAGGGGATGATGCAGCCCCCCTCCCCTTTAAAAAAAAAAATGAAATAAAGAAAAAGGCTGGGACCCTGGGGATGGGGTCCCTAGGCCTAAATAAGCATGGCGAGGGGGGCGGTGCGGCCCCCTCCCCTAATAATAAAAACAATATAAAAAAGGCCCACTCCCTTTTACCACCACTCTGCAAATGCGCCTCATGATGCATTGCTGGTTGGGGGATGGACTCCCCTTGGCTCCAGAGGGTCATTGGGGGCAAACAAGCCCTCCTGTTATCTCCAGTAAGTCCCATAAAGCATGATTGTTGGGAGGACGTCGGCGGCCATGCCTCCTTTCTCCATCTCCCTGCAAATGCGCCTCCTGGCGCACTTGTGGTTGGGGGATGAAGTCCCCTTGGCACAAGAGGGTCATTGGGGGCCAACAATCCCTCCTGTTACCTCCAGTAAGTCCTACAGAGCGTGATTGTTGAGAGGACTTTGGAGGCCACGGCCCCTTTCTCCACCACTCTGCAAACTCAACAACTAGTAAAAAATCATAGAAATTCACTTAAGACCAAAGGTTACAGGGACGTTATAGTTAGGAAATAGTATTAAAAAATCCTTAGAAATTCACTGACAAAAACAAAGGTTACACCGATGCTATATAAGGTTCAGATTTCACTTGTACAAAACTAGTGAAATTCAGCAGTTACCTGAGCTAACTATAACTTACGGTCCCCGTAAGGCATTGTTTATTACCGCACATATTACATCACTGGTTACATGGTCAGTGACATTACTGATGACATCTCAAATGACATCACTGATGACATTATCCACAGAACCACTCACACACCCCCTCATATCCAGTACAACCTCTCGTATGCCCATTCACACACTCACACAACCACTCACACACCCATTCAAAGACCCATACCGATATTTACACACCCATTCACTTTTCCATAGAGTCACTCACTTACACACCCACTGACTCTGTTGTACAGCTACTCATACAACCATTCATATAACCAGTCACTCAACGGTACAGTCAGTCACATAGCCACACACTTACCCATACAGTGACTCACGCACCCACTTATTTAAATCAGTTACTTACACACCAACTCACTCATACAGCCTCTAAACATAGCCACTCACTCACCCATATAAGCAATCACACACTCACTAACATACCCACTTACATATCCATTCACACATCCATTCAAGCACTCACACATCCACCCACTCACAAATAGAGCCATTCACACAGACACTTATTCTCCAATACAGCCACTCACACACCAACTCAATTAAGCAACCACCCTCTCAAACAGCCACTCACTCACCCACACAACTACTTACACATACAATCACTCACTCATACAGTCATTCAGACATCCATTCACTTCCCCATACAGTCACTACACATCCATAGGGCCACTCCCACCGCCACTCTCTCACTCATACAGCCACTGACACACCCAGTCACTTACCAGTAGAGCTACTCACACAGCATCTCACTAACCACACAGCTACTCACACACCCACTTATACAACCATACTGCCAAACACCCCCACGTATACACCCATTCAGCCACTCACACCCATTCACATAAGGATACATACACTCACACAGCCAATCACATGATATATGTTAAAAGTAGTATCTCTCAGTAGTAGTGCACCTAGTATACTAATTTCAAGTCATGGCAAGTCAAGTCAAAGAAAGCTTTATTCGTTTGCCATTTGAAACAATCATAAAAGCACATACAAATAACAATTGAGTTCATAAGATAAAATCACAATTAAGTTCATACATATAATATCACACATTTAAGAATCTCCACCATAATTCATAGCAAGTATTTTATAAAGTGAGCTAAATCATGTTTCAAATTACAAATAAAAGGAGATTGAATTAAAATGCATTTTCTTTGTCTCAAGACTCGTTTAAAAAAAGTTAAAATCCTAAAGACATTGTGAACGTTGTCCAGATGTTGTAATGCTAGAAAAGCCAGTCAGTTTTGCCAGAGCCCCAGTGATTTCAAAATCGGTAATAAACAGACTTTCCGCGCATCTTGATAGAATTTATAACAAAGTACAACATGTGATGTGGATTGTACTGAGTGACTGTCACAGGTACACAGCTTAAGATCTTCTGCCCAATCGTTCATTTTGGGGATAGTCACGAGTCTATGAAAACCCCCCAGCCTGAATCTAGTCAATAGAAATCTTTCATAAACGCCTGGTACAACAGTTAAATAAGGCTGAATATAAAAAGTAGTTAAAATCACTTGATTATGCATAACGGTCGGCTTAATAATCTCTGTGGATATTCTGATGG
Source organism: Lissotriton vulgaris (assembly GCF_964263255.1). Taxonomy (NCBI): domain Eukaryota; kingdom Metazoa; phylum Chordata; class Amphibia; order Caudata; family Salamandridae; genus Lissotriton; species Lissotriton vulgaris. The sequence continues at coordinate 783,621,891 of NC_141699.1, forward strand.
TATCCAAGTGCCTTATGGCCTCCCTCTTCAGTTCCTTTCTTGTTATATCAATAGTTTTTGGATTATTAAAATATTCTAGGTGACCTAAATCTTGTAGTAAACGTCTGGCTTATCTCAGCCATGGTATCTTCAGGGCCCCTTCCAATTTTAGAGTATCTATCGGGCTATCTTGATTTAACTTTGTTTCATCCTTGGCCCAGAGTCTGTGTCATAGGAGAACTGGCTCGAGTTTTATTAAATCAGAAATAAAGGGAAGACCCATCTCTGCGTGACAGATGGTTGATGAAGTACTAGTCGGGACAGACAGAATATATCTTAAAAAAGAATTTTCAGCCCTTTGAAAAGGAAGGAGGTCGGCAAATCCCCAGACCCCTTCCCCATGAGCCACAGATGAGACACACTTTGCTTTATAGATCTTAATCAATTCAACTGATGGTCTTCTACCTAGTTTTTTGGCAAAGTTAGTCAGGGCATTTATAGATCTTATTAACACAAATTTTTTGGCTAAAAATGCTTGTTCCCAGGTATCATTTTGGTCGAAGAGAATTCCGAGATACGAAAATCTCTTAGTGACCCCAATCTTCTGTCCTGCCACAAACATATCCTTGCACTTCTTGCTACCGTGCCTCACTGCATAATAAAGGGCTTTGAGGTGTTCAGTCTTAATCCTAGATCACCCATAAAACTAGAAAAAGTATCCAAAATCCTCTGGAGACCAACTTGCGTATGGGACATCAATACCGGGTCATCTGCATATAAAAGTGCTGGCATTGGGCATCTAGCTACTTGGGGAAAGTCTTGATTGCCTTTCAGAAGTGCATTACGCAATCCATTTATATAGAGGTTAAAAAGAAAAGGGGACAGAACGCACCCTTGCCTGACCCCTCTTCTTATTGAAAACGGAGCCGAACACTCACCCTGTAGACCACAGCGTACACAAGCCTTTGCATCAATACAAAAACATTTCAGAAAATAGATAATCTGGGCATCAACCCCCATGTCTTCTAGTATTGACCAAAGTTTACTATGGATCACACAGTCCAAGGCTGCTGTGAGGTCCACAAATGCTAAAAACAGCTTACCCTTCTTCGTCCTGGTGTATTTCCCCACCAGAATTGAAAGATTTACACTCTGCTCTACTGTCCCTATGCCTGAGCGGAAACCATATTGTAAATCAGAAAGACTAAGTGTTCCTCAGCTCAGTCCTGTAGGCATCCTAGTAATAGACATCCTACTATTTTTGTCATGGCATCCAACAAAGATATGGGTTATTAACATCCTGGATCCTGCTGGATCCCCTTTTGAAAAAAATAGGGACTACAGTGGATTCCACCCAGGTAGATAAAAACAGCGTACAACAGGTAGCAGCAATTACCTGCGTGATTATTGGGCCCTAGAGGGAGATGTTTGACTTATATAAGTCCACATGAACCCCCATCTGGGCCGGGAGCCTTGTCACCCTGGCTTGCAGAAAGTGCCCGGTTCACCTCCTCCAAGGTAATCTGCAAATCAAAGTGGGGGAATGTTGTCACTAGAGTGTGGTGCTCTTCACCGCAACTACTCGTCACATCAAGATTAACCTCGCCATTATACAGTTTGGAAAAATGTTTAATCCATTGATCTTCAGTTATTGCGATTTCAATGGACTGTCCTTTTTCATTAATCAAGTACGGCTCTTTGACCGCCTTCCAGAATGTCGTACTATCTTTCTGTAGAGATGCTTTATGTAAGTCATCCCAGGCCTTGTTCTTCAAGATAGCTTTTCTAGTTCTAATATCTTGCTCATAATATGTCCAAGCCTGTATTACTCTATCCAAATTTCTTGGGATCTCATGTAGAGCATCTTTTAATCTAGAATGTGCTGAGGTACACCCTGATTCAAACCAGCCCCGTTGTTGGCCCTTAATACGTTTTCCCCTTAATAAGGACTCTCTTACTGCATCAGTAATTGTTTTAAAAGAGGATAAAATAGTGCCTGGAGTGGATGACTCGCTCGGGACAAGTTTCAAGGACGGAATTATATTTAGTGACCACGACCTTAGTAATTGTGTCTTGGTCTACCATTGACCAGCGCAGAGAGAATCCAATTATTTTCCCAATTACTATGTTTTCTAGCAACTTTATTATGGCTAGTATGTCCACTTAGAGTTAACAGAGCGGAAAGACAGAGGGGGAAATAGTCACTCAGATAAATATCTTTAACAGCAAATGAGTGAACGGTGTGTGCATAACTATTCGATATTAAAATAAAATCTATTTTGGAGTTTAAACCTCTACCATTAAAGGTCCATGGCATGGGGGCAGAGAGTGGGCAAACTTTGGTCACAAAACCCAAATCAAAGCTACAAATTAATTCATTAAACATCTCTGCCAGTATAGAGTGCTGCAAATGGGTATTATTTATCCCTTCATCATTTGAGAAACCACATAAGTTGTCACCTGCATTGGAGCACAGTGCACAATTAAAATCCCCTACCAGCACTAACACAGTATCTTTTGACTTATTATTGCTGATAAATTTGAAGTCACTGGTTAGTTTATTGACTGTGGATGCAACTTTTTCCAGGGGAATATTAATATAAAAGTTAGCTATAGCTGTATTAATATAAAAGTTAGCTATAGCTGTACAATGTTTCCCACCAACATGGATTACAATCATTTGATAGTACACTTCACTTACAGGCATTGTTATCTTTTTAACGTTGAGACTTCTTGATACATACGTACATAACTCAACCCTTGGCCCTTCCCCTCACCCCATCTACAGCAGACGTGTGGAAAGTCCTAAACCCATTCAGATGGTGCACTTCCTTAGACCATGTTTCTTGGAGACAGAATATCTTAAATTTTTTAATGAAGTCCCACCACATAGAATCATTCAGTTTGGAGTGGATGCCAGAGATGTTCCATGAAACAATGTTACAATATACTTTACTGCTAATAGGTACAGCATTAACTGTGGCCACTTTTCTGACTGGTGTCCCTGCTATGTTATTGCTTACATGTTCTGTGTCTAGATGTGCTAGGTGTTCATTTGGGGCGTCCAGGTTCAGGTTAATACTACTTAAATCTCTATCATTCAGCTTCCATAAGACAGGAAAGGGCAGGCTTTTATTTCTCTCTATATGGCTCGAGGCAGGATTACTGTTCTGTAGCCTGACATAGATGCTCTTTTCATCGTAAAGGCCAAAATGAAGAGAGGTATGGCCAAGAAAGCCTATGGGCAGTCAATCGCTTCAGGTGGATTCAGAATGTTAAAACGATTACTCACGGGGACCAGATAACTGGGCAGTCTATTCCCTAAGTGATTCACCTCCACAGGTGGGAGCCAGCGAGGTCTAGGGGGTTGGTAAAAGAAGCCCAGGGGTAGTATGTTTATATCCTGTGCATTAACGAACCAATTGCCACCCTTACCAAAGATTGTCTGCACTAAAAACAAAGGTTAACACTGCGCAGTCCCCCCCTAGGGTTTTTTTCTGAGTTGCCCACCCTCCCTATTCTCCTGGCCATTTTAAATTCAGGGAAGAGAATGTCATTAATATCAGTCCTAGAGCTTAAGAAATGAAATCACTTGCTCCTTAAGGTGGACCAATGCTTATAGGCATTGTGTGAAAGGGATGGAACATTTGCCAGGACAACAGTATAAGGGGTTGCCTCAGGCGGCAAGTGTAGATTTCGTCTTGGGTTAATGAAGTTACCACAAGTGAAATTCTGATGCTCTAAAGTATTTGAACTGGTCCCTCCAACCCCTGTGGAAGCTGTAGAAGCTGGCACATTAGGCACATTAGGGTCATTTCTGCTTTGCAAATGGTCACAGAGGTCTGCTGGATTGCTGGGAGTGGATTTAGTGTTAGTCAGAGTAGTTGTATTGGTGATTAGGTTTTGAGCCTGCCTGTTAGTAGAACTAGTCCCAGCTTGATACACCCTCTTGTCCATCTCCCTGTTACAGATACTGCCTATCTCTCTGCTTTGACAAGGGGCTGTATGCACTGTGATTTTACTGGTGACAAATTCCTCCAGTTTTGCAATTGTAGATTCCACCAGAGTGATTTTTGTGCGTAATGAATCTAATAATACTGACACCAGAGTCTCTAATCTACCCCAGTAGTCCTCCTCATTTCCGCATTCAGGTATCCTCTCCGTCGCACTATGTACAGCAGATGCGGAGGGCCCTTTATCCTGAGCCCTGTCATTAGTAGTGGATCTGAGCTTCCTCACAGCTGATTTCAGGTTGGGTTTAGGGTGTCTCTGAGGCCCTCGCCCTTTCCTTTTTTTCGACTGGGGTTCATTGATGGTTTCGGGGCTTAAAGTAGTTTTCCGTCCTCTGGTGATTGCATTGAGCCTATCAGGACCGCTTTCCAAATCAGAAGAATTAGGGGAGACTATTTCTATTTCTGACTCTGAGTGTTGTGTCAGGCTAATTCGGGGGGAGGGCGTTTTATGACTAATTGGGGCAGACAACTCCACAGGGCAGGTCTGGACTGTGAGGGCAGGGGCTCCAAGGATAGTCTGCTTTTCGTAAGTTGTATCTCGTGGATAAGTGCAGACTCAGCTCTCAATGGAAAGGCGTCAAGTGTCCCAGCGACGCCCTGCCCTGCACCTAGTTTACGTTTATTCATGATGACGACACCAGAACAATAACAGTGAGGGAGGCAGATACAAAATGATAGCTTACCACAGTATTGTAGACAGTCCTAGAAACAAAAGAATTTAGGGGCTTGGCCCAGCCTGGTCTCATTCGGTCTAAGAGGGGCGCAGATGGGACCGCCCTTGGCCTGGGCACGCCCGCGCGCGTCCCGCGCTGCAGGAGCCTCAGCGGCTTCTTAAGCACCTCCTGGCACTTGACAGGTTGTCGGCACCTGCCCTGGTGCGTGGGACTGTGGGTGTTGAAGTCCACCTCCTTTCAATGCAGGCTGGTAATGTGGCAACAGACAAGCAGTAACCAGCCCTGGCCCCCTCGTAAGCGCCTCCTGGCAATTGACAGGTGTGTCGGCGCCTCCTTTGGCGCATGAGACTGTGGCTGTTGAAGTCCCCCTCCTTTCAATGCGGGCTGGCATTGTGGCAACAGACAAGCAGTAAACACAGGCTCCTAATTTAACTTTTGCAGTAGGTTAGTATAGATGTTTTTTTTTTTTTTTTTTTTTTTTAAACCTTTTATTTTCAATAGTGGCATACAACTTAGAGGCATGTAGGACAATGCAGTATCAAGACAATACATTACTGGACATGGTACATACACAGGGCAGAGGTCATCTGTACGAGGGCTGGTACAATGCATGCATTTCACAGTGGTTCCTGGAATACAAAAAAAATTAAAAAGAACAGAACCTTCTGAATCTTGCCCCCCCATTCGAGCAGGGGCGTAGGTCGCGGGGACTTTAGACCCAACCTGTCATACACAGGCAGTCTAGTAGGTCAGGCAGGAATCGCCACTAGTCACCACACCTCCCCGGTCGAAGCGGCATCTACCAGTCAACTTTTCCCGTCCCACCATAAAGTATCGTGTCGCATGTGTAGCAAGCAAGCGCAATTCCGTCGGGTGTTCTGGTGGTAGACCACGGGAGGTTAATTTTGAACAGGGCGCCCCAACGTGCAGGGCTCAGCGCACCGTAGCACCGAGGCTAACTGAAAATACTGGCGGCTGTAGGAACCAGCACGCTGGGTCGCTCCCAGAGGCCCAATATTTCCCAGGTTTCTGAAAGTGGATAGCAACCAGTCGTGTACCCCATGATAAGTGGATCATGCTCATTACAGGCTACCTAGCAGGACCTCGTCAGTAGCCGTGTTATCTCACCCCAGTCAGGACGGAATTGGCCCTCCCCATCGTGTGATCTATAGTGTGGTGGGCGTGGTGTGAGGAAATCGTGCACGCTCAAGGGTCCGGCATCGACTCGTCATCCCCAGAGGAGTCGCCGTGATTCGCCTGAGCCAGCCAGTACACCTGCAGTGGGGACCAAAAATCGCTGGGTTTACAACAGGCCGGCATTAGTTCTGCATAAACGCCATGCTGTTCCTGGCAGTACTTGAGATCGTCCAGCCATTCCTTAAATTTTGGCGCCCTCCCCCTCCCCCACCTACACGCGATTCTTCTCTTCGCGAGTAGCAATGCCACATCAACATACCGACGGTCGGCCTTGGGAATATGTCTGGTGTAACCCAGCAGCATCATCACCGGGTCCATGGGCAGAGGGCCAGCTATCATAACTTGGAGCGCAGCGTGAACCTGTTCCCAGTATGCCTGAATCGCTCCACACTCCCAGGCCAAGTGAAGGAAATCCGCGCCCTCCGCGCGACATCTCGCACATCTATCGTCCTCCGAAAGGTGAAATCGTAGCTTACGCACAGGGGTATAGTAATATCTTTGTACGAATTTGTAGTGAATAATTTTTAGTCTACAGCTGGAGGAGATTTTGGCCGTGACTGAGCAGCAATATTTCCATTGTTCATCGGTGAGTGCAGACGGGAGCTCGGAGTCCCACGCGGCCCGCGCCTTGGCCAATACAGGGGGACGCTGTTCACGAATGGCGGTATACAATTTCGACACCAAATGTCTGCCATCTGACACCAGCAAAATGTGCATAGGTAGGATCGTGCTCGGTTCTTCTGGAAAGCTGGGGAGTATATCCCTCATGCCCTGTCGTAGTCGTATATAATAAAACAGCTCCATTGGCGTCGGTTGGGCGGTCTGGAATATCTGCTCCTTGGTGCGGAACCGTCCATCCTGAAACAGATCACCCCAGGTAAGAAGGCGTAATCGGGTGCACATGGATCGGAATCCACCTTCCGTCAGAAGTGACAGTTTCGGGTGATATGCAAGGGGCATTGCCGGTGAGTAGAGCATCGAAGCACCCAGTAGTTTCGTCACCCTACGCCACGAGTCTATGGTGCAGGTGACAGTGGTAGCTGGCGTCTCAACATCTCCCACCAGCCCCATCAGCATGCCCCTGAGCGGCAGTGGATGAACGATCCAGTCCTCAGCAGCCACCTGGGGCATAAAGGGAGTAGGATGAACCCAATGGTAAGCATGCTGAGCTTGAGCGCTGAGGTAGTACACCTCCAGGTCAGGAACGTCAAAACCTCCTCTGTCATACGGCTGTGTGAGGACATTCCAACTTAGGCGCGCTTGCTTGCCTCCCCAGAACAAGCGTAGCAGTTCAGTGCGAAGTCTTTTAAAGAAATAGGCCCCCGGGTAATAAGGTACATTCTGGAATAGATATAAGAACCGTGGGAGAATGACCATTTTTATCAGGGAGGCTCTGCCTGCCATCGACAGCGGCAGGGCCATCCAGCGAGTCACATTGTCAGTCAACTGTGAGATTGCCACCCCATAGTTCAGTCTAATCGTGTCCTCCCTGCTGAGCGACACCTCGATTCCCAGGTATTTTAAGTCAGAGTCGCACCACTCCAAGGGGTACTCCAGCGCAAAGCGGGTCACTGACGCCGTGAGGGGAAAGAATTGTGACTTGTTCCAATTGATGTGCACACCAGAAATGCCTCCAAATAAAACAAATTCCCTCAGCAGTGGATTGAGGTTGTCCTGTGGGTGCCGCACATATAAAGTGACGTCATCCGCGTAGAGGGATATGCCTAACTGCCTTTGGTTGAACTTAAAGGCGCTGGCCTTATGTAGTTGTCGGATCCTGCAGGCCAGTGGTTCGATGGACAGGGCGAAGAGCAGGGGTGATAAAGGGCATCCCTGCCTAGTTCCCCTCGTGAGTGGCATCTGTGCCGACAACGCACCGTTAACGATGACCCTGGCAACTGGGGAAGTGTACAGCAGTGTAACCCAGGCGATGAATATACGGGGGAACCCCATTCTGCCCAATATGGACAAGAGATATCCCCATTCCACCGAGTCAAACGCCTTGGTGGCGTCTAAAAAGACAGCAGCGACCGGTAGCTCAGGTGATATGGTGGGTATGAGAGAGAATAATGTGCGGAGGTTGTGGGATGTAGCTCTCCCCGGGATGAATCCAGATTGATCCGGCAGGACCAGGGTACTCATAAGGAGGGATAACCTAGTCGCAAGTACTTTTGCTAAAATCTTTGCATCACAGTTCAGCAAGGACAGGGGCCTATATGCATCAGTGTCCGCTGGGTTTTTTCCCGGTTTCAGAAGCGATGTGATCGCCACCTCCCTCATGGAACCTGGCAATATTCCCTCCTCTAGCGATTCTTCGAACACCTCCCTCAGCACCGGTGCCATGATGTCGATATAACACTTATAAAACTCAGCCGGAAGGCCGTCAAGCCCCGCAGCCTTGCCATTACTGAGCGACATGATTGCCTCCCGGATTTCGTCCAGCTCGAAGGGGCATCCCAAGAAAGCCCTATCGCTATCACTTAACCAGCAGAGTGCGATATCTTCTAGGAAATTGCCAAACTCCACCTCACCTGACTGTTGTGTTGAATATAAACGTTGGTAATGCTGCAGGAAGGTGTCCTGTATCCCTTTAGTATCCCGGCAGGTCCTGCCCTCTCCATCAGTGATCTCCAAGATATGTGTGGAAAAACGTTGATGCCGCGTCAGCGCTGCCAAAACTTTTCCCGGCCTATCCCCTTCGCAATATCGTCTGGCGGTCCAATATTTGCTTCGGAATTTCGCCTCTCTGGCCGCTTCCTCCTCATAGGCTGACAGTTTGGTCCTAAAAGCCCTCTCTAGGGTAGGACAGGGATTCCTGACCATTTCCGCCTCTAGCGACTTGAGTTCCGCTTCAAGAACCGACAATGTACGTACAATTTCTCGTAGTATTCCACAGCTCTTGGATATTGTGACGCCCCTCACGGTAACCTTAAAGGCTTCCCATATCGTTTCGACCTTGGCGACAGATCCCTTGTTCCTAGGGAAAAAGGCTTCAATTTCCTCTCCTAGTTCCTGCTTAAAGACAGGATCAAGCAGGGCTGACGGGAAAAGTCTCCACGGGGGCCGTACTCTTGCGTAGCCAGGTATCTCTATAACCATCATTACAGGGCAATGGTCCGACTACGTGCGAGGTAAATGCTTCACCCGGACGATACCACCAGCTAGGCCCCGAGAGACGAAACAATAATCGATTCTTGCCCATGAGCGTGCGTATGTGGTAAAGTGGGTGCCCTCCCTAGTTCCCGGGTGTAAGTGTCTCCAGCTATCCAGTAATCCTGCCTCAGTAAGTATACCCTGCAGCGCATCTCTAGCTTTTGTGTTATACTGTCCGCTACCGTCTGATCTGTCCATCCCTGGATGTATTGAGAGGTTAAAGTCACCTCCCCACACAATGTGTGTAGCCTCGATCTCAAGCACATGACCCCACAACGACAAGAAAAATCCTGGTGTGTCAACATTAGGTGCGTAGCAATTTACAAACAATATCACATCAGTACCCAGCCGCCCCCACAAGAACACATATCTCCCCTCCTTATCTGCACCAACCCCCATCTTCTGAAACATCAGTCGTTTATCCACCAGTATGGCCACCCCCCTGGAATATGTGGAATAGGAAGAAAATTCTCTCACATTTGCCCATCTACTTGCGAACCTGGGAACACAGCATGGGCTCAGGTGGGTTTCCTGGAGCATTGCTATCTGCACATTGTTCCTGTCCAAATATGCAATCACATTCCTACATTTTCGGGGGTTATTAAGACCTCGGACATTCCAGGACAATATGGACACAGTGGATAAAGCGCTATCACCCGCTCTCGTCATCACTATAAAGAAGCATGCGTACCTCCAGCCCTCCAGCTCTACGAAAGATCACGCCCAGTAACAGTACCTCCGCCCCCACAATCCATCTCTGTGCAAGTGCATACACGCCTACATTCTCCAAAACTCCCGCACCAGAATGCATACCATGTACCTTACCCTCAATACCTCTGCCATTCTCAACAACATCCACCCCAACATGTGTCCCCCCCCCCCTACATACACACCTTCTCCACTCCCTCAGCATTACCCCACCCCCAACCCACTGAAGCAACCCAAACTTGCCAGTACCAGATTCCCACCCACCACCCCGACCCCCAACAACAGCAACTGTAGTCAAACCATGTGGGGTATCCCCTCCTGAAGGCACTAGAGATACACACCTATACACCCCCGCATTCCCTTCCCACCCCGCAAGTGGCATACGGGGAAGTCAGAGAAGAAGGGGTGGTGCCTGGCATACACAAATCCTGCAAGTGTCAGCCGTCAAAACACACCTTCCAAGTCCCTTCACGTTTATCACCAGGCCAAGTCAACAGTGTGGACAAGGGAAGCAGCCCTGGGTCCGCCCCCTCCCACTCTCACCTCTTGCAGCTCCACCAACCCGCGCAAGCCCCAAGCCATTCCAACAGTGCACATTGGGCAATCTAGCCTTCACTCCGTAAAGTGTCTCTATGGCCGTGGAGCAGCTGTTCGTGTCCCCGCGTGCGGGGAGGATCATCCTGTCGGGTGTAAGGACGAGCCTTCAAAACAGACACAAGCAATCCAACAGAACCCAATAGCCAAACCATCAAGATGGCTGCGTCTCCAATTGAGCCTCACCCCAGGTAAAGTGATGTGCTATGATAGCTCGGCGCCATAGTTTCCATCACTGCACATTCTTAGTCGGCACTTCAGTACAACTGTGCATGAACAGCCACAACCCAGCTGCGGATCAGAACACACTAGCGCCCACCACCGCCCAGCAGCTGGACTAGGTCGCAAGTCAACAGTTATCATAGGCACCGTAGGCTGTGAAGGTAGGTACCAGTATCCCAAAGCAACAGTGTCCAAAGTAAACATCAACAATGCAACAAGGAGCTATCGAGCAAATAATCATCAGGACATTATTAAGACTCATCCTGCTCGGCCGGATTGCCGTCTGCATCCACCTCCTCATCGTTACGCCTGTCCCTTCTAGCAGCACGGAGCCTCTTTACGTAGTCCTCGGCTTGCTGCGGAGTCGTGAAGAAGTGTTGTTTACCCTGATGAGTCACCCTAAGGCGTGCTGGGTAAAGAAGAGCATAATCCACCTGCATATCCCTTAATTTCTTTTTCACATCCAGAAATTTCCTCCGCTGGTCCTGGACCATGGGTGTGAAATCTGGATACAGGGAGAACTGAACACCATCACAGGCCAGGTTCCGGTTTGTACGAGCCGCCCTCAGCGCCACATCCCTATCACGGTAGTTGAGTAACCTGGCAATAATAGGGCGTGGTTGCGCCCCCGGTTTGGGGACCGGGCCAAGAGAGCGGTGTGCTCGCTCAACAATGAACTGATTGGAGAAGGCCTCTTTACCCACCGCGGCGAGCAGAATGCGTTCCACATAGTCCTCCATTCGTCCGGTGTTGGTGGATTCCGGAACTCCCGTGACGCGGATGTTATTGCGTCTGCTCCTCGCCTCCAACTCCTCATTTTTAGCCGCAATCACTCTGAGTACGTTATCCATACGGTTGAGGCGCGTTTCGTGAGTGTTGGTTGTGTCTTCAGCAGTGGATATGCGTCGTTCCGTCTCCGTCAGTCGCTCCTCGTGGACTTCTATCTTCTGCGCTACCCCGTCCATCCTGGAAGAGAGGCGGTCAACCTTATCTACGATTGTCGCGAAGCCCTGCCGCATCTCGTCGATAATCAGTCGCAGTTCTGGAGTCACAGGTGCAGGGGATGACTCTGCATTCGATGGACCTGGAGCACCACTAGATCCTGTGGTGCCTCGCGTTGGTTTTTTGGCGACTGCAGGTTCAAAGGATAGTTTGGGTTGTTTTGCGTCGTTTTTACCCATAGCGCCCAGTTCGTTGACGCTATTCGGGGCAGGTAAATGGCTAGCAGTAGTAGGGTTCCTCACCTCCAGACTATGGCGCCCTGCCGGCTGTCACCCACGTGGCAGGCCTCCCCAGGCAGTATAAGCAGACGAGCAGGTCAGTGATTACCAGTGGCCTCTTGATCCCCTCTGCACCTCAGTTACGGTGTTCAAAGCGCAGTAAGGGCCCACGTGTCGGCGGCCGGGTCACAGGCAATGCGCGCAGTACCAAGCAGTCTCTGGCGCCAAGAGCGCACAAAAGGTGAAGGGCAGTACAGCGATGTGTTGTCAAACCCGCTCCCACAGCACCACTGCAACTGCCCCCGCTAAAGGGCCACCGCCACCGCTACCGCAGGTCCTGATGGCAGCAGTGTCCTGCAGTTGTGCAAGAGAGGCCTGCAGGGTGGCGTGCAGCACGGCCGGGCGTGATGGCGTCCTCCGCCGTTAGTCCAAGCTGTGTGCCCCGGGAGCGGCAGCCGTCCCCAGGTACAGATCCCCGGTCTGTGTCTTGGCCCCACGCCGTCTGAGGTGGCGAGATACGCCCCTGTCCGTCCCCGGCGCTCGGTTCACTCAGCAGCATCAGCCGGGGGAGGTCGGCAGGCAGGCGCGCCGCGGGGCCGGTTGCAAGTTACCCCCCCGCCGCGTCCGTCTCGGGAGAGCTCGCAGATCCCAGCGCCAGTCTCTGGACCTGCCACTCGCTGCTGTGCCGGCAGAAGGGGGCCAGACTCACCTCCGGCGGGATCCGGTGACCCGCCCGTCGGCCGCCCGACTCCCAGGCCTCAGTCCACAACTTCACGGCCCAGCCGCCTCGTGGGAAGCCGCGGCCTCGCGTTGGTCGGCGTCCGGGGCGCCGCAGCAGCCGTCTGCAGTACCTTCTCCCGGTGGGTGCACTCCGCGCCGATACTCAGGCGTCGGACCTCGGATCGTCACCAGACTCGGCCAGGATCAGCAGCACACATATATCCACCCTCGGTGTGATTTTCAGGCGTCAACCTCCAGTGTAAAAGGATGAATGCAGGATGTTACTGGCCAGGCAGCCAGAGCCTCACAGAAGTGCGGCCATTAGCTCGTGCGCCCTCTAGCGCCCCCCAGTATAGATGTTTAACACCCATAAACTCTTAAAAACACATCCACTCGCTTGATGATGTCATCAGTGATGTCATCATTGATGTCATTTGAGATGTCATCAGTGATGTCACTGACCATGCCATGAGTGATGTAATATGTGAGGAAATAAGTAGTGCATTGCGGGGGCGTAAGTTATAGTTAGCTCAGGTAACTATAACTGCTGCATTTCACTGGTTTTGTACAAGAGAAATCTAAGCCTAACTATAACGTCCATATAACCTTTGTTTTATTCAGTGAATATGTATATATATTTATATATATATATATAGTATCAGCTACATCAATATAATTGAGTCAAGAGAAATATCTTTTACATCAGCAAATGTAAACAACTATTCACCAGCACAACTAACTGACTATAAGGAGACTATCTGTTATGTTATGTTATGTTATGTTATGTTATGTTATGCGTTTTTATTAGGCGCACAGATGCTCCAGCAAAGGAGCGTCCTGGCGCCCGACAAGGCAGCAGCACAACACAACGAAACAATAAAGCAGAAAATTTAAAACTAAGGAAATAAAAAGGTTTTCACCGCCCGGCGAAAGGAGAGCAGATCCCTGAGGGCGCGGATCGCCGGGGGCAGGGAGTTCCAAAGCACCACCGCGCTGACTTGAAAGGAACGTCCGCCGGCCCTGCTCCGCTTAAAACGAGGAACAACAGCCAATTCTAGATCAGCAGATCTTAAAGCTCGGGCTGGGATGTAATGAACCAGGAGTTTAGAAAGAATCGTAGCTGGAGAACCCTTGAGTATTTTATAGGCAACACAGAGGACCTTAAACCGAATCCGCTGAGCCACCGGGAGCCAATGCAGCGAGCGCAGGGTACTAGAAGTGGGGCATGATCTAGGTAGCCCTACCACCGCTCTTGCTGCGGCATTCTGAATCCGCTGCAGGCGTCAATTTCTGCCTGATTCAGGCCTACTAATAGGGAGCTCGCGTAATCCAGCCTAGAGATGACAGTGGCTTGGATCACGAGTTGCCTAGTAGAGGCATCAAAAAACTTAAGCACGGGACGAAGCCCCCGTAAGATGCCGAAACAACAGGCCGCCGTGCGTTTGGTATGACAGACAAACGCAAGGGAAGGATCCAACCAGACCCCGAGGTTTTTAAGCTCAGAAACTGGGGTGGGTGTAAGACCCAAGTCCCCTGGCCACCATCTCTCTCCCCAAAGTTCCGGTTGTTTGCCAAAAATCATGACCTCGGTCTTACTAGCGTTCAGCTGGAGACAGTTGGACGTCATCCAGCCGGCGACCGCCCGCAGTCCTTGTTGGAATCTGGGGGCATCCACATCGGCATCCCCGCTGATCGTAACCGCTAGCTGGGTATCATCGGCGTATGACACCATTGTCATACCCCATTGCCTGACAACCTCAGCTAGCGGCCTTACGTATAGATTAAACAACGTAGGACTCAGCGAGGAGCCTTGGGGAACCCCCAGACCCAACAGATGGTATTTGGACTGAAACGGCGGGACGGTCACGCTAAAGGCCCGATTGGCTAAAAAGAACCGGAACCATTGGAGAGCGAGGCCTGTGACGCCAGCCTCCTCTAAACGACGCAGAAGGATGGGGTGCAATACGGTGTCAAAGGCGGCGCTCAGATCTAATAGCACCAGCGCCGCTGTTTGACCCGCATCGAGCACGGAGCGTAAGTGCTCCACCATATACAGTAGGGCCGCCTCCGTGCTATGCCCAGCCCGAAATCCATTCTGCGTCATGTCAAGGACATCAGCTTGAAGTAGATGTTCCGAGAGGACCGCGTTGACGTGCGCCTCAGTTACCTTGGCAGGCCACGGCAGGAGTGAAATTGGCCGATAATTCTCAGGCTTGCTGCCATCCAAGTTAGGCTTCTTGAGAATAGGCCGAACCATGGCCTGTTTCCTCTTCAGTGGCACTACGCCGGATGTCAGCGACGTATTGATCAGAGAACATAATGGTGAGATGTCATGTGCTGCTAAGTCTTTAAACAAGGCCAGACAGAGCGGATCCGCCGGGGACCCCGACTTCACTTGGTGAGCCAGTTTACCAAGGCTTTCAGGTGTTAGACTCGGAAAAGAATGCAGCTCCTCTGATGTCAGCGGCTTAAGAGGTGTGTCGGCAGGTGGAGTAGCCGACGGAAAAGCCCGATAAATGGCATTAACCTTTTCCAAAAAGAAATCCGCCAAATTTTCACAGTGCTCCACGGAGCTCTGGTGGGTCGCAGTCACCTTTTTGGCGGTAAGATCTTTCAACACCTTGAAAATAGCTTTGGAGGGGTTTGAGCTAGTCCGAAATGGCAAGGCATAAAAGGCAGCGCAGGTTCTGCACACTGCCCGATGGTAGAGTTTCACAGTGGCCAGATACAAAACCTTTTTCTCGTTATCATAAGTTTTGCGCCAGACCCGCTCCGCACGCCTACATGTGGTCTTAAGTGCCGGTAACGAATCATCGTACCATGGGCTGGAATTCCTAGCCCCCGTTTTACACAGAGCTATAGGTATGAGGGAGTCTAATGCCCTAGTTACCCAGTCGCAAAAGCCATCATAGCCCTGATCTGCCGACCCAGTTGTATCTAGTGGGTCGGACGACAAGAGATGGAAAAACTCGTCCAGTTTCAGTTTGTTCCAACGCCGTCTGGGGATTGGGCACACCACTGGTTTGGGTTGCATCGCAGGTATAGGGCATCGGATCCGTATCAAATAATGATCGGTCCATGCCAGCGGTGAAAGGCTAGAGATGCTGGCTTCCGCAAAGTTGGTAAAAAATGGGTCGAGGGTGTGGCCCCCTATGTGGGTAGGCTGTGACACCAGCTGAACCAGCTGGAGCGCCTCAAGGTCTGCCATAAAACTGGACACCGTAGGGCTAGACAGATTGTCGAAGTGCAAATTCAGATCACCAATAATGGAGAAGTTGGAGCACCCTGCAGCCAACTCACTAATGGCGTCTGGTAATGGCGTTCTAAAGGCCAATTCACTCCCTGGGGGCCGATAGATCAATAGCCCCGACAGAGCAAAGTTGGGCGTAATAGCCACCTTAAACATTGCACTATCTACACTCCTTTTCATTCTAGATACTTTGTCTAAAATAAAAAGAGAGAGGCTAACCCTCAGTTGAGATCAGGTAATTTGTGGGACAAAGTGTAAGTAAGTCACATGATTGTCCATGCTAATATGTGTGTCTGAGAAAGTAATTAATTATCTTATCCCTAATAACTATAGTGATAATCTCTTATAGGTATCCCTGATGAAATAGCCAGCAGAAAAGGTTGTCCAGGCACAAGGTAGAAATACCTGCTATTGAGGAGTCTGTATGTTATCCACTTACCCTTTCTTCCCTGATGGTACTGGAGGTAGATGTATATTTATCTGTCGCTGGTAGTGATAGAGGGTGTTGTGTGGCGTTTTAAACTCCGATTGAAGGTTCCCGATTCATGCCCTTATATAGGTACAATTCATATTGCCCTTATATAGGCATAGAAATCAAGCCCTTATTTAGGCATAGCCCATGCTACCCAAATACAGGCATGGCTACTTCCACCCATACAAAACGTCACAACGATTTCTTGGAAAACCAGCTTAAGCAGTCAGGGACTTCCCTTGCTTGAATATTGATTTGTCTGAGAACTCATGTACTTTACAAAGAACAACTATTCCTGGGGCTTCTTTCCTGACGTTCACATGCCCGACTTTATGTCAAACTATGGCATTCCTAAACACCTTCAAGGTATAAATATACCTTCACTTGCTCTAGCAAGATACTGTGGTTCGGAGCAGTTCGAAGACCTACTTGCCTGACACAGCTCGCTATAGCAAGTGCAGAAGGAAGCCAACTCTCCAGCTAACCCACTGATCAGGAAGCTGCCTTTCTCCTGCCGAGAATCCAGCTCCAGTGTTTCCGGCTCCCCTTGCGGGGTATTGGGAAATCGAGTCCCGAGACAGAGATACCTACCTCTTTCATGCTAAAGCAAGGTATGGAGCTGATTAGAGCCTAGAGAAACCTTGGTAGATTCTTGGCAAAAACAACTAAACCTATGCTACACAATACTTACTTCTACCCTCGTACTAAACTTAGGTTAGGTACATTGGGGTAGGCGTATTTTAGAAGCACCAGTTGAGTATTTTAGTCAATGTTATTTATGTATATTTTTTTATATGGCTTAGAAACCATACAATGCTCTTACAGTATTATTTCATAATACTATTTTCGCTGTGCGCATTATACTTTGCAGTCTGCATAGCGATTGTAGCAGTTCACCTCTCTTGCATGGGATAGAAGACTGACTGTTTAATAAACCCGTTTATTGAAAACGCCTGTCTCTCTATTTCTCTGCAACTCTGTTGAAACGAAGCATGCTCGACTCTGAGAGATATATTCATTTTTTTTTTAAATATGCCAAGAGACCGTTTATTAATACACTTAGGACTTACAGATCACAAAAGATAGTGATACAGAGTTAATCAAGAAGTCAGTTAGAAGATGCATGCCGGTCAGTGTTTTCAAGAGATACCATAGCAGATTTTAGAAGGCACATTCACACAGGAAATTGTGTAGACAAATCAGACTAATTAATAAAGCAGCCCCAAAAACCAAAAGATTGAAATGTACAGAGAACTCTAATACTGCCAAACAAAAACAACATTATAGATTCAGGAGTAAAGAATATGCACTAACCCTTTGAATACAAGAGTAGGAGAGCCCTTCCTTGGAATGTTTTTGGTAGTGAATTATTTGAACATTAACACATTCAGAGACATCTTTATCTTGAAACCCATTTCAATGAAAAAAATCAAATACTGATAATTGTACTTAAAGGAGCAATTCAATTGAAACTAGGTGGCTGAGCTAAATTTTAACTGACAACATGCATTTATTCTCGAAGAAACACCCAGAAAAACACACACATTTAGAAATGCCTCGAAACCTAATCTTTTACCAAATGCCCAACTCTTTACCTAACTGTTGCTCGTAGCCCACCTCTTTAACTAGACTGAACTGGAATTCTGAAGCCCAATTACTCAAATTATAATGACATGCATTTGTTAGATTTTCCTTGCTCTAATTCTGCCTTTCAATTAAATTATTTTTATTTTTTTCATTGAACTGCATTTCTTTTTTAAATGCTCTCGGATGGCATGATTAGCAAATTTTAAAGATAAACAACATTTACATTTACAACTGGACAGAAACAATAAAAATAGCCAAGAGAAAAATGTTGCTAAACAAATTAAGGAAACAGCCAAAATAACAAGTACTCAAAGGGTTTCTGTGCGCAGGTAAAGAGAAATCAGACCACATTATTTTTTTTAACATAAGATTTTATTGGAAGGAAAAGCAGAGTCAATAAATCAGTCACAATTAAAATGACACAGTTGAATCAAGGTACAAATCAAGCAGGAAAATAAATTAGCATACATTTTGTCATATGGGTCCAGCTCGGACCATTGCTAACTCAATTGTCGGAGATTCACAGAGTTCACCTCGATATTTGTTCCAATGTCCCCTTTTCTTGTCCCACTTCTTGGGGCAACCTCTGATTTTGTACACTGTTTTCTCGGCAATCATGCAGCGGTCCATCTCAGCCATCCAGCCCACCACCAGCGGCCTCTCTGGAGAGCCCCATTTCATCGCAATGGAGCGCTTAGAAAGCAGGAAACCCAACGCCGTCCATTGTAATTCCAGTTCGTTCAGGTCTGTGGCCCCCCATATATTAAGGACACACTCTGTTGGCGACTGTGGGATTGGCTTACCCAGGGAGCTGCCCATCTTACGAATCGTTCCTCCCCAAAAGTGTCGCACCACCGGGCAGTCCCATAGGATGTGATAGAAGGTGCCAGGTAAGCCGCAGCCCCTTAGACACAATGCGTCAGGGCGTCTACCAATTTTGGCCAGTGTAGGAGCGGACATGTAGGCTCTATGTAAAACCTTCAGTTGGATTAGTCGGAACTGATGGCAGATAGCTGTTTCTCTAGGGGACATTAGGGCCGCCTGCCATTCCCCATCTTGTAAGAGACCAAGGTCTCCCTCCCATTTGTTCCTCAAGGGCTGGAAGGAGTCAGGGAGATTGTTACAAAGCTTGCGGTAAGTGTAGGAGATGGCCTTTGCAGGGAGAGGTTCCGATAGTAGTCTATCCTCCAGGGGGGAAATCTCAGGTATGAATGTGAGGTCGGGGATGGCGGTGAGGAGGGCGTGTTTGATTCGAAGATAACGGAAAGATTCTGTCAATGCAAGGGAATATTTGGCCTGAAGATTCGCGAATGTCAGTAGCTTTCCCCAATGTAATAGGTCTCCCAATGTCGAAATCCCTATCGTGTCCCATTTGTCAAATCCCTGAAGGAAGCAAAGGGAACCCAGTCGTTGCGACAACCATAAGGGTGTTGCCTCAGTAAGTTTGTCCGACCATCCCATACACTTGTTGGCCCCATGCCATATTGCGACCATGTGTGCCATGGGTTCAACGGATCTATTCTTGACCGGTTTGCTGTAGAGGGCCCCCAGGTAGCCCTCCCGCCCGGTCTGACATCTGTCAAGGAGGAAGGCCGGATTCATGGGTGAACCATGTATCCAGTGATTAACGGCCACCAATTGTGACGCCCAATAGTAAAGGAGCAGGTTAGGCAAGGCAATGCCTCAGTTGTACCAGCCTTGGAAGAGTTTATGGAGGGCGATGCGGGCTGCCCCACCATCCCATAACAGAAGGCGGATGTCACTCTCCACAGCACTAAAATAGGAGTCCGTGATCGGAAAGGGACAATTTTGCAGAGCGTACAATAAACGCGGGAGCGCCAGCATTTTAAATAAGGCCGCCCTGCCAGGGAGGGAGAGTGGGAGGGACCGCCAGTGGGCCACATCACTGTGTAATCTTCGAAGGGGACCTTATAGGTTTCTATCATTGAACCCTTTGGGATCTGATGTAACATAAATACCTAGGTATTTGAATCCGTCGGGCTACTGCGATGGAAAACCCCCGGGGTAGAATGGGCGGGGGGCCATGTAGCATGTACAATGTTGATTTAGACCAATTGATCGAATAGCCCGAGTATTTTCAAAAGTTAGTAAGGACATGGAATAAACTATTAATAGAGGACCTGGGGGAAGCTACATATACCAGGATGTCATCGGCATAGAGGGAAATGTTGTCTGTTATCTCGTCATTCCATTGGAGTTCTCTAATGGAGACGTCCGTGCGTATCCAGTGGGCCAGGGGTTCCAGGGTGAGGGCAAACAACAGTGGTGCCAAGGAGCAGCCCTGCCGGGTTCCCCTGTGGAGTCTAAACTGTCGAGACGTAGGGTTGTTGCCCCGTAGGTCTGTATACAGGAGTCGTACCCAGCTGATGAAATTGGGTCCAAAGCCAAATCTAAGCAGGAGAGATATATTCTTGTTCTTGGGAAACAAAGTTGTCATGTTTATGCGGTTGTCAGAAACTAATCCCTTCTTGTGTATTCAAGAAAGTTTCTAGTAACCTCTGAGTTAGCTGGCACACATACAATTAAGTTTAGTATATTCGATAGAGACCTAGTTGACCTCAGTCCTACGTGAAATCTATAGGATATATTATTCCAATGCACAGAGCCTATTAAGAATATAGGAACTACACTACATGGCGCCCAACATTTGGTAAGGCACTAATTTAACACTAGATACTAAAGTAACTCAGTTGTGCTTTTCTCAGAGACCCCTTTTCCGTAATACACCAATAGACATCTGGAGTGGATAAAGGGATAATAGCCGCCATAACTGAGTAGGATGAAATCCTATGTATTCGTTTTTGTTTTTTTCAACGTTGAAGAATACAGTGTTCCAAAATATTGTGCACCTTATCTTTATTTCCTTGAAACTTGTTCTGCAACTTTTATTAAACAATGACGATTAATGGCGACAACACTGCAACCGGTGGAGCTGCAGCAGATGCAGCTGTACAAGTTTTAAACTTTTTATTGACAGAATCCTCGCACTCGTATTTGTGTAGAAATGTAGGTACTGGTAAATTAAATGTGTGTTGGTGCTGAATGAGATCTCCCTTCTGGGTCGTGGGAGCCAAGTAACAAATTACGGTAGCGCTATTCCTGCAGGGAACGACGTCCTCATTGAGCACTCAAAAATGATATTCCTTTATGTTCAATTCCTTTCAATAAAGTTTTATTCAAAAGTTTCGTTTCTCAGTAAATCATACAATCTTCAATGTTATAATCATCTTTGCAAATCAAGATTGAACGCCCAATGCATTTCGGGCAATGTGCCCTTCTTCAGGGGCATAGTATTCTGTTGAGGACAAAGCACAACTGTAATACGATCATTAAAGCAAGTGTATACAAAACAAACTGTTTTTAAATCATTTTAAATCGAGTCTCTCACTTAGAGTACCTTATATCCCTTCCTGATGCAATATGTACAATTCAAACACAATCTTTGTGGACCCATGAAAAAAGGTATTTTTAAACATAAGAGTTAGGGAGAAGGGCATGTTATTGAATAAACCAGTCGTTTGGCACAGTCCACCTTAAGTCCATTGTTGTGTGTTATTATGTAAAACAAGCGGTATGTTAATTTTAATACCTGGATTGCCGCATCGATTAATGAAGTTTCAATAGTAGTCGGAAAAACAACATGTGAATAACCTGCAATACATACGTAACCACCGATTAGAGCTACAATGGTTAAAACATAACAAAATCTTAAATTCCGGTTAAGAAACTTACGTAACGGTATCAATAACCAGCTTGTAGAGTTTTTTTAGAAATTGGTCAAGTCGTTTTCCTAAAACACAATGTAAGGCGGAGAGTTGAGTTGCGGTATATGAACAGCTATGGTACACACATAGCATGTCAAAACAAATATGGCACACACCTAGCGTGTTGCTTGTCTTAGAAAATCTTACCGTAAAGATAACGGTTTTCGAAGTGAAGATGCCGGTGTCCGAAAAGATTCCGAATGACGTTTGAAGACGCGGGTAAAAGAAACCCGCGGAACTGCCGTATTTAACCCGGAAGTTCCTGTCAGCAAGCAAAGGCTTGTGCGTCATAAAAATAAATAACGGACAGTTTCGTGGGAGAGAGTATACCATCCAAAATGGCGGAACTCAATGCGGGCAAAGTGTGGCGAAAATAAGGAGCCACATGTATATCAAAACTATATAGTGGTTAATAAAAGGATTAATGGCACAGGTCGATCTAAGTCGGATAAATTGTACTGGAAGAGTATATTAGAGCAATTATCTACCCTCAAAGATAATAGTCAATACGTCAAAAAAGTAAAAAAGTGTGTAAGAACTGTCAGAGTTTTTTTGGAAGCACAACCTCAAAGTACAAAAAGTAAATATGTACATTAATGCTAACATATATCATCATTCCTAAATGAAGCAATTTAAATCCATACAATCATTAAGACCTTTCGGTTGACATGTGTTCAAATAAGATATCCAAAACACTTCTCTCCGCAAGAGGTGTTGTGAATTGTCTCGACCTGGTAGTACTGGAACTGTTTCCAAAATCAAAAAACGTAGCTGGCTAGGAGTGTGATTATTGTTGTTAAAGTGGCTTGCCAGTGGTGATTTGAGGTTTTTAGTTCGAATGCCGCTCTTGTGTTCAATTATGCGTGTCTTAATTTTTCGCTCAGTTTTTCCAACATATGCCAGGCCACACGGGCATTTAATGAGATATATAACATTCCGACTGTCGCAAGTTGCAGTTACACGTAAAGGGATGGTGGTGCCTTCACTCGGATGTTTCATTTCCTTTCCCTTGATTATGGCATTACAATTTCCACAATTTAGACGGGGAATTGTCCCTTTGAACGAATCTTGTCTTTCTGGTGTTTTTCTTTTCAGAATTTCTTTTATGTTTCGTGCTCTTTGGTAAGCAAATCTCGGGGAATGTTGAAAAATGGTATTGAAATCATTCTCCATTGATAATAGAGGCCAGTTTCTCAATATTATTCGCTTGATTTTGGAACTTTCGGTTGAATATTTCGAGACAAACACCATTCTGTCTTGGGTAGTTGATTTCGGTTGTGATTGTAATAGGACCCGTCGGTCTGTTTTATTCATTTTTAATGTTGCTTCCTCTAGAATGTCTCGAGGGTACCCTCGCTCACTAAATTTGTCAATACATGTTTTAATACTAAAATTTAAAGATTCATCAGTGGAAGAAATCCGTTTTATTCTTAATAGTTGAGAATACGGCAAGTGTCTCTTGAGTGAAGTTTGGTGAAATCTGTGGAAGTGCAACAAATTGTTGCGATCTGTGGCTTTTGTAAAAACACTCGTATCCAATTTTCCATCGTTTTTTGTAATTTGTACATCCAAAAATGATATTTGTCTGTTTTGTATGTTGTGTGTAAATTTTATTCGATCATTCACCTGATTTAGACCTTCTATTGCTTGCAACAGTTCAGGTTGTGTGCCTTTCCAAAGGATAAATATATCGTCAATATATCTCCTGTAAAGTACAAGGTTCTCTATCCAGCACTCCTTGTTCTAGATGTTATCCAGCTCAAACCGGTACATAAACAAATTTGCATATGCCGGTGCGGCACAATTGCCCATAGATGTTCCAGAGCTTTGAATAAAATATTGGTCTTGCCACGTAAAATAACTGTGGTATAGTATAAAGTTCAGTAGTTCCATAATGAATACTTTCAATCCTTCTTCCATGTCTGATATCATTAAGAATGACGCGGTAGCATCCAGTCCCAGATTATGGGAGATTGACGTGTATAGAGCTTGTACATCAATTGTGCATAAAAGCATGTCATTAGTGAACTCTGACTTGTGGTTCTCCAAGATGGTAAGAAAGTGCGTGGTGTCCTTTATGTAAGTTGTCATAGATTGTACTAATGGTTGCAAGTGTTTGTCAATATAACGTCCAATGGGTTCATGAATAGAGTTTATTGTTGAAACAATGGGCCTGCATGGTGGGTGCGTTGGGTGTTTATGCCCTTGGGTAGCTTATATTTGTAAGGTATTGATGGATTGATTTTGATGAGATATTGTTTCTCTTTCTGTCCAATAACCCCCAGTTCTACAGTGTTATCAATGAGATTTGCCAGTATTTCCATAAATTGTTTGGTAGTATTTTGATCCACTTTGTAGTAGGTATTACTGTCATTTACATGTTCATTAATTCGCTCATTGTAAAATTCAACATCCATGATCACAAGGGCTCCTCCCTTGTCCGCTTGGCGGATAGTAATTTCAGAATTGTTTGCCAAATTCTTGAGGATGTTTTGCTCGGTTTTCGATAAGTTATTAATCTTGGATTTGGGTTGTTTGTAAACTTTTTCAATTTCTTTGTGGATGATTTTTTCAAAGGCGTCAAGCACCTTATGGCTTACCGGAGGAATGTTTTTGCTTTTACTCCTGAGACCCATGAGTGTATCTTTAGGTGGTTCTTCAGTGATTGGGATAACATTTGAAAAGAAATGTCGTAACCGTAATATCCTCATAAATTTGTATATGCAGATTTGAGTGTCTAATAAGTTGGAATGGAAAGTAGACACAAAGGAAGTTCCTTTTTGTAATACGTTCATTTCCACATGTGAAAGTGTTTTACTTGATAAGTTGATCACTAGGGTTTTTGACTCCTGGTGTTTTTGGCTATGGCATCCTCTGTTGTTGGGCCTTTTGCCCCTCCTGGTTCGTCTGATGGTTTCTGGCCTCTCTCTAAAAAAGTATTCCCAGTGTTTTTACTCCCACCAGATGTGGTTGGTTTCTCTTGAGATGATGTAGTGGTAGTTGTTGGTTTAGGTCTTGGGGGCTGTTTTCTATATTGTGAGTCATCAGATGATGAAGTTTCGTCAGATGGTCTCCCTGAACTCGGTTTTTGCTGCCTTCTTCTGGCGTATATATCCGCCCAACTATAAATTTCTCCTAGCTTGTAATCAAGCGTGTCCCTTTTGAATTTCCTAATTTTACGGTCATTAATGTCTTTGGTATATGATTCCAGTTGTTTGTTAATATCATTTAACATTTCTTCCATTTCCTCCTTATTTAACATTCCATTAAGTTCATCCTTGAGTTGTTGAGTTTCTGTTATTAGTTCTTTAATGAGTTGGGCCAATTCCTCAATAATTAAAAGAATCAGATCGAGTGAACATTTGTTGAGTATAGCTTGCCATCGTTGTGTGAATTTTGGATTATTTTTGCAAAGTGTTGACTTGAGCGAGATACGTAACCCTCGAGGGATTCTTTGTACTTTGTGATACTTTATGAGAGTACTTGCATGTAATTTTTGATTGACTATTTTCTTAGATAAGTAGAGTAATTGTTTGATGTTACTTTGTTTGGACCCTGTTGATGGTAATGATGTTTCGCTTTCTTGAATCAGAGAGTAAATACGTTGTGTGTCCGCCTCTGAGAATCTGAGAGTGTCTGCTTTTTCATTTGTCATCAGTAAAATATCCTTGTAAAGCATTTTGTTGGTGGTGCGTGATTCTGTTGACTCAGAATGGGGAAAAGTAAACACTGTATTGACAGAATCCTCGCACTCGTATTTGTGTAGAAATTTAGGTACTTGTAAATTAAATGTGTGTTGGTGCTGAATGAGATCTCCCTTCTAGGTCGTGGGAGCCAAGTAACAAATTACGGTAGCGCTATTCCTGAAGGGAACGACGTCCTCATTGAGCACTCAAAAATGATATTCCTTTATGTTCAATTCCTTTCAATAAAGTTTTATTCAAAAGTTTCGTTTGTCAGTAAATCATACAATCTTCAATGTTATAATCATCTTTGCAAATCAAGATCGAACGCCCAATGCATTTCGGGCAATGTGCCCTTCTTCAGGGGCATAGTATTCTGTTGAGGACAAAGCACAACTGTAATACGATCATTAAAGCAAGTGTATACAAAACAAACTGTTTTTAAATCATTTTAAATCGAGTCTCTCACTTAGAGTACCTTATATCCCTTCCTGATGCAATATGTACAATTCAAACACAATCTTTGTGGACCCATGAAAAAAGGTATTTTTAAACATAAGAGTTAGGGAGAAGGGCATGTTATTGAATAAACCAGTCGTTTGGCACAGTCCACCTTAAGTCCATTGTTGTGTGTTATTATGTAAAACAAGCGGTATGTTAATTTTAATACCTGGATTGCCGCATCGATTAATGAAGTTTCAATAGTAGTCGGAAAAACAACATGTGAATAACCTGCAATACATACGTAACCACCGATTAGAGCTACAATGGTTAAAACATAACAAAATCTTAAATTCCGGTTAAGAAACTTACGTACCGGTATCAATAACCAGCTTGTAGAGTATTTTTTAGAAATTGGTCAAGTCGTTTTCCTAAAACACAAAGTAAGGCGGAGAGTTGGGTTGCGGTATATGAACAGCTATGGTACACACATAGCATGTCAAAACAAATATGGCACACACCTAGCGTGTTGTTTGTCTTAGAAAATCTTACCGTAAAGATAACGGATTTCAAAGTGAAGATGCCGGTGTCCGAAAAGATTCCGAACGACGTTTGAAGACGCGGGTAAAAGAAACCTGCGGAACTGCCGTATTTAACCCGGAAGTTCCTGTCAGCAAGCAAAGGCTTGCGCGTCATAAACAACGGACAGTTTCGTGGGAGAGAGTATACCATCCAAAATGGCGGAACTCAATGCGGGCAAAGTGTGGCGAAAATAAGGAGCCACATGTCTATCAAAACTATATAGTGGGTAATAAAAGGATTAATGGCACAGGTCGATCTAAGTCGGATAAATTGTACTGGAAGAGTATATTAGAGCAATTATCTACCCTCAAAGATAATAATCAATACGTCAAATGTCGCATGTCGGAATGTTATATATCTCATTAAATGCCCTTGTGGCCTGGCATATGTTGGAAAAACTGAGCAAAAAATTAAGACACGCATAATTGAACACAAGAGCAGCATTCGAACTAAAACCCTCAAATCACCACTGGCAAGCCACTTTAACAACAATAATCACACTCCTAGCCAGCTACGTTTTTTGATTTTGGAAACAGTTCCAGTACTACCAGGTCGAGACAATTCACAACACCTCTTGCGGAGAGAAGTGTTTTGGATATCTTATTTGAACACATGTCAACCGAAAGGTCTTAATGATCGTATGGATTTAAATTGCTTCATTTAAGAATGATGATATATGTTAGCATTAATGTACATATTTACTTTTTGTACTTTGAGGTTGTGCTTCCAAAAAATTCTGACAGTTCTTACACACTTTTTTACTTTTTTGACGTATTGACTATTATCTTTGAGGGTAGATAATTGCTCTAATATACTCTTCCAGTACAATTTATCCGACTTAGATCGACCTGTGCCATTAATCCTTTTATTAACCACTATATAGTTTGATATACATGTGGCTCCTTATTTTCGCCACACTTTGCCCGCATTGAGTTCCGCCATTTTGGATGGTATACTCTCTCCCACGAAACTGTCCGTTGTTTATGTTTATGACGCACAAGCCTTTGCTTGCTGACAGGAACTTCCGGGTTAAATACGGCAGTTCCGCGGGTTTCTTTTACCCGCGTCTTCAAACGTCGTTCGGAATCTTTTCGGACACAGGCATCTTCACTTTGAAAACCGTTATCTTTACGGTAAGATTTTCTAAGACAAGCAACACGCTAGGTGTGTGCCATATTTGTTTTGACATGCTATGTGTGTACCATAGCTGTTCATATACCACAACCCAACTCTCCGCCTTACTTTGTGTTTTAGGAAAACGACTTGACCAATTTCTAAAAAATACTCTACAAGCTGGTTATTGATACCGGTACGTAAGTTTCTTAACCGGAATTTAAGATTTTGTTATGTTTTAACCATTGTAGCTCTAATCGGTGGTTTCGTATGTATTACAGGTTATTCACATGTTGTTTTTCCGACTACTATTGAAACTTCATTAATCGATGCGGCAATCCAGGTATTAAAATTAACATACTGCTTGTTTTACATAATAACACACAACAATGGACTTAAGGTGGACTGTGCCACACGACTGGTTTATTCAATAACATGCCCTTCTCCCTAACTCTTATGTTTAAAAATACCTTTTTTCATGGGTTCCCAAAGATTGTGTTTGAATTGTACATATTGCATCAGGAAGGGATATAAGGTACTCTAAGTGAGAGACTTGATTCAAAATGATTTAAAAACAGTTTGTTTTGTATACACTTGCTTTAATGATCGTATTACAGTTGTGCTTTGTCCTCAACAGAATACTATGCCCCTGAAGAAGGGTACATTGCCCGAACTGAAGAAGGGTACATTGCCCGAAATGCATTGGGCGTTCGATCTTGATTTGCAAAGATGATTATAACATTGAAGATTGTATGATTTACTGACAAACGAAACTTTTGAATAAAACTTTATTGAAAGGAATTGAACATAAAGGAATATCATTTTTGAGTGCTCAATGAGGACGTAGTTCCCTGCGGGAATAGCGCTACCGTAACAAGTTTTAAACTTTACAGGTCTCCAAGAGACCGACAATGATGCTATAAGCATTCCAGAAACTTTAAGGAAAGCCATCACTGTAAAACCTATAAGAAATGGCCTATCATCTAGAGGTGGTAGGGTAGGTTTTGTGATAGAGGCATATGAATATCATCCGGCAGAGGTATTCTATTCATGGATAGTCTTCCCTGAAGCAGATCCAAGAACTAAAGTGTTTCACTTCTACAAAGAAGATGAATCACCGAAGGAATACATTCCTTGCGAGGATATTGAAATTCCACTTACATACCAAGAGCATGCGCTCTGGTTTAAAGGTGCCCTAAAACATATACATCACATTACCAGGCTCGGTCCACTAGGTATACCAAGAGCAACATGCCGGTATTAGCCAGCTATACACCACCTCCTGCCATTGAAGAAATGTTGGATGAGGAACTATTAGTTCAACTAAAATAACTAATCAAAATTTACAGACAATTGGTTAAATATGTCATGCAGACTTTTACTGTCCAAATGGCAATAAGCATTCCACAACACACCCCTTACCAGGGGAACACAAATAAAATTACACCACAGACTTTACACTCAGTCATTGGTAAATTACCCGCAAGACGGGAACAAATTCCATTCTGGATAGCTCCAAAAATTGCTCAAATCGAGGCAGTATTTTGTGATACTACCCCTCATGAGAAACATTGAATTCTAACAATCTGTTTACCAATGGGGATCGCACCACATCTGGAGAACTTCGACACATGGGGTACAGTCTTTGCTGCAATCTACACCAAAAAAAAAACGTGGTGTTCAGTCTATGGCGATAATACCAGACTCAGAATGAATACGGGGCAGAGCCTGCTTTAAATCTGGGTATAAAATTACTGAAAAATTTCAAACAGGTCTCAACAATAATATTAGCTAATATTAAATGTGAAGCAGCATCTGTGGCGATCCGCCAAAAGCTAAGAGAATTTGATGTAACTGAGCAACCACATGAACTGGCCAGAATAATTGAAAAATCCTATGAAGAATTAGGCAGAGACAGATTGGGTGGGAAACCAGTTAAACCCCAACTGTCAGAAAGTCCTGAAAAGGTCTTTATTAAAAACATTCCTACTCCTCCTAAAAAAAGTGGGAGAACACTAAACAAACTTCCAAAGAGAAGCGTTCTCAATCCCGAGGTAGGTCTCCTCAAAAGGAGCCCTCTGAAAGGAGGTATAACCTCTAGAATAGGGATAATTTGAGAAAACCTGATAGATATCAAGATACTGATACACGTTCCTCACGTACCTTTCAGACTTCCTCACAGAAATCCGAAAGAAGAGGATGGTCAGAACACAAGGAAGAACGCGTGAAGTCCAAAGACGATCAACACGTTCAGAAAAATAAGAAAACTCAATACACCAAAAAGAGGGAGCAGGTCTAAAAATCTTGAGGACACAACTCAAAAACGGGGAATGGGCTCAAACGATGTTGGACAGCGCAGCAGAAGTCACCATAGCTCGCAAGAACTTAATGGATCATCTGGAGACAGTGGACTTGAATGAAACTGCAGATATGGGGCCTATCATACTAATGAAACGTGGGGAAAGCCTATCTGTGCGTGACGGCCAGAAGTGGATGCGGCCTGGCGCTATGGGCAAAGGGGATAAAACCCAGACTAAGCTTGCTTTTGAACAAAAACGCGCCAAGTCACAGGACCCAGCTTCGGATAGGGGTGCTAGGGTGCCGTCTCAAGCTCAGGAAGATGACGAAATGGACATACGCAGCATGTTGAGAGCCATGGAAAAGTCTTTGTAGAGTGGCATCACATCCTTGGGCACAAAAATGGATGCCCTGACATATCGGATGGACAGAATGGCGGAGCGCTTGGACAAGCACGCGGACAGGCTAGACCTGTCCGAGAGGCGCCTAACAGAGGTTGAGGAGGCCCACACCATTCTGGACGCCGACAATAAACAGCTGGGAAAAGTCTTGCACGTACTACAAGATAAGATAGAAGACATTGAAGTACGTTCCCGGCGATCCAATCTGCAACTCGTAGGCCTTCCGGAGACGACGGCCACAGGGAATATGGAGCAGTTCATGGAGAAGTTGCTGGTTACCTTACTGGTGGATGATGTCTTCTCGAATATGTTCGTGGTTGAGAGGGCGCAGAGGGCTTTGGGTCCTAGGCTGCTGCCGGGCGGGGCAAGGCACCCGATAATTGCTTCGTTACTTAACTATCGGGATCAAAATGATGCCTTACGGGTTGCCGGGGAGAAGAAAGTCCTAAAGTATGAGGGCTCGAAGCTGGCACTGTATCCCGACTTTACTGCATGAGTTCAGAAAGCCATAGAAGGGAGTTCCCCAGGGTAGATGAGTGATATAGGCAGGAACGAAGGGGAAAAATCGCAAACCAATAGAAAAAATCACCCTGCCAAACTTGGTAAATGGTGGTTCCAGCGTGGGATCCAGTTCTGATTAAAGGGGGACAATATCCCGTGAATAACCAAGGCCAAGACAGATCGCAATCAAATCATTCTATGAAGAAAATCAATATGTTTTTCTTTTCAAATTTTTTAATATTATTTATCTGATTTAGTGCATATAGTCATCTTATCAAAATAGTCAGAATAAAGTAGATGCAAAAGCAGATAAAATCAGTGGTACAATTCATCATTTTGTCAGAGAGGGTACATTAAAGGGGAATAATACAAGTAGGGATAAATGTACAGTGTTCCACTCACTCAAAGGGGTAGAGACAGGGGGCTCAACAGGCACTCACATATTACGAAAACCATTCATACTCCAGCATATTCAATCACTTCATACAGGAAATTCATAAAAAGGCCTGCAACAGAGAAGGGTGGACTTGTGGTTGCATGGACGTGGGTGCAACTAGGGGAAGGCAAGAAGTTGGAGAGTAGTTGCCGTTCCTGATGGTAATGCCGTAATAACGCCAACGCGCGTTTCGGTGTGGAGCACCTTCGTCAGGGCTGGCAAGGTTGAGAGAGGGAGGGGAACACACAAGCTGAAAAGGATACAATACAGAATATTATATTACATCAAGGGTTATAAAAACAGAATGCATATCAAGTTGGTATTATACAGGACAATATGTTTTTCAAAGATCTAACAGCAATTCATTAAAGTTAGAAAATCATGACAGGGCATGTAGGGTGTATCAAGAGAATCAATTTCTTCGACAAATCGTCTCGGTCTGGGCATTCACTGGAGGTTCCCAGAATCTCACAACCCGGGGATTGAGGATTAGTCTAATCCGCCGGGGTTAATATGGTAAAGCCTCAGACATCTCTTACATAACTACATACATTTCTCAGTCATACTTCCAGTCACACATTCTCAGATTCATGTTCCCTTTGTCTAACAAGAGGACTGGGACGTAGAAAGAAATCCCCTCCCTTGCACAAATGCCCTAGGGTCATACCTGTGATAATGAGAAATGGTGGATTTAAATAGGAAGATCCTTTCCGGGGGATAGAGGAAGGGAGTGGCAGGATCTCCGGGTATAGACAGAAGCACCACTCTAAAAGAAAAGAAACCGTGCTATGATAGGGCTCCCAATGGGATCTGAGGTTACTGCGAGAACGGGTATTCAGATGGGACATAAGGGGATTCAGGCGATGGGGGGCCGAGGGGAACACTCACCTGATGGATAGATTACTGAAGGCTCGACCTCCGTATTTCAGAAAAAAGGGGGTTTTTTTTGGGCTCCGTTGTAGGAGTGGTCGAAATCCAAAAAAAGGGGCACTGGATGATGGAGACATGTTCAAGGAAAGGATATTAGTTCAAACGGGGTAGGTAACGACTGGATGTACAGCAGCGATAAAATTGAAGGGGAGAGGTTTATAAACTGGACTCACCAGAGAGTGCTCACAAGCGCGCAGCCGCATCAGGATATGGGTCAGCTGGGGGGTCGTGATATGTGCCGTTTCGGGTAATAGGAGGGGTAGGAAAGAGTGGTACTGCAATGAAAACACAGAGAGGAGCCTGAAACCCCCCCCTTTTTTCTGAATACGGCGGTCGACCCTTCAGTAATCTATCCATCAGGTGAGTGTTCCCCTCGGCCCCCCATCGCCTGATTCCCCTTATGTCCCATCTGAATACCCGTTCTCGCAGTAACCTCAGATCCCATTGGGAGCCCTATCATAGCACGCTTTCTTTTCTTTTAGAGTGGTGCTTCTGTCTATACCCGGAGATCCTGCCACTCCCTTCCTCTATCCCCCGGAAAGGATCTTCCTATTTAAATCCACCGTTTCTCATTATCACAGGTATGACCCTAGGGCATTTGTGCAAGGGAGGGTATTTCTTTCTACCTCCCAGTCCTCTTGTTAGACAAAGGGACCCTGAATCTGAGAATGTGTGACTGGAAGTATGACTGAGAAATGTATGTAGTTATGTAAGAGATGTCTGAGGCTTTACCATATTAACCCCGGTGGATTTGACTAATCCTCAATCCCCGGGTTGTGAGATTCTGGGAACCTCCAGTGAATGCCCAGACCGAGACGATTTGTCGAAGAAATTGATTCTCTTGATACACCCTACATGCCCTGTCATGATTTTCTAACTTTAATGAATTGCTGTTAAATCTTTGAAAAACATATTGTCCTGTATAATACCAACTTGATATGCATTCTGTTTTTATAACCCTTGATGTAATATAATATTCTGTATTGTATCCTTTTCAGCTTGTGTGTTCCCCTCCCTCTCCCATCCTTGCCAGCCCTGACGAAGGTGCTCCACACCGAAACGCGCGTTGGCGTTATTACGGCATTACCATCAGGAACGGCAACTACTCTCCAACTTCTTGCCTTCCCCTAGTTGCACCCACGTCCATGCAACCACAAGTCCACCCTTCTCTGTTGTAGGCCTTTTTATGAATTACCCGTATGAAGTGATTGAATACGCTGGAGTATGAATGGTTTTCGTTATATGTGAGTGCCTGTTGAGCCCCCTGTCTCTACCCCTTTGAGTGAGTGGAACGCTGTACATTTATCCCTACTTTTATTATTCCCCTTTAATGTACCCTCTCTGACAAAATGATGAATTGTACCACTGATTTTATCTACTTTTGCATCTACTTTATTCTGACTATTTTGATAAGATGACTATATGCACTAAATCAAATAAATAATATAAAAAAAATTTGAAAAGAAAAACATATTGATTTTCTTCATAGAATGATTTGATTGCGATCTGTCTTGGCCTTGGTTATTCACTGGATACTGTCCCCCCTTAATCAGAACTGGATCCCACGCTGGGACCACCATTTACCAAGTTTGGCAGGGTGATTTTTTCTATTGGTTTGAGTTCAGAAAGCCCGCAGGCACTTTGTACCACTCAAGCGGCAGCTCCAAGACATGGGGGTTGACTGTATCCAACAAAGCTGCGGGTCAATAGGCAAGGAAGATCACATATTTTCACAGACCCTGCGATCTTGCAGCAAGCCTTTAAGAACTGGACGAAGGAGCGAAGATCCAGCCAGAGCAGGTCAGATCGGAGGAATCGGAGGGGTCAACGCTGGGCAAGCAGGACTGAAAGCCTAGACTGGTAGATACTGGGATGGTGGGAGGCCCAGGGTGCCGAGGGGTGGGAAGGTTTGTTACCTATGGGTACGTGACTGTATTGTGATCTTCAAAACTAAACTTTAGTAAGGTGGCCACACTGCTGTTTAACTGCTGGTACTGACGGTGGTCCTGGGATCTGATTTTTGAGCTTTGATGATAATCGCCTTGGGGCAAGGGTATCTGTAATGTGGGGTTGCTACCAGAGTATTTGTAGGCCCCAAAGGAGGATACACGGTTATAGATTTTTACAATGGTTTGCGGGATCTATATTCCTGCCTGTGGGGGGAAACAACATGATAATATCTAGTTGCTTATATGGTAACAATGGCGCGTGGGGACGGGGGCCGTTTGTCATAATTGCTGTTCTTTGTTCCTGTTAGTCACGGGGGCTAGCTCCGCTCCTATGTGCCTGGCACTGTTGTTTTGTTCCCTTTCAGGATGGTCAAAGTCTGGGGGGGCTCAGAGCGTTGGGGGATTGGGGCTGGAATTTATGCGACCACATTGGGGGAGGTCTGCTGTGGGTGGGGGGTAGGGGGGGGGGATATGGGATGTTTCTCATAGGGGATTATTTTGGAAGTTTGTTGTTTTTTAAGCAGATGATGCATGTCCTGTTGGCTCACACACAATCTTGCTACACTAATTGGTCTGTATACGTAGTTAATGGCACGTGAAATATTAGACTCCAGGGAGTGTATGGGCGGGCTGCATGTGCTGTCCTGGAATGTCAGGAGACTTAATGACCATCGTTAGCTCCGTAAGGTCATGAATTATCTCAATAGACATAAGGTAGATCTGGCTCCCTTACAAGAGACGCAGTTTCCTAAAACAAGTCCTATGCTCAGAATTAGAGCTCTGGAGGGTAATATTAATGTAGCGGGGTTCACCACGCATGCCAGGGGGGTTTTGACTTGGGTCAATGCCAGATCGACACTCACGCTCAAGCTGCTCGAAGAAGATGCTGGAGGCCGATATGTCATATCCGACTGCCGGGGTCGGGGCTTGGATTTCCTCCTTTTTAATGTATACGGGCCTAACTACAACTGCCCTGAATTCTTTGGGGAACTCGCCAGGATTGCTTCCCAGTATGACGGCACTAAGATCTTTTGGGGGGGGACTTTAATATGGTCTGAGACCCAGAGATGTATAGATCCGCGGGTCCCCCTAGCAGCCCAGCGGCAGCTGCGAGAAAGCTTGAGGAAGTGATGGTGTGCCTGGATATGTGCGATGTTGGCGAATCAGAAGTGAGGTGAGAGGGGGTTATACACATTACTCTGCTTTCCATAATCCTCACACACGGATTGACTTTTGGTTGGCATCTACTTCCCTGTTTAATCTTGAACGGCAATGTATAGTATTACCACGCACGCTCTCGGACCACTCACCATTGCTGCTGGTCATGGACTCTCCAGAGAGGAGAATTCCGCCATTCACATGGAGGTTCCCTCCATACTCCTTGATTGATCCGTTATTCCACGAGGAGATGGCTGTAGCCATATAAACCTTCTTTGATACTAATATAGGCTCTGTTGATAGTTTTCAGTCGATCTGGGAAACTTTCAAAGTGTATATTAGGGGTATTGCAATGGCGAAGCATTCGGGTGTGCTTAGAGCGATTAGGAAGACCCTGACTGATCTGGAAGGTAAACTGAAAAGCCTAGAGCAGCAGAGAATTCCAGGAGGTGCTGAGGCTATAGATAGCGAAATCAAGGTACTACTGGAGGAATATCAGGAAGCGGCTGATTGCGAAGTGAAGTACCTGGGCAAGTATGCCACGGCACGCTCCTATGGAGAGGATGAGAGGCCGGGATCTGTCCTGGCTCGACTGATGAAGGCTAGACGTGGTAGAACTCAGGTATCGGAGATTAAATCGGAAGGCGGTGAGCTCCTGACAGAAGAAGCGGCTGTGGCGAAAGTTTCAGACAGTATTATGCTGAAATATACAGATCCCGGTCCGAAGGGTCGGAAGAGCAGATTACGGGGTATCTGGAGTATATACAGCTACCATTTCTTCCGGATCCGCACAGGGAACCCCTACGTCATCCGATAGAAAGAGATTAAATTGTTGAGGCCTTGGGCAGTATGAAAGCTGGTATGTGCGCTGGGGTCAGATGGTTTAACTGTTGCCTTTTATAAGGCATTCTCAGAGCAGTTGCTCCCATACCTTGCGACTCTGTTTGAGGATATGTACGAGTCGGGCGCGATGCCCCCTTCAATGAGAGAGGCCATGCTGATCCCCATCCCAAAGCCAGGTAAATCTCTGAATGAGTGTAGCTCGTTCCGCCCTCTGTCGCTTCTCAATGTGGACACAAAGTTGTTTGCTAAAATATTGGCCACCAGATTGGCGCTGATGTCTCATATTTTGGTTGCGCCAGAGGAGGCGGGATTCATTCCATCTAGAAATTTAACTTATAATATTCGGACTGTGTTCAGCACGATGCAGCATGTTCGCCAGGAAAATAAGGCAGTGGCTGTATTCCATGATATGGAAAAAGCATTTGATTCGGTTGAATGGTTGTTTTTAAGACAGGTGTTGACGAGAATGGGGCTTGGAGGGATCTTTTTACAATTGCTGGGTACTTTGTATCATAAACCCACGGCCCGAGTACAAATTGGGGATCTGGTCACCGCCCCCTTTTGTATCACTAGAGGCACCAGGCAGGGCTGCCCCCTATCCCCGCTCCTGTACGCCTTGGTGGCGGAACATTTGGCCTGCGCCTTGTGGGAGTACCATGGGAATGAGGGTATCGGGATTCCTACATATAGAATATTAGTGTCAACATATGCTGATGATACGTTCCTTTATGTTCGGAAGCCCGAGGATACCTGGCGGCAGTCATTAAGGAGGTGGTGCGTTTGGGGGCTTTGTCAGGCCTGAAGGTCAATTGGGAAAAATAGCTGGTATTCCCGCTCACGCCGGCTACCACGGAATTTGAGATGGAATGCCCTTTGCAGTGGACTGTGGATTCAGTACGATATCTGGGCATCAATCTGCATACTGATGCAGATATTGTGTTCGGAGAAAATAATGGCACGGCCATCTCCAGGCTAGAGGACGATGTTGAGTTATGGAGCCGCCTCCCACTGTCTTTAATGGGGCGTATTTCGATTATGAAGATGGATGTCCTGCCTAGACTCCTTTTCCTTTTCATGAATATTCCCTTGGTTCTACCCCACGCTTTCTTCCATAGGCTGAGACAATCTATGCTAAAGCTGGCCTGGGCGGGTAAGCAAGCTAGGGTGCAGTGGGGGGTACTCACACTTCCATGCCATTTGGGTGGGCTTGGCGCACCCGATTTTGAGTTGTATTATAGGGTGGCACAAGGAGCACACCTCCATGCCTGGATCCATGGTGGAGCAGATGTCCCCTATCTTCGGATGGATCGATTATTCGCGGATCCGATACCTCTGCCAGCAGTTTTTATGGAACCGGTTGATCGTAGGACTGGTATTGTCGACTCCTTAAACACTACTAGACATGCTTGGCATTGGCTTCTACAGAATCAGGCAGGTGCAATACTATATTCGCCGGCTATGCCTATTGAGTGGATGAGATGGCTAGGACCTTGCACCGAAAAGGGCGTGACTTGGGCACTGCGCGCATTGAACATGGAAGTGGCGGGTGATCTCTTTCTTGAGGGGACGGTTCACACCACAGAATACCTTGTGGGATCGCCAGAGAGTGGCACGCCTTTAAATAAATTCCAATTTCACAGAGTGAGAGGGGCCCTACGTGCGCTGTTGGGTAAAGACATGGTAGAGCCTCCTGAGGTACGGGGGTTGACGCATGTCATTAAAGCTACATCCTCTCGCAAAATGATTACAGCTCTCTACAAGATAGCAATGTCACACCAGGCGCATAAATATACAGCGGCTTGGCTAGCATGGAAGCGCAACTTGAGCGTTCAGCTGGATGATGATAAATGGTCCTATTGCTGCATGAATACCAGGAAGATATCCCTCCAAGGCAGGCACAGGTTGGTCCACTTTAAGTACCTTAATAGGATATACTATACCCCAGAGAGGCTGCATAGATATGGACTGCAAGAAGATGCAGAATGTGAGAGATGCCACTCTGATGTAGCGGATTTCATACATTTGGCATGGTGTGCCCGGGAGTATACTCCTTTTAGAGGGGAGTAATCGAGGAGCTTAGTAGGGTGGTTGAGACTGAGCTTGCAATGGACCCGCTGGTCGCCCTCCTTGGATACACTAAAATGCTCCCAAAGGCAATCTGCAGGCTGGTTGATGTGGGATTGCTTATGGCCAAGAGAAGAGTTGCTATGTGCTGTTTGAGGGGCCCTGTCCCGCCTATGCAGCAATGGTCCAGGGACATGCTGTACTGCTCTATGCAATCGGAGCTCTATAGCAAGCTGCTTCCCCCCAGAAGCCGCCCAAAATATTTTTGGGGACTATATACTACATATGTGCAGGGCGCGAGGAGCGAATGTGGGGAAGAAGCAACAAATGGGGGTGAATTGGATGGTTTGAGTGTTAATGAGCCTACTGGAGTTGGCTGAAGTAATTGTGGGGATTGAATCAATTAGCTAGATGATTGGGAGGATGGGTATTAGCTTGAAGTACCTGACGAGCATTGGAAAATATTGCACCAGAAAAAAGTAAATATTTGACCACTTTCTCAATAATGGTGACACAGGGTCAATTCTGTCGTCTTCCCCAGGGATTCAAGAATAGTCCAGGGTTATTTTCAGCCAGAGTAACAGAGTTACTACAAACTTATGATGATGAGGCATTATCATATGTCGATGACATCTATCTAACAGACGATGACTTGGATAGGTACTTGAACAGGGTGAACACCATAATAATGGCTTCGCCTCTGAAGGGTACAAATTCAATTTCAAGAAATCAAGAATTGCCCATTTAAACGTCCTTTTCCTAGGATATGAACTTTCAAGTGAAGGCAAAAGCCTGGCAGCAAACTTTCTAGAGAAATGTGCGCTGCTCCAACCTTCAAAAACGCTGACAAACTTAGTCAATTCTAGGTTTCCTGAATTTCAGAAGAGCTTAGATTCTAAATTACGCAGAAAGGGTTAAACCTCTCTACGAATTAGTCAAACCTGATTTCAAAACAGTTAATTGGACTCAAAAACACACAGAAATTTTGCGTTCATTGCAAACAGACATGTTAGCAACAAAATATTTACAAACACACGTAAACGTACGCAACTTAGTGATCCGAATCATTCCAGGACATTGCAGATTCACATGAAGGGAAAAAAAGTACCAATAACTTACAAATCACATTTGTACACATAAGCAGAAATGAAATTCACTACAACAGAAAAAATTCTGACAGCGGTTCAAACTGCAATAGCAAAAGAGAGAGCCCTCGCACAAGGTAAGCACATTATGGTACCTGCCTTAGAAGCTGTGACAAAAGCGAGCATTCCGAATGCTAAAGCTTTACATCCGAGATGGAAACAATGGGTTAATTCTCTTGTTGCAACAGACATTGAATACGTTTTTGACCCTTACTTGAAAACACAAGCATTTCTACAATATGAACACGAATGTCCTCTACCTACTGAGATTCTGCCTCTGAAGAAGTATGAATGTATCATTTATACTGACGGATCAGCCCAATCTGCTATGGGGGGGGTAAACAAGCTTGTAGTGCTGCGTGCGCGATCATTAAAGGTCGCTGGCGAGATGGTAAATTCCGACCTATGGTAACTAAAACGCAATCTCTAGGAGATTGTACAGCTCAGCGAGCTGAACTACAAGCATTCAAGATGGTGCTTGAAAATACTGATTGCGAATTCCCCACACTCATAGTGTGCGATTTGCATTATTGTGTTCAATCTTACAATGAATATTTGCAAAAGTGGATTCAAAACGGTTATAAAGATGCAAAAGGTGGCACAATCAAGCATAAGTTGCTATGGGAACAAGTAGTTAAGTTACGACAAGAACTACAAAAGGCTCACGTGATACATACACTGAGTCATCAATGTGATGGCGTTCACGTTGCAGGGAATTAATTGGCTGATGAAGCCGCGTAGGCAGCTGGGCAAACGGCTTCCGTAGCTGCAATCACTCGTTCAAAAATGAAAATAGACAGCGAAATAATGCAGGCTGTCACTGCTTCAAGCAAAGACAGTGGTAAAACATTACCAAAAGGCTTTTCACTCAAATACTCATACATAACTGATGCAAATAATGTTCCGTTTGCTCGAATCCCTGGAGTGGGGGATAGAGTAATTCCAAACATGGAACATAGATTAGGACTAATTTTAGCAGCACCTGAAGGACTTGCCTCTGCACACGCAGGTGTTTCTGCCACAGTGTCATTATTAAAACAGCGATACTGGTGGCCGCGCATGAGGAACAAACCAGAAACTATGTTTTGGAATTTGAAATCTGACAAAAGATGAAAATGTCGACAGTGAAACGTCCTGCGCAGACGCCCCTATTGATTTCAGACAAACCATTAGCTTGTGTTTACCTGTATCACTGCGGTTCCTTACAGAGGGATTGTAACTATAAATATATCATGGTCGCAGTGGATTTGTGCTCAAGGTTCATTTGGATGTGGCCTCAGCGCTCGGCTGACGCTCAAACTGTTATAGAAGATTTGTGAGTCTTTATCGCCACATACGCAGTCGGCATGCTACCTTCTGACCAGGGTCCTGCGTTTAGCTCTAGAGCTTACAAGGAGGCCATGGCCAAATTGGGCGTTGCATTGCGGTACTCTAGTCCATTCCATTCCTGAGGGAAATTCGGTAGTGGAGAGAAAAAACCCGGGACATAAAGCAATCTATAAAAGTTAGAGTATTAGGCTCGGGTGACAGGTGTGTCAAACATCTAATAAGTGTCCAACGTAGTCTTAATAATCTGCCAAGAAGTTCTCTAGGGGCTATCGCTCCATATGAAATCCTTTTTGGAACAAGAATGATTATTTCGGATCTCGATTGTCAGACTTCAGTGGTAAAACATAAACCCTTTGATATCAAAGACCGTTTGGCTGTTTTACAGGACTTAAATGAAATAAGAAGAAGCCAAAGTAATGTGTTCCTAAAGCCAACGACCACTGAAGAAAAACCATCCGTCCCAGCAAGGCCTGTCTGGATTTCAAAGATTGGGGATCTAGTCAGAGTAAAAATCGGGGACAAGAAGGAATTTGGGCCTTCTTATAGACAACCAGTACCTGTCCTAGCCATCCACGGATGAAGAACAGTATTACTGCTGCCCCTTGCTGGTAAAAAGGAGAACAGGTTTGTGTCCATTGACCTGGAAAAACCACATCATGTGGCCGATCATAAGCAGTAGGCCAAGTGGACGCAAAGATGTAGCAGACGCCCGAATCTGGCTACTATCCAAGAGGTTCAAACTGAGAGACGCGTCACCTTTGAAGAATCTGCAGTGCGAAAAAAAGGACAATGCAACAAAACCATGGATCTTGTACCTCTTGAGACCCAAATAACGGTTTGTCAAGAAATGCCTGTCTACAATGAAATAGCATCTGACTATACAAATGTGCCAAGTTTCATCGAATCTTGAAGCAATCCCTACAATTTACAGAACTGCCTCTGGCTATTTCATTAACTTTGATACGTTTTCCGAGGATCCCAGCGAACCTGAAACGACGCCAGTAAAAAACACTTTTAAAGAACAAGCAACAGAACTTTTTCACCACCTGGAAAAGACTTATCTAGTTTCACCATGGATTGAACTTTGGATTGTGTTGAGTGTACTTTTTCTTCTACTTTGGTTGACTCTTGTATTTACTTTGGGAATGCTGTTAAATGGAAGATATGTTATAAAGGACACAGCAAGTAAGAACATCAACTTACTCCTCAAACCACACAAATAATCTCATTGTGAACAAAGAGATTTGTCATCAGTGAACATCACAACCGTTCCTATACCTGGTGGTATAGCTTGGGACAGAACTGAATATAACATTCTTTTTTTAAAAAAAACATTTTTATTTGCATTTTATTACAACCCAACAGTACAATCTTGTCATCATCTGCTCGCACTACCTTGTCTCCCACCCTCCACCCTCCCCCCCATACATTTCTGATAAATTCCATGTCGGTCCAACCCAAAGTCCAAGCGCTGTGGTGCAGTAGTCTCTTACTCCCGGCCTCGAGGGCCTCCGGAAGGAACAGCTAGATGCTCTCATCACTCTACTTCGCATGTATCCCTGATAGCCCCCCATCCAGCCTGTGGTATGTTCTCCATTTGCCCCAGACCTTACGAAATTTCTTCAGGCAACCCCTTGCTTTGAAGTGACCCTTTTGGCGGCCATATAGAGGTCCGACCCTCTTCTCCAGTCTTCCAATCCTGGCGATTCTGGCGCACCCCAATACTTTGCTATGTTCCTTTTTGCCATCACCACTGCCAACAACAGAAAGATCAGTTGGGGCGTCTAGGTCTACGTCATTCGTCATGCCCAGTAGAGCCAGCCTGGGTTCAGGCCGGAGGGAGGTCTCCAGCACCTCGCTCAATTCTTCAAACACTTTACCCCAGTAGTTCTGTATCGAGCAGCACGACCATATGATGTGATAGAAATCCCCTCCTGTGTCCCTACATCTAAGGCATCTTGTGTTGTCCGTTCTACCCATTTTATGTAGTCTCACTCTGTCATAATACGCTCTGTAGAGGACGTTAAATTGGATAAGTCGCAGCCTGGACTTGAAGGCCACCTCCCTGGGGTGCATTAACACCATGTCCCAGTCAATATCTTCCATGTCTCCCACCTCAGTCTCCCATGTCCTTCTAAGTGTACCCAGATCACCTAGCATGTTATTTATTAAAGTTTTATATGTGAGTGAGACCGCTTTTCCCTGAATCTGATCCTGTAGTAGCCTTCTCTCTAAGGGTGCATAGTCTGAGAGCTCGTCTACCCGAATCTTTTCCGCACGCCAAGCATGTCTCAGTTGTGCGTACTTATAAAATTGCGAGCGGTGCAGTCCAAAATCCAATCTAAGGGCCGCAAATGATTTCAACTCTCCCCTGAACACTATGTCTCCCAAGGTGGAGATACCTATATCATCTTCCCTCTGGAAGCCTTCTTTTAATTTGTTCAGTACCATGAGCCACCTACAGTGCCAAATTGGCGTCTGTCGAGTGGGTTTTTTCTCCCATCCCGTGCGGTTCATCGCCTTGTTCCCCAACTGTAAAGTAATGCCCGTAGCCGGGAGTAGGTGC
This sequence comes from Lissotriton vulgaris, assembly GCF_964263255.1. Classification (NCBI taxonomy): domain Eukaryota; kingdom Metazoa; phylum Chordata; class Amphibia; order Caudata; family Salamandridae; genus Lissotriton; species Lissotriton vulgaris. The sequence continues at coordinate 783,664,904 of NC_141699.1, forward strand.
CCCCGTCTGTCTCCCCCATAGAGGTAGTACATCAATGGCCTAGCTGACATCTTATGTCTCTCAAGGGCATAAGTGGGGTGATCTGCCTGCGCATGGAGCCAATCAGGGGCTATCTGTTCCGCCCAAAAGTATGCCTCCAGGTTCGGGAGCGAGATCCCTCTGCTATATTGATGTCGCTGGAGGGTGTTCAGTGCTACCCTGGGTTGCTTACCCAGCCAGAGAAAGGAGCGGAGATCCGCATGTATTCTCACAAACACTTTTGGTGGAAGTGGATAATACTCATTCTGGAGAGCATATAGGAATTTGGGTAGTGTGATGATCTTGAACATAGCCGCCTGACCCAGTATAGTGAGCGGGAGCTGCCTCCAGCGAGTTGCGTCCTCTATGAAATTCAGTATTATTCGTTCTAAATTCTGTTAGTAGGATTGTTTCCTATCCAGGGTAATGTACACCCCAAGGTATTTGAACCCTTCTGCAGTGGGCAATAACCTCCCAGGGAGGCCTGGCCACTGTTCCCTTCCCTTAGGGTCATAAAGGACTGACTTGTGCCAGTTTACCTGGTAGCCTGCGTACCTACCATACCTTTCCAAATCCAAAAAAACTTCCGGTATCGTGTGGTCAGGCTGTGTGATATATAGTAGGATGTCATCCACGTAGAGTGATATTTTCTCCTCAGCGGCATCCAGCACCCCCTTTCTGAATCCCCTAATGGCCATATTCTGATGGACCCTAGCTGCCAGTACTTCTATTGTGATGGCAAAAAGGAGGGGGGACAACGGGCAACCCTGTCGGGTCCCCCTCCGGACTGGGAACTCCCTCGACAGAGCTCCGTTCACTCTCACCTTGGCTCTAGGTTCTGTGTATAACAGCTGGACCCACTTCCGGAATTTGGGGCCAAAACCGACGCACAGTCATCCTGCGGTTTTCCCTCTTTGTGTATTGGAATTATTATCGCCATACGCAGGTATGGGGGGAGTTTCCCCTCTTGTAATGCCTCCTCGAATAGTCCCTTCAGATGGCGTGTTAGGAGATCTGCCATGCGCTTAAAAAACTCCGCCGGAAACCCGTTTGGGCCTGGGGTTTTACCCGGTCCCCTGCCTGGACAGGGCCCCAGAGATCTTATCCAGAGTTATGTCAGCCTTTAGGCCTTGCTGGGTCTCAGGGGTCAGGGACGGCAGTTCAGTTGTTTCCATGTACTGTAGTGCCTCCTCCCATGTCCCTAGATCTCTAGCCGCGTAAAAGAGTTCGTAGTGATCAGCAAATACCTCTGCGATTTGGGCATCAGATCTAAGCAACCGCCCGATAGGATCTCTGAGCTGCTCCACCCATCTGGCTGCTCGCTCCTTTTTACTGAGCCAAGCCATTAACTTGCCCGACTTATCCCCCACATCATATAGGCGGTGTAGGGTCGCTAGTGCATGGGTTTTGGCCTCTCCCGTGACCAGCTCTCTATATTGTTTCTGCATGTCTGTCAGTTTCCTGAGTGTACCTGTCTCTTTCGATGCCTGATATTCCCTCTCTAGGTCTAAGATGTTCGCCTCCACGTCCAGTGTTTCAGCGTGGAGCTTTCTCTTCTCAGTCGCTAATCTGTTTTGTGCCCTGTCCCGTATTACTGCTTTTAGTGCCTCCCAAAATGTCACCCCAGAGCTGACCGTCCCCTCATTTTCAGCTACATAGACCTTCATGTCTGCTCTTAGGCCTTTCAATACATCCACATTTTGTAGATTCCAAGCCGTTAGCCTCCATGAGCCTCTGTTCCTAGCCCTGCCCATTCCCACCCTCGCTAGTAGTGGGGAGTGATCGGAGATCCCTCTTGCTTTATAGTCCGCTGTGTCGTCTCCTGCCAGAGTTTGCCTGGACATGAAAATGTAATCTAACCTCGAGTACACTTTATGTGAGCCCGAGAAGAAGGAGTAGGTCTGCTGATCAGGGTGTAGCCATCTCCATACGTCTGTAAGCCCCATGTTTATTATCATCTGGGATAGGGGGGTCCGGGTCTGATCCCTTGACGCCGCTCCTGTCTGGTCCAGCCCCGGGTCCATCACATCGTTGAAATCTCCCCCAAGGATCTGTATAGTGTCCGCTGTGTCTATGAGTATATCTACCACTCCCTTTAGCGTGTTGGTCTGCAGTTTTGGGGGGCATACACTGAGATTATTGTGTACTCTTGTCTATTCCACATCCCCTTTACCCCCACATAGGTCCCCTCCGGATCCGTCCATGTTTGAGCTATACAGAACGGCGTGGTCTTTTTCACAATTATGGCCAACCCTCTCGAGCCCGTGGTGTACCCTGCATGTGCCAATACCTTGTACTGGCCCCTGGCTAGGAATGCACAGTTTGTCCCTTTCAGATGCGTTTCCTGTAGCAGTGTTATGTCAAGGTTGAGCCTTTTAATATAGGTGTTCACCAGCCTTCTCTTAATCTTACTGCCAAGCCCATTGACATTCCATGTCAGAACACTAAATTCCCCTTGGTCTCTGTAGCTTCTCACGTGATCACCCGACATTCTGGTGTGTGTATTGCAACATATGGGCGGGCACCTGTATGGAGGCGTCTTTTGGAGTGCTTGAGTGTGTGGCCATGATGACATGATTTTCCCCTCCCTCCCCTCCCCACCTCCCCCTCCACCCGTCTCAACCCCCAACTGAACATCCCAAGAGCCCTGGCCCCACCCCCCGCCCCACCTTTCCCCCCTAGCCATCCCATCAGTGCAACAGGCAACATGCTGGACTTTTAGGCAGAAAAGGTCTGTCTCCCTCCCTAGAAAAACCCAACTAGTTTGTCCCTATACTCCTATCTGTACTGCATGCAGTGCATCCCTTAACGTACAAGACTCTGTGGTGATGAAATAACACTCTAAATAAAGTAACCCAAAGAGTAAAATAGGGGATGGCGTGGTAACTTGCGTGTCTCTCCGCCCTTTGCCGCATCTGATTCGTCTATAGTGTCATTAGTTCAAGAGTGTGAGTTCTGCAGATCTCCTGGCGAGGCCCCTGCGTCCGGGGCCGGCTCTTGCTCCATCTCATTGATAGCTATTACCAAGGAATGTATGGATTGTTCCTCTGGGTCTTCGCTGTCAGTCGCCTCTCTGCCGGATTCTTCCTCCCCATCCGATCTGACTTTCCCAGCAAGGCAACGGAATCGTAATCCTGTCAGATTTCCTGTGTCCGGGGGTGCTGAATTGCATTTCCGTCTCGCGGTCGTACTTTTAGCCGGATGAGGTGTTGCATTCACCCTCTTAAGGCCCCTCAGATTTCTTGTCCGTTGCGACTTCGGTTGTTCCCACCGTATGTCATTGGTGGACTGTTGCCTCTCCACCTCCGTTCTGTTTTCCTCAGGCCTGCGAGTGGAAGGGCGCTCCTCTAACCATTGCCAAGCCTTTTCAGGGTGAACAAAGAAGTGGGTCTTTCCTTTATACATGACTTTCAATTTTACCGGGAACAGCAGCATATATTGAATTTGTAAGTCTCTTCATTTTGCTTTCACTGCGTCAAAGGAGCGCCTCATTTTCTGCACTTCCTGGCTGTAGTCTGGGAAGATCATTATGTGGGCATTTTCCAGGTGTATCTCCCCGAGTTTCCTAGCTTCTCTCAAGATCAAGTCCCGATCCGCAAAGTTCACAAATCGGGCTATGACACACCACGGTCTTGCAACCCACCAGAGGTCTTTCTATCACAAAACACGTCGAGAATTGCGCCGCAGGGAAAGTCTCTTGTAGCCAGATACGCAGGAATCCCTCCATGTTGGCCCCTCCAATTCCTTCCCTAAAGCCTACAAAGCAGAGGTTGTTGCGTCGTGCCCTATTTTCCGCGTCGTCCACCTTCCACTGTAATTGCCTGCGTGATGCCTGGAGTTCCGCTACATCTTTCTTCAGCATAATTATCTTATCTTCGGCCTCCCCCAGTCTGTTCTATGCCGTGTTGACCCTCTCCGTCAGATTGCGGAAATCCTGTCGCAGTAGGGTAACCTACGATCCTACCTCTCCTATCTTGACCTCCAAGGCACACCGAGACGCTTGGATATCATTCCTGGATGCCTGTATGGCTTCCATCAGCAACTCCGTGTCAGTTGCGGGCACCCAGTGATTCCGTTGTACTAGCCGGAGGGGCCACTGCGTATCGTTCCATGGTGCCCTGCCTCGGCTTCTTGAGGACCGGGTCTTTTTTCCCCATTTTGATCTCCTCCCAAGTTAGCCCTGGAGGTCATGCGTCGCCAGAGCAGTGTCCAGCACCTCGAGTCCCGTGCTAGCTGTCCCTGCAAGGGCGACTGGCGACACTCTCTGAAGTCCCCTGGTCAATTGCCCCCCAGCCAGGTCCAGCACATCGTCAGAGCTTCTGCTAGGTGGCTCTCGCAGTCGCCAAGGCCGCAGTGTAAGTTGCTGAAGTCAGAGTGCCCCGTGCCCGTTCTGGCCCAATAGTCAGAGCCCAGGGCTCCCAGAGCTGGGAGGCAACAGCAGGTGGAAGAGGGTGCCTCAGTGGGGGGTGGGGGAGAAATCGCCAGTGTCTCTGTGGCTAAGGCCTCATGTGCTGCGAGGGGCGCTCAGTCCAGCCGGTAGCCCCCTAGTTCAGGGAAGCAGTCGGGGCTTGTCTCCACTCCCTCAGCCTCCAGACCTCTAAATTCAGGCAGTTTCACCCCCACAGGCGAGCTGATTGCTCCGAGCCCCCTCACCTCTCCCATGCACCTGGGCAGGCTCTTTCTCTGGCCGCGATGAGGCCTCCCCCCGCTGGGTGCCTGGGGAGGCGTATCCGGGGTGATTTGCGGGTTGGCAGCACTCGATCTCCGATCCGGGGGACAGGTCACCGGGATCATCCGCCGGCACTCTGTGGCCCCCACCGTCACCTCAGGGTCGTCCCTGACTGCAGCTCCCTCTCTCTGACATCGGCGGAGTCTCCCGGTATCTTCTTCAGTGCCTCCCGGGTTATGCTTTAGGGCGCCGCCATCTTGGATTTGCCCGGTAGCCAGGTCAATCGGGACAAACAACCATCCGGAATCAGATTTTCCGGCTAGGAAATGTAATTATTCTGTGTACCTGGGTGCTACGGGACAATCATGGGTCCATGCAGGTCTAATTCCGGGCCTTCGGACGTCGGACTCGTGGCGGATTTTCATCGGCAGTGCAGAGCTGGTGAGAGTTCCGACTCACTCGGCCATGCTTCAGGCCACGCCCCTCCTGAATATCACATTCTTGGTCCTGCGGAGCTGTTGAAGATTCCATACCAGTTCAAGATTTCCTTGAATGACTTTGTTTCATCTAGTACCTTTTCTGATGATTTGGACTTTAAGACTATTAATAATATGATGTAAGACTTAGAAATGTCTGCAAAATTTTCAAATCATGAATATTTAGAAGGTTCATCAGATTATGAACAAATGTATTGTTATACTCACTGTGATCATCATTTCTTGCTTAAATCTGCAAATCCTAGAAATGTATTAACTTATAACGAATGGGAACATTGTCCTATGCCACCAAAGGGTAGCTCAAAAACATTTTATGGCAAATTTCCATACTTCAGGTTTTAATGGTGGAGAGGAGTATAGCCGGTGGCAGTGGCTGACTCTATCCGCTGACGCTTGTGCACACAGCATGCACTGTGAGCGCTGAATCTCTAGCGTTTTTTAAATTTAGCGACTTCTGCTAATTTTATTTTGATCAGTGTATTGTTGTGTTAAATTTTTGAAACTGTGCCTTACCTGTTGGCTGACATCACTTGTTTGGGTACTTTTGATTGTCTACTCCCGCCCCGGTCCGCCGCGCCCATCTTGGGCGTTTGTTGCGGAGGGTGGAGGAGGAGCCCAACACTTCCGGGCTCAGGGCCGCAACATCCGCGCTCTAGTCGCGCTGTATTCTAATTTTATAAATACCCTGCCTGAGAGCACTCGCGCTGTGGAGAGGAGTATAGCCGGTGGCAGTGGCTGACTCTATCCGCTGACGCTTGTGCACACAGCATGCACTGTGAGCGCTGAATCTCTAGCGTTTTTTAAATTTAGCGACTTCTGCTAATTTTATTTTGATCAGTGTATTGTTGTGTTAAATTTTTGAAACTGTGCCTTACCTGTTGGCTGACATCACTTGTTTGGGTACTTTTGATTGTCTACTCCCGCCCCGGTCCGCCGCGCCCATCTTGGGCGTTTGTTGCGGAGGGTGGAGGAGGAGCCCAACACTTCCGGGCTCAGGGCTGCAACATCTGCGCACTAGTCGCCCCTACCCCTCCCATAAATGTGCAGAGGACCGCGGCCGCGCAGCGGACGCGTGCAGCGGGCGCGCCGGAAGCGCGCCGAAGTCGAGCCAAAGTCCAGCCCGTCTGCGCCCGTCCGCGACAGGACGGGGCGTGGGGCCAAGGACTCTGGTCTCATTACTCCCTCTACGCTACGCTATGATAGAGAGGAGCTGCTCGCTCTTTGTCCTGAGGTCCCTCTGAACTGCGTACACTCTATGGAGGCGCTATTATTACATGCTTGTCCTCTATGCTCATTTAAGCCCCCTAATCCAGCTAGGATGGCTCCCGCAAATAGGCAGGCCAAGGCAGGACTGATTAACTGCCGCTCACTCGGTAAACACAGTATTCAAATCTATCATCTACTCGAGGACGAGGAATTTGATATGATTTTTTTTACCGAGACGTGGTTGGGAGAACTCTCTGATCCTGACATCATAGAGGCCATGCCCCCTGGCTATTCCCTTGCCAGACTGGACAGGAAGGATGGCAGGGGAGGGGGTATTGCTATTGCTACTAAAACTTCTATGCAATGCACCCTACTGCCTTTGAACATTGATCACTGTGAAGCCGGTGTTTTCACTATAAACATGGGACCGCAAACCTCCCTTTCAGGCATCCTTGTGTATAGACCACCTGGCAGGATGTATGACTTTATTGCTAACCTGTTGGAGGTCACCGCTCACCATGCGATTAGGAAAAAGAGTTTTCTTGTGCTTGGCGATATGAATGCCCACTTTGATGATCCCCTGGATAGGGAGGCGAGCGACATTAGGTCCGAACTCCACTCCCTACAGCTTGATCTCATAAATCAGGACCCCACTCACAGACTTGGGCACCTCCTGGATCCCATCTTTGGAAATCACTTCAGAGTACGATCCTCCATCCCGATTCCGGTCCCCTGGCCCGATCATTTTGTCATTCCTTTTCGCATTCAGTCATCCGAGGATGACTCAAAAAAAGACTCTGAGCAGCGGTACCCGCGGCGGAAATGGAAGTCCTTTTCTCAGGCTACCTTCAATGAACTTCTCACAATAGGAGGCCCGATAGGAGGCACGGACTGTGAAACTGCGTACAGTCACCTTCAGACCCGCATTTTAGAAGCCCTTGATAAAACCGCCCCTATTCGTAATGGGAGAAACCCCAAAAACACGAGGAAAACTACTTCGTGGTACACTCCTGAACTTCAAACGCTCAAATCTGCCTGTAAAAAGCTGGAACGTGAATGGCGTGTTAATTTTTGCCCAATGATTAAGGTACAATATAAAAAAATGCAAAGGGAGTATTATAGAGAAGTTCGCATCTCCAAAGCCGCCCATTATAAAAATCGGATTGATGAGGCAGAGAACTCTTCTAAGGAGCTCTTTAAAATCTTTAAGGAGATCTCTGTACTCTCTAATGATAATAGGTCCTCTAGCGACTCAGTGGAAACCTGCAACAGTATTGCGAAATATTTTTCTGGAAAAATCTCGGACATCTATGCAAATTTCTCTGGAAACCTGCCCGCTAGCCATGATCTCAGGGAAGACAGAGAGGTCAGTCCCACGGAGTCAGGTTTACATAGCTTCGTGGTCCCGCCACCTGATGTATTGGTGAATGTATGCAAAGGTGTTAAATCGGGCTCCCCTCGAGATCCGGGCCCTCCTAAAGTACTGACTGCTAGTTTAGAAGTACTGGAGCCCTATTTTAGACACATTATCCAACTATCGTTTTCTTCGGCCTCTCCTCCGGGAGACTGGAAGAAGGCTATAGTGCTGCCAATAAAAAAGAAACCTAATGTAAGCCAGGACCTACTAGAGAACTTACGACCGATTTCCCTCCTACCTTTCCTTGCTAAAGTGACTGAAAAAATAGCCAATACACAGCTCATGGATCACTTAGAAGCTAATAAAGCATTGCACAGTTCCCAATCTGGCTTCCAGAAGAACTACTCGACCGAGACGGCCCTCTTGCGAGCGACCGAAACTCTGCGGATCGGAGCGGATGAAGGTCATACAATGGCTCTCATTATGCTGGACCTCAGCGCTGCGTTCGACACTGTGGCCCATTCCATCTTGCTACAGTGTCTGAGCAGTGCTGGGGTCACCAAGGCGGCATTGGGCTGGCTTAAAGCCTTCCTATCTGACCGCAGCTTTCAGGTTCAGAGAGGCATGTTTCTTTCAGACAGCATAGCCTTAGAACAGGGGGTGCCTCAGGGCTCTGCCCTGAGCCCCACCCTGTTCAACCTGTATATGGCTCCATTGGCGGATATGGTCCAATCATACGGCATAGAATTAGTATCTTATGCCGATGATACTCAACTGCTCATCTCCCTATCACAGACACCCACTTTAGCAGCGGCCAATTTCAAAACCTGCATGCAGGAGCTTGCAGGCTGGATGAACCAACACTGCCTGAAGCTTAACGGCTCAAAAACTGAGGTTCTAGTGATAGGGGGAAAGGATACCAGTTGGACTCAGGAATGGTGGCCTCCTTGCCTTGGCCCTACACCTATCCCTGGCAGGGAGGCAAAAAATCTGGGGGTCTGGGTGGATCCCAAACTCTCTTTTGAGAACCACGTTAACAAAGTAGTAGGGAAATGCTTTGGGATAATGAAGACCTTAAACCGTACGCTGGACCTTCTGCCCCTGGAGGCTAGACGCACCATGACCCAAGCATTAGTCACCTCCCGCATAGATTATGCTAACGTACTGCTACTAGGGACTACCGAGAAGAACATAAGATGGCTCCAGGTGTTACAAAACACGGCAGCACGACTAGTTCTCAGACTCCCCAAAAGAACAGCATCTAAACCCACTCTATCTGCCCTTCATTGGCTTCCTATAAAAAAAAGGATCCTATTTAAAGCACTTTTAATTTGCTATAGGATAACCGTTTTGAAAGCCCCTGAATATCTGAAGGACCTAGCCATCCCTTATCAGCCCAACAGAGCACTTCGCTCCATGGGCATGGGTCTTCTGAAAGTACCTCGTATTAAGAAGGCCAGAATGGGAGGACGCTCCTTCCGAGTGTTAGCAGCCAACCAATGGAACACTCTTCCTACCGCAATTAGACTGGCCAAGACTGAAACTATTTTTAGGAAGCTTTTAAAAACACATTTGTTCATCCAGTAGACCTGTCACTGCCTTTCTGCCACTCTCTCCATAGAGCGGGGACACGCCGGGATGGCGTCACCAAGCGCTTTATAAGCCCCTTTATTATTATTATTTATTAATGTTTCAAATCCAGAATCATTTTACTTTAAAAATGTTAATAGGACAGGAATGAAAAGTATGTTGACAAATACCAAGCACATTTTTTCTGCTGCCTTTTATGCTCAGTTGTCTTCGTTAGGTTTCGACTTTTGGAAAGACAACATTGAGAACATTGAGACAAAAACTGTCTGGGGCACAAAAGACTGGCAGGTGCAGGACTTAGAAGCTTTATTTAGAGCCTGCATCATCCATCCCTGAGCAAATAATGTTTTTGAATGACCCTGTCCAGCAGACATCTTGTCTTGGGTTAGCTAAGATCAAGGAGTTAAACAAACCGTCCATACCTACACCTACACCTGATAGTAATAACACTTCAGGGGGGTGGTCAACGTACATACTATTGTATCTACAGAACAGATCCAGATTGGAAAAAATGGTTAATCTGGCCCACAGACAGAAACATCTGTCAAGATAGATTCCTGAATAAGACACAAGGGTTCACAGTCACTAGGCCAGATCCAAGATATGTTCAGAAACAGCATCCAGGAATAGTAACAACATAGTGTAGAGAAACTGTGCCTTGAATGGCTTCATAAGTCTACACTAAAGGAAGTAAAACAACATTTATCTTTACTTAAAGATGGCGCTGACCTGAGGGACTTCTTACAAGGACCTACTAAACCGCGTCATAAACGTTTTATATACGCCGGTATCTATGCTCTAAATAATGAAGCATGGAAGATTACGCTGTAGTTGACAATGGGTTAACAACTCTGTTGTCCAGGATATATTCTTTGGACAGCATAGTATCCTCTGCCATAGACATAATGGAACAGGACTTGGTCATGTTGCAACATGGTCAGTCGCAATTACGTTCTATAATGCTATTAGGCTGGATGTTATAAAACCTTCATTCAGGCTATGTGCCTTGGCGTTTAATCAACACCACGTCACTGTCTTCCGAATTCAATCTCACTGATAAACAGATCAAACTGGCACAGAGGGGAGCAGACTATACGGTGCTATGCATTGAAAAACTGGAAAGATTGCCATTTACAGTCGCTGAAAAAACAGCTATTTAATGGATAATACATAGTACAATCACTCTGCCTGTTACAATTTTCCATTTTCAGTATTGCTTAAAACATATACCAGCAGGCCTATATGAATGTTTGGGTAAAAAATACATCAAGGCATCCTGGGTATTACCTTATACACAAAGATGTTGGAGTGGGGGGAAGAAGTGTTTCTTAGTGGTAAAACTTGTGAAAACTCACTAAGCGGCTCTCTCCTTTGTCAGGGTATTAATTTACACAGGCCTGTGATGGTTCCTCTAACAATTTATCCTGCCACCTGCAAGGTTCACCAGCTGCAGTGATTGATCCAATTTTTAGGCAACTTTCTAATAGAAGTTACATTATGTTGAATGATCACAGCTGCTGTGGCAAGTTCCCAGGTTTAGCCTATCTCGTAACTGTGTCAGCCAGGGTCACTTGCTGTATGCAAGTATTGTTTCCAAAAACCAAGACAGACCAGGAGTCGCCGTTATGGCCTTCACTGAACAGCTCTTCTATACAAATTGATACTTTAAGCAGTATGAAAGCCATTCTTTTACAGAACACTGTGCCATTGACCTTGGCCAAAGAGACCTATGATCTGCAAGTCGCAAGGACTTCTGCAGAGATACACACCCTATTAACTACAAATTGCCCGGTACATTTCTCAGAAATGTTAGGTCGTATCTTAAACATGTCTGATACGAGTGGTATTGTACATGTATTTAAGACAATTTTTTCTGGACTGTTAACACCCTTTAAAGCAGTCATAGGAATATTTCCAAACTTCGTGCACTCTGTGTTTGGCGGACTGCCTCTCATTTTGGGACTTGATGCAGGGATATTATTTTTGCTCCTACTGCTTCGATATGGCAAGCCAATCCACAGCGGGCACCCAGATTACCGTGGAAAATACTCTACTGGCGATGAAATGTTGTGAGCGCATAGTCCAAATTTTGGGATTAACTAAGAGAATTGAATACCACATGGTTTATGTCATTCAGACCAATCTGGCAAGATTGCATCTTACCTGTTCTACGATGCCTGCTACGTGGAAAAGAATGCGTGCTAGACATCTGTCTGACACTCTCATCAGTCATGCCAAGGGATGTTGCTACTTTGCTAGAAGCAGTGACGGCTCAAGGACTGTGTTGTCCCCAGCGGCTACCAATTCTGATGACGGCATTCATTGAGATCTCACAGATGCAAAATGCTGACGGTGAGGTACGAGAGGAAAGCGGCACACAGGTACCATCCAATTCGAGCATTGCTAATGCGAACAACGCTGACGGCGATGCTTCACATCTATGTGCAATTAATCTTCTTAACGAGGTAATCCAACTTTCACCTGCAAAGGTAGACAAATTCTTTTCAGACTTAGAAGATTTGATGTTTTCTCCAAACAATAACACTGACTTTTGATTTGGCACGCAGTGTTCTGAGAGACTCTGAATTCGACCTTAATTTTTTCAAAACAGATTTCTAACTTTAGAATTCTATTTTTTCTATGATCAAATTTTTGTTTTTCCAAATTTGTATTTTTGGCACAAAATAATCTGCTGAAAGTAGAACTATTCATAGAGAACTAGAATTCTTTGAAAACTTCCAAGAGACAATATTTGACCTTGTCCACAATCAAACAGTTTATATAATCTGCCATGGAATGGTCTCGACTTTTTCTTCTGTGTTTAAGACCCATTTCAATGTATGTATATTTGTGATTCATTTGGATAGCATTTTCAAATGTCATCTATATGCTTTGAATGAAACATTGCTTTAAATGCGTACAGCACATATGCTTTTCATGTACAACCAGTACCAATACATTTTTATGTATTTTGGGTGGGTTTTAACACATCATGTTTAGATATGTTTTAATGTGTTTAGAACTTAGTAATGTCGTACATAAGAAAGTGGAGTGGGTGTTGTGTGGCGTTTTAAGCTCCGAGTGAATTTTACTGATTCATGCCCTTATATAGGTACAATTCATATTGCCCTTATATAGGCATAGAAATCAAGCCCTTATTTAGGCATAGCCCATGCTACCCAAATACAGTCATGGCTACTTCCACCTGTACCAAACGTCACAACGATTTCTTGGAAAACCAGCGTAAGCAGTCAGAGACTTCCCCTTGCTTGAATTTTGATTTGTCCAAGAACTCATGTACTTTACAAAGAACAACTATTCCCTAGGGGTTCTTTCATGACGTTATTCTTAAACACCTTCAAGGTATGAATATACCTTCACTTGCTCTAGCAAGATACAGTGGTTCGGAGCAGTTCGAAGACCTACTTGCCCGACGCAGCTCGCTACAGCAAGTGCAGAAGGAAGCTGACTCTCCAGCTGACGCACTGATCAGGAAGCTGCCTTTCTCCTGCCAAGAATCCAGCTCCAGTGTTTCCGGCTCCCCTTGAGGGGTGTTGGGAAATCGAGTCCTGAGACAGAGATACCAGACCTCCTTCATTCTAAACCAAGGTATGGAGCTGATTAGAACCTAGAGAAACCTTTGGTAGATTCTTGGCAAAAACAACTAAACCTATGCTACACAATACTTACTTCATCCCTTGTACTAGACTTAGTTTAGGTACGTTGGGCTAGGCGTATTTTAGAAGCACCAGTTGAGTATTTTAGTCAATGTTATTTATGTATGTCTTTTTATATGGCTGAGAAACCATACAATGCTCTTACAGTATTATTTTATAATACTATTCTCGCTGTACGCATTATACATTGCAGTCTGCATAACGATTGTGGCAGTTAACCTCTCTTGCATGAGAAAGAAGACTGTTCAATAAACCCTTTTATTGAAAATGCCTGTCTTTCTATTTCTCTGCAACTCTATTGAAACAAAGCATGCACAATTGACTGAGTGAAATACTTATCTATTGTTTCCGTGACTCTGAGAGATATATTCTTATTCTTGGGAAACAAAGTTGAAATGTTTATGCGGTTGTCAGAAATAAATCAGTTCTTGTGTATTCAAGAAAGTTTCTAGTGACCCCTGAGTTAGCCCGCACACACACAATTAAGTTTAGTATATTCGATAGAGACCTAGTTGACCTCAGTCCTACGTCAAATCTATAGGATATATTATTCCAATGTGCAGAGCCTATTGGGAATATAGGAACTACACTACAAGGGGACTGTGGACTAATCTTCTGCTCCCGAGGAAATCATAATCAGGCACAGATTTAAGTGCCTTCTTAATTTTAGTGATAGATTTCCACCTGAGCAGATGGCTGAAGGAATAGATGTGAAGGCCTTAACAGTCATTTTAGAAAGTATGCAGAAACAGTTAACTGATACTATGGAGGAAAATAAGGTTTTAAGTAATGAGTTTAGGAGTCCTTACAGATAAGGCAACACATGGATACGTTAGTAGCAGCTGCAGGTTCTCATGAATAGGGGTCACAAGACATTCCCAGCACATCACAAACTTCTGGGCTATCAGCTCAAGTTTAAACAAAATCTCACCACTAATATCTTTAGCACAGTCAGAGCATTTTGCTGGGGATCCACATAAGGCACACCTTTTTCTAACTCAGTGATCCTTAAATTTTTTTGTGATGACCAGTTCTTTTTTCTGAAGAACAGTGTACGGTGGCCTTATTATTGTCTTATCTGACAGGAGACTCTGTGGCATGGGCAGTGCCAATTGTATGACAGAGGGATCCAATACCCTAACAGTTTCAAGAATTCAAAGTAGAGTTTTTGAGAATTTTTGATCGGCACACAGCGATGCAAGCCATGAATAATGAACTGCTGGAGTTAAAGCAAGGTCATTTAGTTTTAGTGGGCTACTGAGCTCAATTCAATAGTCTTACTGTGAGAAAAACTGGCCAGATGCAAAGAAAGCAGACATATTCTATTGTGGGCTTAATGATGAGATGAAAGATGCCTTAGCACAAGTGCCCAAAACACTCACCGAAATTTCAGAATTGATCGATCTTGTATTACAAATATGCCATTGTCTCTACGAGCAGATATAAGAAAAACAAAGAGATTTGCGTCCGCTACCCCCCCAGGTGCGACAGAGATAAGAGTGAAATTAATAAGTCTACTGAAAGTGTCTCAACAGAGGAATGAATGCAAAATTAGCTCAATTCAAGGACCCCTCTGAAAGGAAGAAAAGGACAAGTGAAGAACAAATCCTCTGTGCTTATATTGTAGAGTTTCTGGACACTTTGTAGGGCGTGTCTATTAAAGCCCAAGATTAGTCTGTCGGGAAAAGGCAAGCTCCATCAGTAGGGGGAGTCACTCTGATGGACGCAGGCCCTGAGCCCACTTGGACAACAGCAAGTTGCAAATACCTTACAGTTTGGTAAGCCACATTTAATACTACCTTTTTTAAGTCAGATTTCATAAAACGGAAATTCAAGGAGTCTCTGTTATGATTGCCATGGGCAATTTTTGTGACATCAAATATACCCATTGGAAGCTGTAAGAGCAGTAGACGGCACTGGCCTCTCCTCTGGTCCCATTACTCATTACTTATCTAAAAGAATACTTTGAACATTATTCGACTAAATGATTCATATGCCCTTCCCAATCTTCTATCTCTTTCCCTTTGTTTTTTAGTCCCAAGAAAAATGGTCAGCTTCACGCTTTCATGGATTATTGAGTGATCAATCAAGTTACCATGAAAAATGTATATCCCTTGCCTTTGGTGTCTGTGCTAGTGGATCAGGTGAAGGGTGCCACAATCTATGCAAAAATAGACTTGAAAGGAGCATATCATCTCATTCGAGTAGCTGCAGGAGGTAAATGGAAACTGCTTTTTTGACATGGTATGGATTATTCAAATACTAGGTGATGCCCTATGGACTCTGCAACGCTTCAGCAGCCTTTCAGCATTTTGTGAATAATGTGTTGCGAGAGTTTTTGGACAAGATTGCAGTGGCCTACATTGACGACATTCCAATTTTTTACAACTGTGTTAAAGAGCATGTGTCACATGTTAAAGCCCTTCTGGAAAGGTTTCAGGAAAATAATCTATATGTGAAGCTGGAAAAATGTACCTTTCATGTTGAGTAAGCAGAGTTTTTGAGTTTGATCTTGTTTCCAACTGGTGTTAGTATGGACCCTGCCAAGGTGATTGTGGTTCAAGATTGGCCGCCTGCAAGATGGGTAAATGAGATCTAGAGTTTTCTCGAGTTTGCACATTTTAATAGCAGATTCATCTCCAACTTCTCTCACAAAGTCAACCCTATCACTCGGCTGTTGAAGAAAGGAGTCAGGTTTGATTAGATACCAGAAGCTGATTCAGCCTTTCAATTTTTAAAGAAATCCTTCATCACAGCTCCAGTTTTGTTGCATTCCAATTCGAAGGGTCCCTACTATGTCAAAGCAGATGCTTCTGATTAAAAAATTAAAGGGATTATTTTGCATCAGCACAATAACACCGGGCAATTACATTCTGTGGCCTTTTACTCTAGAAAGCTCACTCCTCCAGAAATAAATTATTCAGTTGCTTTTAGCAGTAAAATAAGCCTTTCTGGAGTGGAGGCACTATCTGTTGGGTGCTCGGCATAAAGTCACGGCGTATACAGATCATCAGAATTTGTAATTCCTGAAATCAGCGCAAACCCTTATGACGAGACAGCTACGCTGGTCACTATATTTTGCACACTTTGACTTTGTGATTACTGATCTACCAGGAGTGGCAAATGTCAAGGTAGATGCTCTATCGCAAATTGATACTGAAACTGCAAATGTGGTTTAAGAGAAGAGTCATATCATTGCGAGTGAAAAATTAATACAAGAAATTTAATACTCAGATTTAACAGCTGAAATTCAAAAGAGTATGATGTTGGTATAGAATTCAAAAATAGATTACCTTATCATTTAGAAACTTTGTATCTACCCACCACTGAATTTCGAGAAAAGGTTCTTCCCACATGTCATGATGACCAATTGGTTGGGCACAAAGGTATGCAGAAACCTCAAGAATTGGTGAAAAAAGGCATTTTTGGTTGCCCAAGATGGAAGTTGAGATAAGAGATAAAACATTTTGATGTCAGTCGGAAAGCCCACAATCACTGGTCAGAGGTTTACCGACAGACATGGAAGGTTTACATTCCGACCGTCAAATTATAATGCCGGCGGTCGGAGTGTAAAATGGCAGGGGAAATCGACTGAGTTTTGACAGGCTCAAGGAGCCAGTCGGCCAGTTGGAAGCTGCTGCTAAGCACCCTTAGAGATGGTGTTTCCACCATCAGGATTATGATGTTAGACACCCTTTTCCATAGCAGCATTTTCAACATGGAAAGGCTGTTGGAGAATGACTTTGGGGGCCCCTAGCTGGGCCCTCTTCTCCTTTGACCTGCTGGTTGAGGCCCTGGGGGCCACCTACAGTGCTCCTTTCACATCCCTGCACTGTGAGACAAACAGCGTGAGGGGCCTGCCACAGGATGCAGGGATGTGCAAAAACTTCTATTTTGCACAAAGAGCTTGTGCTGCGGGCGGATTCGGACCACCGCACAAGCTCCCATTGTAAAATGGAAGTTTGTGATCGCACCATGTGCTGTAGCATCCTAATTCAGTATGCACACCCGCTGACCTATGTGCTTTCCACACTGTAATGAGGGCCCATGTATCCAATTATGAAAAGTGTCTGAAAAGAAAACCGACTTGATATGTTCTTTAGGTTTTCTGTTACCAATGCTGACCGCACCATGTCCATGGCACGCAGTTACCATAGATCTTATTGTTGATTTATCCCCTAGTCAACGTTACAATACAATTTGAGTATTTGTGGATGCTTATTCTAAAATGGTGCATTTCATTCCATTAAAGAAAATCCATCAGGCAGCACAGTTATTCACACAGCATATTGTAAGAGCCCATGGCATCCCCAAAAATCCTGATTTCAGACATAGGTTCTCAATTTATCTTACATTTTTAGAGAGGTTTCACTGGAAGGTTGAGAATAAGTTCACGCTATTCCACTAGTTATCACCCAGAAACTGACAAACTGAGCGAGTCAATCAGGAGTATTTGCGACTTTATCTCTTAGATCAGGAAAAGGAATGGACAGGATTGGTTTGGGCAGCAGAATATGCATGCAATAATGCAGTCAATATCTCAACAGATTTTACACCCTTTTATTTAAATCAAGGTAGACATCCAAATACGCTCATTGGAAAGGAAGATGAGGGATACCATAACCCTCGTATCAGACCTAGAGACCATGGGCCTCAGACAACTGGTCACGACTCCCACCCATCAGGCTGGCCACACGCTGGATGGAATTTTCACAAATGTGGAAGGACTGAGTATTACCTCAGTTCTCCCTATGACCTGGACAGACCACTCAGTTATCTTTAGCAGACTCACTATCAAAGGTCCGCAGAGAAAAAAAGTGGCCCCCGGGAAAAAGATACGTTCAAAGCTTGGAAGGACATCAACCCTAAAGATTTAACGTTGCTTCTCAATACCACAATTCCGGAACTATCCACCGATGCCACGACCGCAACCAACCAATTCCAAAAGTGGTTGGGCGAAGCCACGACCCAGCTGGCACCCACCAAATCAATTTCTAAAAATAGAAATATGCCTAAAGCTCAGTGGTATACGACAGAACTAAAAACCCAAAAACAATTAACTAGGAATAGGGAAAGACTCTGGCGAAGAACCTATGATAGTGAAAATAAGGAAAAATATAAGAAAGCCCTGGCTACGTACAAAACGATGATAATAGCAGCTAAAAAAGACTATTTCACACGCCATATAGAAACTGCTAAAAACTCCAGCAAACAGTTATACCACATTGCCAAAACCCTTGCTGGAAATGCCCCGGATCTTAACCCACCCCCATCGCAAACTCTATGTGATGCCTTATCAGATTTCTTTTTTGCAAAGGTCAACGATATCTATCAAGCCTTTAATCTAGACCAGGCCAGTAGTAGTGCCATTACCCCCATGACTACCCCCAAAAGTAACATGACCTGTTTTAGCCCCCTCACCACTGACCAAGTCAAGAGCATAGTAAAAACGATTAAAGCAGGCTCAGCTTTGGATCCATGCCCAACTTTCGTACTTGCTACTGTGCCAGACACAGTCATCCCCATTATCACCACCGTCTGTAATACAATTCTGGCATCCGGATCCTATCCCGACTCACAAAAAAATACATTGATCAAACCTTTGCTCAAAAAGCCGGGGTTAGATAAAGGTGAACTAAAAAACTACCGCCCTATAGCAAGTCTCCCTTTCCTAGCAAAGATTATAGAAAAGGCTATGAACCAGCAGTTATCAGCCTATATAGAAAACAACAATCTGCTGGATGATATGCAGTTCGGTTTCCGCAAACACCACGGCACAGAAACTGCTCTCATCAAAGCAGCTGATGATATAAGAGTCATTCGTGATCAAGGAGGAACTGCTTTACTAGTTCTCCTGGACTTGTCAGCTGCTTTCGACACGGTTGACCATAAGATCTTGGTCGACCGTGTCGAGAGGATGGGCATTCAGCTCACTGCTAAGGATCTACTTGCCTCCTTTCTAGCCAACAGAACCCAGGCGGTTACACTGGGCCCCTTCCAGTCGGCTGACCTATCGTTACCATGTGGGGTACCTCAAGGCTCATCCCTAAGTCCGACACTATTTAATATATACGTGTCGGACCTCGCTAGTGTCATCAAAGCACACGGGATGAGCCTAACCTCATACGCCGACGACACGCAGCTGGTGCTGGCTATAAAGGGTGATGGTCAGAGAGTGGCGGAGAGATTCCAAGGTGGGATGATTGCTATCGGCGAGTGGATGGCAAGGAATTGCCTGAAGCTTAATTCCGATAAAACGGAGGTGGTGATATTTGGTAATCTCTCCCCGGTCTGGTCGGAAACCTGGTGGCCATCGGCCCTAGGCACACCTCCCTGCCCCACGGTCAAAGTCAGAAACCTAGGTGTTACTTTCGATGACCAGCTTAACTTCATGGCCCATGCAAACAAGGTGGCAGCCAATGCCCACTTCAAGCTCAGAATGGTAAGTAAAATTACACCTTATCTACCAGACTCAGCAGCTAAAACATTAGTCACCTCCCTAGTGCTCACATCACTAGATTACTGTAACGGTCTGCTGCTCAATGCTCAGAGCAGAGTTACCAAAAAACTACAGACCGTGCAGAATGCTGCCGCTCGCGTACTGGCAAAAAACCCCAAATTTGTACCCATTTCGGACACGCTCAAAAACTACCACTGGTTGTCCATCCACAACAGGGTCAAATTTAAAGCTTTGTGTACGGTATACAAATCATTACAGGATCAAGGACCACGTTTCCTTAAAAAGCAACTGATTCCTTATAACCCATCGAGAACGCTCAGATCCACCTCTCTCAACCAACTAGTGGTCCAACGTAGCCGTACAGTTTCCTGGGGCGATCGCCGCTTTACAATTGCGGCCCCCAGACTTTGGAACACTCTACCTAATCATATAAAAACAAGCTCCACACTTCTTCAGTTCAGAAAAAAACTGAAAACATGGTTATTCAATCAGTAATTCACAGCTCCGTACTTCCTGGTTCATGGTGAGACATCAATGCATTTTCAGCGCCGAGACACCTAAGGGTAATTGCACGCGCTCTACAAATGGCATTAAATAAATAAAAATGAGTAAGTCCCAGTGGTTAAGGAAGTAGTTGATAAGAATTGCAGAACTACTTTTTGAATGTCAGCAAAAACTTACTGGAAGTGAAGGCATCATATAAAACTCAGGCAGATAAAAAGAGAAGAGAAGGTCCTACTTTGAACAAGAGAGACAAGGTATGGGTTGTCCACTCGCTATTTGCGATTGAAGGAAAATTGCAAATTTCAACCTAGATTTGTAGGTCCCTTTAAAGTAGAAAGGATAATAAATCCAGTAGCAGTGAAATTACAATTACCTTCCCATCTCAAACTACATCCAGTATTTCATGTCTCACTGTTAAAAAACTGCCCCACTGATCTGACACTGAATGCTCCTCTGGCCCCCATTCAAGTGGATTCAGCAGAAGAGTTTGAGGTGAATCAGATTTTAAACTCTAAGCTAAGGAAAGGGAAATTGTTTCATTTAATTGTCTGTAAGGGATTTGGAAGAAAGGTTCTAGGAACCCTGCTCAAATGTACATGCTCCAAGATTGGTACAAGCTTTCTTAAAAACCATCCCAAGAAACCTAAAGCGGTGAACCATTTTTTGAGGGGGGGGGGCGGTACTGTCAATAATCCTTTGTAGGGTAATGCAGTAACCCTAAATAGAAAGCAAAACCATTTAAAATACCTTTTCTTTGTGGAAGAAACTGTGCCCTTTTAGAAAGCAGCTGCTCTGTGTTTTGTTAGGAGAATTTCAAGGACAAAATTACTAGAAGTCCAAGATGACCCCGTTGCTCTGGGAGAAAGAATTCAGCG
The DNA here is from genome assembly GCF_964263255.1 of Lissotriton vulgaris. NCBI lineage: Eukaryota > Metazoa > Chordata > Amphibia > Caudata > Salamandridae > Lissotriton > Lissotriton vulgaris. Next base: position 783,685,757 of record NC_141699.1, read on the forward strand.
GTCTAGTCATTGAGGCAGAATTAAGACAATGTGCGCGTGTGAGCAGCGTTCTGCGCACTTCAACCGATTCCCAGGGGAGTACGGTAGTGTCCCCATTGTGTGCATCTTTGTGATGAGATTTTCACAGAAAAAATAATTTATTTTTTGAGAGCAGCGTTTAACTTCTGCACATGGACTGTGCATACTTAGAGTCTATGAGAGCAGCGTATAGCTTTGCACAGATGCAATATATGCTTAGAGTCAAGGAGAGCAGTGCTGCGATTCTGCTCATATGCTGAAGAGTTTCTTGAACCTGGGAGAGCAGTGTTAATCTTGTAAATGAGTCTGGGAGTCAAAGAGTGTCTATGAGTATTTTGAGTGAGAGTATTGAGGAGATTATTGTTTCAGATCCTGAGGGTTTTCAAACAGTAAAGTGATTTTTGTGAGAGAGTCCAGATTCCTGTTCAGAATGAAAAGTAATTCCATAGCAAGATCATTGAAATAATTTTTAGGAATACTAAGACTAACAAGCAACAAGATAATGTTTTATTCCGGAAGATGCAAAGATAGTTCAATTTAACAGCAGCATATAATTGATCAATTCTTCCGAAGAGTAATCATCATTATTAAAAAGAAATATATATCTATATCTATCTATCTATCATATATATATATATTCACTGAAAAAACCATAGGTTTCACACCAGTTATAGTTAGGAATTAGCATTTAAAAAACCTATTAAATTCACTGAAAAAAACATAGGTTTCACACCAGTTATAGTTAGCTGGAAATTTTACTGTCATAAAACCAATGAAATTCCTCGTTATAGTTAGTTGGACTCACTATAACTTGCGCACCTGCAATGCACTGCTGAGGACGTCACATATTACATCACTCATGACATGGTCAGTGACATCACTCATGACATCTTGTGTCTCGATCCTACCGAGACACAAGATGGCGGCCGCTCCGGACTATTTCGAATGTTTACAGATACCCGAGAGCCAATCAGCTTTCCGTGCGCACATCGCGTGGTGCGCCCGGAGCGCTCCCCGGTGCACGTACCGGGGCGTTGCCATAGATGGATTATCATCGACTTCGAAACTTTACACCCGATTGGTATGAACTCCAATGAGGAGCTAGCACTACATATAGCGTGAAAAAGATACTTATGATCTGTAATCCATCTATTTCTTTCAATGAAGTAAACTGGTTTTAATGTGACACTATAACTTTTTATAACTTTGTACATTTATGAGAAATACTTTTTAGTATAGAATACTTCACCAATTCATGCACATTTAAGTTTTTCACATGTAGGACACCTAAACTGTATAATACAACAAGATCGTCAAGACACCACCCCTTGGAAGAATGAATGAAATTGTACGTGATCCAAAACTTTACGAACTTAAAAAGCCCACTTGGGCGTGAGCTGATTATAATGAGTAGACCACTGCAAATTCCGTTAGGATATTGAAAAATATTGCCCTTGTAAGAAATATGCCCACTTGGGCGGGACTGTTGCTGATTCAACGAAATCCGTCTTTTCATGTTGAAAATCATAGAATGAAATTATATATATATATTTGCAAAGTTAATAACTCACAAGAACTTTATTTGAAATGCTATGAAAGAATTACAACAGCGATGGATGAAATCACTTTTCCATGTAATGGGTGTGTTGCGAGTTAAAATGTGTTAAGATATTACGAAGGACGATCATTATAAGTTTTGCAAATGACTAGCTTAAAATGTCTGCCACAAAAAGTTTGTTGTGGAAGTGAGTCCTACTTCACTGTATGTAAATCGGTGGGCAGTTGCCACTTTTGCCTAAATAAAACATCTTGTTTAAAGCATCCAGAAGTATCCTGTGTTATTTCCTTCTGGAGAGGGGAAATTGCGAGTGAATTTCATTTAGGGTGACCTGCACCCGCGCAGGATCGCAACCGATTGAGCGCCAGGAGCAACCGGACTTTGGTGGCCGGATCCAGTGGCAACACTACGCTTTCTTTCTCCGAGGTATCGGATGTCGCAGTCCCGCCTAATCTACCAGGGCGAGCACACGGCCACCGCTAGCAGCGGCTTGTGACTTCACACGGCAGCGGAATCCCTGTATTGGTGCTGCATGGTTCGCTTTCATCCTGCTACATGAGGGAGAGCGTGTGGGGACTCGAGGAAGATTCTCAGCCATATTTCCAGGTTGCATCAAGGATCCCTTCGTTTGGTATCACAGCGCTCATCAAAATGACTTATGGTACTTACCGAACACTGCATCATGGTAGCTGTAGTTTCCATTGCTCAACTACAGCTGCGCTTAATTTTGAATGAGTCAGCTGACTCCCCACTTCGGGGAGGACCGGAACATTTCAAGGGAGGCGTGGTGTATTCCTGATTTTGTGAAGGGCGTCTGACGAAGGCACACTACGCCGAAATGCATTATGCCCAGCAAAAACTGTATTAAAGAATCTTCTGAAGCCCCGTGGTGTCCTCTGACCTCTTTTTACCTGGAGGGGTTGCGCTTGTTTACATATCTCCGTGGCAGCTGGCAAGCCGCGCTCAGAGGACCTGCTCTACAAGAGGACTGTGTTCTTGCCGGATCCAGTGGTAACACTACGCTTTCTTTCTCCGAGGTATCGGATGTCGCAGTCCCGCCTCATCTACCAGGGCGAGCACACGGCCACCGCTAGCAGCGGCTTGTGACTTCACACGGCAGCGGAATCACTGTATTGGTGCTGCATGGTTCGCTTTCATCCTGCTACATGAGGGAGAGCGTGTGGGGACCCGAGGAAGATTCTCAGCCATATTTCCAGGTTGCATCAAGGATCCCTTCGTTTGGTATCACAGCGCTCATCAAAATGACTTATGGTACTTACCGAACACTGCATCATGGTAGCTGTAGTTTCCATTGCTCAACTACAGCTGCGCTTAATTTTGAATGAGTCAGCTGACTCCCCACTTCGGGGAGGACCGGAACATTTCAAGGGAGGCGTGGTGTATTCCTGATTTTGTGAAGGGCGTCTGACGAAGGCACACTACGCCGAAATGCATTATGCCCAGCAAAAACTGTATTAAAGAATCTTCTGAAGCCCCATGGTGTCCTCTGACCTCTTTTTACCTGGAGGGGTCGCGCTTGTTTACATATCTCCGTGGCATCTGGCAAGCCGCGCTCAGAGGACCTGCTCTACAAGAGGACTGTGTTCTTGCCGGATCCAGTGGCAACACTACGCTTTCTTTCTCCGAGGTATCGGATGTCGCAGTCCCACCTCATCTACCAGGGCGAGCACACGGCCACCGCTAGCAGCGGCTTGTGACTTCACACGGCAGCGGAATCACTGTATTGGTGCTGCATGGTTCGCTTTCATCCTGCTACATGAGGGAGAGCGTGTGGGGACCCGAGGAAGATTCTCAGCCATATTTCCAGGTTGCATCAAGGATCCCTTTGTTTGGTATCACAGCGCTCATCAAAATGACTTATGGTACTTACCGAACACTGCATCATGGTAGCTGTAGTTTCCATTGCTCAACTACAGCTGCGCTTAATTTTGAATGAGTCAGCTGACTCCCCACTTCGGGGAGGACCGGAACATTTCAAGGGAGGCGTGGTGTTTTCCTGATTTTGTGAAGGGCGTCTGACGAAGGCACACTACACTGAAATGCATTATGCCTAGCAAAAACTGTATTAAAGAATCTTCTGAAGCCCCATGGTGTCCTCTGACCTCTTTTTACCTGGAGGCGTCGCGCTTGTTTACATATCTCCGCGGCAGCTGGCAAGCCGTGCTCAGAGGACACGCTCTACAAGAGGATTGTGTTCTTGCCGGATCCAGTGCCAACACTACGCTTTCTTTCTCCGAGGTATCGGATGTCGCAGTCCCGCCTCATCTACCAGGGCGAGCACACGGCCACCGCTAGCAGCGGCTTGTGACTTCACACGGCAGCGGAATCACTGTATTGGTGCTGCATGGTTCGCTTTCATCCTGCTACATGAGGGAGAGCGTGTGGGGACCCGAGGAAGATTCTCAGCCATATTTCCAGGTTGCATCAAGGATCCCTTCGTTTGGTATCACAGCGCTCATCAAAATGACTTATGGTACTTACCGAACACTGCATCATGGTAGCTGTAGTTTCCATTGCTCAACTACAGCTGCGCTTAATTTTGAATGAGTCAGCTGACTCCCCACTTCGGGGAGGACCGGAACATTTCAAGGGAGGCGTGGTGTATTCCTGATTTTGTGAAGGGCGTCTGACGAAGGCACACTACGCCGAAATGCATTATGCCCAGCAAAAACTGTATTAAAGAATCTTCTGAAGCCCCATGGTGTCCTCTGACCTCTTTTTACCTGGAGGGGTCGCGCTTGTTTACATATCTCCGCGGCAGCTGGCAAGCCGCGCTCAGAGGACCCGCTCTACAAGAGGACTGTGTTCTTGCTGAATCCAGTGGCAACACTACGCTTTCTTTCTCCGAGGTATCGGATGTCGCAGTCCCGCCTAATCTACCAGGGCGAGCACACGGCCACCGCTAGCAGCGGCTTGTGACTTCACACGGCAGCGGAATCACTGTATTGGTGCTGCATGGTTCGCTTTCATCCTGCTACATGAGGGAGAGCGTGTGGGGACCCGAGGAAGATTCTCAGCCATATTTCCAGGTTGCATCCAGGATCCCTTCGTTTGGTATCACAGCGCTCATCAAAATGACTTATGGTACTTACCGAACACTGCATCATGGTAGCTGTAGTTTCCATTGCTCAACTACAGCTGCGCTTAATGTTGAATGAGTCAGCTGACTCCCCACTTCGGGGACGACCGAAACATTTCAAGGGAGGCGTGGTGTATTCCTGATTTTGTGAAGGGCGTCTGACGAAGGCACACTACGCCGAAATGCATTATGCCCAGCAAAAACTGTATTAAAGAATCTTCTGAAGCCCCATGGTGTCCTCTGACCTCTTTTTACCTTGAGGGGTCGCGCTTGTTTACATATCTCCGCGGCAGCTGGCAAGCCGCGCTCAGAGGACCCACTCTACAAGAGGACTGTGTTCTTGCCGGATCCAGTGGCAACACTACGCTTTCTTTCTCCGAGGTATCGGATGTCGCAGTCCCGCCTCATCTACCAGGGCGAGCACACGGCCACCGCTAGCAGCGGCTTGTGACTTCACACGGCAGCGGAATCACTGTATTGGTGCTGCATGGTTCGCTTTCATCCTGCTACATGAGGGAGAGCGTGTGGGGACCCGAGGAAGATTCTCAGCCATATTTCCAGGTTGCATCAAGGATCCCTTCGTTTGGTATCACAGCGCTCATCAAAATGACTTATGGTACTTACCGAACACTGCATCATGGTAGCTGTAGTTTCCATTCCTCAACTACAGCTGCGCTTAATTTTGAATGAGTCAGCTGACTCCCCACTTCGGGGAGGACCGGAACATTTCAAGGGAGGCGTGGTGTATTCCTGATTTTGTGAAGGGCGTCTGACGAAGGCACACTACGCCGAAATGCATTATGCCCAGCAAAAACTGTATTAAAGAATTTTCTGAAGCCCCATGGTGTCCTCTGACCTCTTTTTACCTGGAGGGGTCGCGCTTGTTTACATATCTCCGCGGCAGCTGGAAAGCCGCGCTCAGAGGACCCACTCTACAAGAGGACTGTGTTCTTGCTGGATCCAGTGGCAACACTACGCTTTCTTTCTCCGAGGTATCGGATGTCGCAGTCCCGCCTCATCTACCAGGGCGAGCACACGGCCACCGCTAGCAGCGGCTTGTGACTTCACACGGCAGCGGAATCACTGTATTGGTGCTGCATGGTTCGCTTTCATCCTGCTACATGAGGGAGAGCGTGTGGGGACCCGAGGAAGATTCTCAGCCATATTTCCAGGTTGCATCCAGGATCCCTTCGTTTGGTATCACAGCGCTCATCAAAATGACTTATGGTACTTACCGAACACTGCATCATGGTAGCTGTAGTTTCCATTGCTCAACTACAGCTGCGCTTAATTTTGAATGAGTCAGCTGACTCCCCACTTCGGGGAGGACCGGAACATTTCAAGGGAGGCGTGGTGTATTCCTGATTTTGTGAAGGGCGTCTGACGAAGGCACACTACGCCAAAATGCATTATGCCCAGCAAAAACTGTATTAAAGAATCTTCTGAAGCCCCATGGTGTCCTCTGACCTCTTTTTACCTGGAGGGGACGCGCTTGTTTACATATCTCCGCTGCAGCTGGCAAGCCGCGCTCAGAGGACCCGCTCTACAAGAGGACTGTGTTCTTGCCGGATCCAGTGGCAACACTACGCTTTCTTTCTCCGAGGTATCGAATGTCGCAGTCCCGCCTCATCTACCAGGGCGAGCACACGGCCACCGCTAGCAGCGGCTTGTGACTTCACACGGCAGCGGAATCACTGTATTGGTGCTGCATGGTTCGCTTTCATCCTGCTACATGAGGGAGAGCGTGTGGGGACCCGAGGAAGATTCTCAGCCATATTTCCAGGTTGCATCAAGGATCCCTTCGTTTGGTATCACAGCGCTCATCAAAATGACTTATGGTACTTACCGAACACTGCATCATTGTAGCTGTAGTTTCCATTGCTCAACTACAGCTGCGCTTAATTTTGAATGAGTCAGCTGACTCCCCACTTCGGGGAGGACCGGAACATTTCAAGGGAGGCGTGGTGTATTCCTGATTTTGTGAAGGGCGTCTGACGAAGGCACACTACGCCGAAATGCATTATGCCCAGCAAAAACTGTATTAAAGAATTTTCTGAAGCCCCATGGTGTCCTCTGACCTCTTTTTACCTGGAGGGGTCGCGCTTGTTTACATATCTCCGCGGCAGCTGGAAAGCCGCGCTCAGAGGACCCACTCTACAAGAGGACTGTGTTCTTGCTGGATCCAGTGGCAACACTACGCTTTCTTTCTCCGAGGTATCGGATGTCGCAGTCCCGCCTCATCTACCAGGGCGAGCACACGGCCACCGCTAGCAGCGGCTTGTGACTTCACACGGCAGCGGAATCACTGTATTGGTGCTGCATGGTTCGCTTTCATCCTGCTACATGAGGGAGAGCGTGTGGGGACCCGAGGAAGATTCTCAGCCATATTTCCAGGTTGCATCCAGGATCCCTTCGTTTGGTATCACAGCGCTCATCAAAATGACTTATGGTACTTACCGAACACTGCATCATGGTAGCTGTAGTTTCCATTGCTCAACTACAGCTGCGCTTAATTTTGAATGAGTCAGCTGACTCCCCACTTCGGGGAGGACCGGAACATTTCAAGGGAGGCGTGGTGTATTCCTGATTTTGTGAAGGGCGTCTGACGAAGGCACACTACGCCAAAATGCATTATGCCCAGCAAAAACTGTATTAAAGAATCTTCTGAAGCCCCATGGTGTCCTCTGACCTCTTTTTACCTGGAGGGGACGCGCTTGTTTACATATCTCCGCGGCAGCTGGCAAGCCGCGCTCAGAGGACCCGCTCTACAAGAGGACTGTGTTCTTGCCGGATCCAGTGGCAACACTACGCTTTCTTTCTCCGAGGTATCGAATGTCGCAGTCCCGCCTCATCTACCAGGGCGAGCACACGGCCACCGCTAGCAGCGGCTTGTGACTTCACACGGCAGCGGAATCACTGTATTGGTGCTGCATGGTTCGCTTTCATCCTGCTACATGAGGGAGAGCGTGTGGGGACCCGAGGAAGATTCTCAGCCATATTTCCAGGTTGCATCAAGGATCCCTTCGTTTGGTATCACAGCGCTCATCAAAATGACTTATGGTACTTACCGAACACTGCATCATGGTAGCTGTAGTTTCCATTGCTCAACTACAGCTGCGCTTAATTTTGAATGAGTCAGCTGACTCCCCACTTCGGGGAGGACCGGAACATTTCAAGGGAGGCGTGGTGTATTCCTGATTTTGTGAAGGGCGTCTGACGATGGCACACTACGCCGAAATGCATTATGCCCAGCAAAAACTGTATTAAAGAATCTTCTGAAGCCACATGGTGTCCTCTGACCTCTTTTTACCTGGAGGGGTCGCGCTTGTTTACATATCTCCGCGGCAGCTGGCAAGCCGCGCTCAGAGGACCCGCTCTACAAGAGGACTGTGTTCTTGCTGGATCCAGTGGCAACACTACGCTTTCTTTCTCCGAGGTATCGGATGTCGCAGTCCCGCCTCATCTACCAGGGCGAGCACACGGCCACCGCTAGCAGCGGCTTGTGACTTCACACGGCAGCGGAATCACTGTATTGGTGCTGCATGGTTCGCTTTCATCCTGCTACATGAGGGAGAGCGTGTGGGGACCCGAGGAAGATTCTCAGCCATATTTCCAGGTTGCATCCAGGATCCCTTCGTTTGGTATCACATCGCTCATCAAAATGACTTATGGTACTTACCGAACACTGCATCATGGTAGCTGTAGTTTCCATTGCTCAACTACAGCTGCGCTTAATGTTGAATGAGTCAGCTGACTCCCCACTTCGGGGACGACCGGAACATTTCAAGGGAGGCGTGGTGTATTCCTGATTTTGTGAAGGGCGTCTGACGAAGGCACACTACGCCGAAATGCATTATGCCCAGCAAAAACTGTATTAAAGAATCTTCTGAAGCCCCATGGTGTCCTCTGACCTCTTTTTACCTGGAGGGGACGCGCTTGTTTACACATCTCCGCGGCAGCTGGCAAGCCGCGCTCAGAGGACCCGCTCTACAAGAGGACTGTGTTCTTGCCGGATCCAGTGGCAACACTACGCTTTCTTTCTCCGAGGTATCGGATGTCGCAGTCCCGCCTCATCTACCAGGGCGAGCACACGGCCACCGCTAGCAGCGGCTTGTGACTTCACACGGCAGCAGAATCACTGTATTGGTGCTGCATGGTTCGCTTTCATCCTGCTACATGAGGGAGAGCGTGTGGGGACCTGAGGAAGATTCTCAGCCATATTTCCAGGTTGCATCCAGGATCCCTTCGTTTGGTATCACAGCGCTCATCAAAATGACTTATGGTACTTACCGAACACTGCATCATGGTTGCTGTAGTTTCCATTGCTCAACTACAGCTGCGCTTAATTTTGAATGAGTCAGCTGACTCCCCAATTCGGGGAGGACCGGAACATTTCAAGGGAGGCGTGGTGTATTCCTGATTTTGTGAAGGGCGTCTGACGAAGGCACACTACGCCGAAATGCATTATGCCCAGCAAAAACTGTATTAAAGAATCTTCTGAAGCCCCATGGTGTCCTCTGACCTCTTTTTACCTGGAGGGGTCGCGCTTGTTTACATATCTCCGCGCCAGCTGGCAAGCCGCGCTCAGAGGACCCGCTCTACAAGAGGACTGTGTTCTTGCCGGATCCAGTGGCAACACTACGCTTTCTTTCTCCGAGGTATCGGATGTCGCAGTCCCGCCTCATCTACCAGGGCGAGCACACGGCCACCGCTAGCAGTGGCTTGTGACTTCACACGGCAGCGGAATCACTGTATTGGTGCTGCATTGTTCTCTATCATCCTGCTACATGAGGGAGAGCGTGTGGGGACCCGAGGAAGATTCTCAGCCATATTTCCAGGTTGCATCAAGGATCCCTTCGTTTGGTATCACAGCGCTCATCAAAATGACTTATGGTACTTACCGAACACTGCATCATGGTAGCTGTAGTTTCCATTGCTCAACTACAGCTGCGCTTAATTTTGAATGAGTCAGCTGACTCCCCACTTCGGGGAGGACCGGAACATTTCAAGGGAGGCGTGGTGTATTCCTGATTTTGTGAAGGGCGTCTGACGAAGGCACACTACACTGTAATGCATTATGCCCAGCAAAAACTGTATTAAAGAATCTTCTGAAGCCCCATGGTGTCCTCTGACCTCTTTTTACCTTGAGGGGTCGCGCTTGTTTACATATCTCCACGGCAGCTGGCAAGCCGCGCTCAGAGGACCCACTCTACAAGAGGACTGTGTTCTTGCCGGATCCAGTGGCAACACTACGCTTTCTTTCTCCGAGGTATCGGATGTCGCAGTCCCGCCTCATCTACCAGGGCGAGCACACGGCCACCGCTAGCAGCGGCTTGTGACTTCACACGGCAGCGGAATCACTGTATTGGTGCTGCATGGTTCGCTTTCATCCTGCTACATGAGGGAGAGCGTGTGGGGACCCGAGGAAGATTCTCAGCCATATTTCCAGGTTGCATCAAGGATCCCTTCGTTTGGTATCACAGCGCTCATCAAAATGACTTATGGTACTTACCGAACACTGCATCATGGTAGCTGTAGTTTCCATTGCTCAACTACAGCTGCGCTTAATTTTGAATGAGTCAGCTGACTCCCCACTTCGGGGAGGACCGGAACATTTCAAGGGAGGCGTGGTGTATTCCTGATTTTGTGAAGGGCGTCTGACGAAGGCACACTACGCCGAAATGCATTATGCCCAGCAAAAACTGTATTAAAGAATTTTCTGAAGCCCCATGGTGTCCTCTGACCTCTTTTTACCTGGAGGGGTCGCGCTTGTTTACATATCTCCGCGGCAGCTGGAAAGCCGCGCTCAGAGGACCCACTCTACAAGAGGACTGTGTTCTTGCTGGATCCAGTGGCAACACTACGCTTTCTTTCTCCGAGGTATCGGATGTCGCAGTCCCGCCTCATCTACCAGGGCGAGCACACGGCCACCGCTAGCAGCGGCTTGTGACTTCACACGGCAGCGGAATCACTGTATTGGTGCTGCATGGTTCGCTTTCATCCTGCTACATGAGGGAGAGCGTGTGGGGACCCGAGGAAGATTCTCAGCCATATTTCCAGGTTGCATCCAGGATCCCTTCGTTTGGTATCACAGCGCTCATCAAAATGACTTATGGTACTTACCGAACACTGCATCATGGTAGCTGTAGTTTCCATTGCTCAACTACAGCTGCGCTTAATTTTGAATGAGTCAGCTGACTCCCCACTTCGGGGAGGACCGGAACATTTCAAGGGAGGCGTGGTGTATTCCTGATTTTGTGAAGGGCGTCTGACGAAGGCACACTACGCCAAAATGCATTATGCCCAGCAAAAACTGTATTAAAGAATCTTCTGAAGCCCCATGGTGTCCTCTGACCTCTTTTTACCTGGAGGGGACGCGCTTGTTTACATATCTCCGCGGCAGCTGGCAAGCCGCGCTCAGAGGACCCGCTCTACAAGAGGACTGTGTTCTTGCCGGATCCAGTGGCAACACTACGCTTTCTTTCTCCGAGGTATCGAATGTCGCAGTCCCGCCTCATCTACCAGGGCGAGCACACGGCCACCGCTAGCAGCGGCTTGTGACTTCACACGGCAGCGGAATCACTGTATTGGTGCTGCATGGTTCGCTTTCATCCTGCTACATGAGGGAGAGCGTGTGGGGACCCGAGGAAGATTCTCAGCCATATTTCCAGGTTTCATCAAGGATCCCTTCGTTTGGTATCACAGCGCTCATCAAAATGACTTATGGTACTTACCGAACACTGCATCATGGTAGCTGTAGTTTCCATTGCTCAACTACAGCTGCGCTTAATTTTGAATGAGTCAGCTGACTCCCCACTTCGGGGAGGACCGGAACATTTCAAGGGAGGCGTGGTGTATTCCTGATTTTGTGAAGGGCGTCTGACGAAGGCACACTACGCCGAAATGCATTATGCCCAGCAAAAACTGTATTAAAGAATCTTCTGAAGCCACATGGTGTCCTCTGACCTCTTTTTACCTGGAGGGGTCGCGCTTGTTTACATATCTCCGCGGCAGCTGGCAAGCCGCGCTCAGAGGACCCGCTCTACAAGAGGACTGTGTTCTTGCTGGATCCAGTGGCAACACTACGCTTTCTTTCTCCGAGGTATCGGATGTCGCAGTCCCGCCTCATCTACCAGGGCGAGCACACGGCCACCGCTAGCAGCGGCTTGTGACTTCACACGGCAGCGGAATCACTGTATTGGTGCTGCATGGTTCGCTTTCATCCTGCTACATGAGGGAGAGCGTGTGGGGACCCGAGGAAGATTCTCAGCCATATTTCCAGGTTGCATCCAGGATCCCTTCGTTTGGTATCACAGCGCTCATCAAAATGACTTATGGTACTTACCGAACACTGCATCATGGTAGCTGTAGTTTCCATTGCTCAACTACAGCTGCGCTTAATGTTGAATGAGTCAGCTGACTCCCCACTTCGGGGACGACCGGAACATTTCAAGGGAGGCGTGGTGTATTCCTGATTTTGTGAAGGGCGTCTGACGAAGGCACACTACGCCGAAATGCATTATGCCCAGCAAAAACTGTATTAAAGAATCTTCTGAAGCCCCATGGTGTCCTCTGACCTCTTTTTACCTGGAGGGGACGCGCTTGTTTACACATCTCCGCGGCAGCTGGCAAGCCGCGCTCAGAGGACCCGCTCTACAAGAGGACTGTGTTCTTGCCGGATCCAGTGGCAACACTACGCTTTCTTTCTCCGAGGTATCGGATGTCGCAGTCCCGCCTCATCTACCAGGGCGAGCACACGGCCACCGCTAGCAGCGGCTTGTGACTTCACACAGCAGCGGAATCACTGTATTGGTGCTGCATGGTTCGCTTTCATCCTGCTACATGAGGGAGAGCGTGTGGGGACCTGAGGAAGATTCTCAGCCATATTTCCAGGTTGCATCCAGGATCCCTTCGTTTGGTATCACAGCGCTCATCAAAATGACTTATGGTACTTACCGAACACTGCATCATGGTTGCTGTAGTTTCCATTGCTCAACTACAGCTGCGCTTAATTTTGAATGAGTCAGCTGACTCCCCACTTCGGGGAGGACCGGAACATTTCAAGGGAGGCGTGGTGTATTCCTGATTTTGTGAAGGGCGTCTGACGAAGGCACACTACGCCGAAATGCATTATGCCCAGCAAAAACTGTATTAAAGAATCTTCTGAAGCCCCATGGTGTCCTCTGACCTCTTTTTACCTGGAGGGGTCGCGCTTGTTTACATATCTCCGCGCCAGCTGGCAAGCCGCGCTCAGAGGACCCGCTCTACAAGAGGACTGTGTTCTTGCCGGATCCAGTGGCAACACTACGCTTTCTTTCTCCGAGGTATCGGATGTCGCAGTCCCGCCTCATCTACCAGGGCGAGCACACGGCCACCGCTAGCAGTGGCTTGTGACTTCACACGGCAGCGGAATCACTGTATTGGTGCTGCATGGTTCTCTATCATCCTGCTACATGAGGGAGAGCGTGTGGGGACCCGAGGAAGATTCTCAGCCATATTTCCAGGTTGCATCAAGGATCCCTTCGTTTGGTATCACAGCGCTCATCAAAATGACTTATGGTACTTACCGAACACTGCATCATGGTAGCTGTAGTTTCCATTGCTCAACTACAGCTGCGCTTAATTTTGAATGAGTCAGCTGACTCCCCACTTCGGGGAGGACCGAAACATTTCAAGGGAGGCGTGGTGTATTCCTGATTTTGTGAAGGGCGTCTGACGAAGGTACACTACGCCGAAATGCATTATGCCCAGCAAAAACTGTATTAAAAAATCTTCTGAAGCCCCATGGTGTCCTCTGACCTCTTTTTACCTGAAGGGGTCGCACTTGTTTACATATCTCCGCGGCAGCTGGCAAGCCGCGCTCAGAGGACCCGCTCTACAAGAGGACTGTGTTCTTGCCGGATCCAGTGGCAACACTACGCTTTCTTTCTCCGAGGTATCGGATGTCGCAGTCCCGCCTCATCTACCAGGGCGAGCACACGGCCACCGCTAGCAGCGGCTTGTGACTTCACACGGCAGCGGAATCACTGTATTGGTGCTTCATGGTTCGCTTTCATCCTGCTACATGAGGGAGAGCGTGCGGGGCCCCGAGGAAGATTCTCAGCCATATTTCCAGGTTGCATCAAGGATCCCTTCGTTTGGTATCACAGCGCTCATCAAAATGACTTATGGTACTTACCGAACACTGCATCATGGTAGCTGTAGTTTCCATTGCTCAACTACAGCTGCGCTTAATTTTGAATGAGTCAGCTGACTCCCCACTTTGGGGAGGACCGGAACATTTCAAGGGAGGCGTGGTGTATTAAAGAATCTTCTGAAGCCCCATGGTGTCCTCTGACCTCTTTTTACCTGGAGGGGTCGCTCTTGTTTATATATATATATATATATATATATATATATATATATATATATATATATATATATATATATATATATATATATATATATATATCCTACTGCCGGTTGCCGGTAGGTAGTTATAGTTAGGACCACGTTTCCATAGGAAGAGCATTTTTTGTTTAGCTTATAACTCTGGTGTTGTTTGAGGAGTCTTCATGAAATTCTCAAAACAAATTATTTGTTCATATCAGCTCCTATGTTGAAAGTTTGGGGGTGATTGGTCAAGGGCGGCCGAGATAAAGGGGACATCACAAAACGTGTTTTCTCCATGTTAATTTCTATAGTAAACTTTAGACAAGGCTACAGGTCGAATGGGTAATTTGACAGGGAGAAGGGTCTTGGTGCAGAAAGCACGCTTTTGTTTATTTGGTATAAATCCGTTCAGTAGCTTTGGAGAAATATTGAAATTTACAGATATCGATATTAGGGAATTCTACCATCTGATTGGCTGAGGCGTTACGAGCAGGAGCTTGCTGCTTATTGGTTGTGAGCGCTGTGAGAGGTTGCAACTAGGAAGTGTTGGCCACCATTTTGTGATTCCGTTGAAGCGAGTAAGGGGAAAAAAGGGCAAAAAAAAGTAGGAAAGGAGGGTAGGAGCACTGTAACCTCTGTGGGGGTGTGCAAAGCGAAGTAGTCACTCCTACCGGTCTGAAAGTGCGGTGTTGCTCAGAGTGACATGGTGCTGAGATGATATGCTGCTACACTCTGGTATGAAACCCAGAGCCTAAACCGTGAGCTCATTGCTGTAAAGTGATGTGCTCTGGTCTTTGTAGCATACATGTGCAAGTAGTGTTAGTAGGCGTTTATACCACACAGGGAGTGGGAAGCGAAGTACTGACCGCTATTGTGCGTTTATACTATACTGAAAGCGGGAAGCGAAGTACTCATGCCTACCGGTGTGAAGACTTGAGCATCAAACCGAGATGATTGGTCTAAAGGGATGGGCTCTGTGCACTGTAGTACTCATGTGCACGTAGTGTTAGTAGGTATTTATACCATACAGGGAGTGGGAATTGAAATACTGACCCCTACCGTGCGTTTATGCTATCGGAAGCGGGAAGCGAAGTACTCACGCCTACCAGTGTGAAGACTCAGGGATCAAACCAAGCTGATTGCTGTAAAGTGATGGGTTCTGGGCACTGTAGTATACCTGTGGAAGTAGTGTTAGTTTGCGTTTATATAATACAGGGAGTGGGAATTGAACTACTCCCCCTACTGGTCTCAAGACTCCTGGATGAAACCATGAGCTCATTGCTGTAAAGTCATGTGCTCTGTGTTGTATTCCAATGTAAGTCATAGTAGAATGTTAGTATGTAATTCTACTAGGATGTAAGTATGTAATGTTAGAATGTAGGGCTGTCATGAGGGGAACCTTGGGGAGTTTGTACACGGTGCAGGAGAAGACGGTTGCCTTGCTGTCTGCTCCTGTTGGTGGGTGCTTAAGGTGTCTTGTTTTCCTGCAATAAATCTACTTATCGGATCCACTGCTGTCTGCCTCTTCACTACATAAATTTGGCGACGAGCGGGAGAAGGTAAAAAGAAGGCACCACTCGCCAATATTTTAAAGTTGCTTGCGTTGTGCTGAAGACCCGTTTTCTTCGTGTAGCTGTTTCTACTCATCCCAGGGTCATCGGCTCATTGAACTATGTCATCCGACCTCTGGTAGGCCTTATATTTTTAGATTTTGCGTTTCTTCTGCCTCTTCACTACACTCTGGTTGCTGTACTACACGTGAGTAAGTAGTGTTAGTATGCGTTTGTACTAACCAATGTATCATGGTCCTAGGGAGCGCGACCTTCCAGGCGCAGCTCATACAATGTCCCTGGGTGTGCATCCGCGGGACATTTATGTTTGCTACTAAAGGGCGGGTGCATGGCTTCCACCCTGTGATAGCAAATCCTTGTTTGACTAGTTGAAGCGAGGGGAGGAAAACCTTGTATCGCTTTAATAGAGCGGATCCAGATGGTAAAAATGGAGGAAAAAAAAAAGAAGCGGGGTCTCACCCGTTCATTTAAATGAGTCCCCTGGTGGGTAATGTTCCGTGGCCAATCCTATTATTATATTTCAGGGTCTCTGGAGGACTGGGGATCTTAATGTCACATGTAAATTAGATGCGGAGGGCACAGAGACGTTTCGCAGCCTAGGGGATTGCCACCTTCCTGGGTATTGTTTACTAATTGTTCGGGGGGCTTCGAGGCCAACTGAAGTCCGGGGCTCGCCACCCTCCGGGGCTTTACTTAAATATGAAGGGTGGGCCTCGGCAGTCTATGAAGCCTGGGTGGTGCTAGGCAGTGCCTTATTGGCTCTGTAATCACACGGGCAGTACTCATGGTGTTATAAAGTGATACACGCATAGAACCCTTGCAGTTGTAGAATTACGCAGGCTTCATTTATGTAATAGTCTGTTGGTTTATATTTGGTATGTGCACTGCGAAATTGCAAATGTTTTCCCTCATAACCTCCTATAAACAGACGATTTTCACAATAAACTACAGACAAGTGTTGTCAGAAAAAAAAGACCTATAAACTCACTTATTTATTGGAATTTTTTTTAACCTTTATTAAAACAACACAAATAAATGGAAACGCAAGTTCATTAGAACAAACAACAGTATAACATGGAATACGTGGGTGGGACTCCTCCGGAAGCAGCGTACAAAACCTGCAAGACAAAAATGAAACATAAATATGTGTGCCATGTGGAAGAGGAGAAGAAAGGTAGTCTGAACGAAAGGAAGATAGAATCGGAGAGAGAGGGAGTGGGTGGAAGGGAGAAGGGGAGGGAGAGTCAAAAGAACAGAGGGAGGAGGAAACAGCATTGGCCTACTCACCCAGCCCTCAGTGTTTACCTCCTGTCAACCTTTTGTCTAGGACGCTGGGGTCTGTGAGAAAGAGTGTGGTCCAGCAAGTCCTTAAAATGAAACATATGAATGAGGCCAGAGATTACATTATTAGCTACGGGAACATCGCTTGCCTGCACCTGTGCACCCAGGGTGCTGCACCCCAGCACCTTCCCCCGCACTGTGCTCAATTGTAGGTCCTGTGCACCGAGGCTCCACTGCTTACCTGCCACCATCGGTGTGTCGAACGACTTGTTGGTGCAAGCTCTGAGTCCGGGATACCTTTGTAGGGTGGGAGAGCAGGTCTCCGGTCGGGGACGGTGTCTTGATACCACAATTGAAGGCATCAGAATACCCAGTGCATCATTACGAGGTGAGCACCCGCTCCCCCCATTTTGGGTCAATTAATTCAGTGTCTGAAAAGGGAGAAATAATTAAATGGTGGAAACATGTGGAGGTAAATGAAGGTTTATTTCAAGCTTAATAGAAAACACCAGTTGAGTGCATCCTTCGTTTTTTTTTTTAAATCCTTTATTGCAACACTATGAAAATACAAGTACAGGCCTACAACCACAGGGGCTGGCCGCTAGTCAGAAATGTTCCCAAACATATCACGGTTCAACACAGCTCATCAGCCGACAGCCCTGAGATCCGGCAGCGATTCAGGATAAAGTTTATCTTGGAGCGTATACGTAGGGTACAGAATATAATAAAGGTTTCATTTTATAATATAGAAATAGACGGATTAGGTGCCATATAATCAAGCTAAAGGAGACGGGGGACAGGCCAAGAAACAGGATATACGTCAGAAACAACAATATGAGGGACCCTAGCGCCAATACCTATACAGCGAAATGAGCAACAATACAGGAGACAGTTCCATGAGCGCTAGGTCCCAGATCCCGCCCCCCCCCGGACTGTTGATTAACCTAAAAAGCACTAAATTCCAGAACACAGTGTAATCAGAATAGTACACAGACAATACTGATAGGAAAGAAAGGGAAGGGAGAAAAAGGCCATAGAAAATAATAAAGGCAAAATAAACCCCCCCGTCCAACCCCCTACCCTGCACCCCTGCCTATGGCTATAGCCTAACCCCACTAGCAGCGTGCCTGTCGCCCTAAAAACTAAAACCCCTAAAAAAAGGGAAAGAAAGAGAAAGAATGGAGGAGGGCCTAGTAGTACATTGCCCCCAGCCCCTTACTCCCCCCGCCAGAAACAGGCACCCCCTATCACAGAGATACGGATGTTATGCGAGCCTTATGAAAGTAAATGGGGGGAACCATAACACATCGCCCAGCCTCTGAACTCAAATCCTCAGAAATCGAACAGTCACATCAGCATTTCAATCCACCCCGAGTCAAGTAATCTCACCCCTGACCCTTCCGAACCAGCACAGAAACCCTCCCCAACGAGACCCAATGGCATAGAAGCAAGTCATAGAGGAGAGGGAAGGCACCGAAAGTCAATCCGTTACCGCTTGCAGCAATTGAGTCCACGGGAGCTCCATGTAGAGAAAGCCTCCCTCCCCCAACAAGACAATCTCGATGTTTCTTGCCCCGGGGCCGCAACAGTTCCAAAATGGGGGGGAGACGATCAGCAGATGAAGAAAGGTCTCCAACACAAGTCTCCGGGGGTAAGAAGCCCTTCAATTCCTCGATAGTCAATAACAGTGGAAGGTGCAGTGGCACTCTCACGACCTCCAGGACACCATCTTCCAGGGCTACGTCCGGTGATTCCAATGCTCGCATCCCCGTGGGGTCCTCGCAGTGAGGCAAAATGGCCTCTGGTTGAATGGCCACCGATGGTAGTTCAGACAGTGGGGCAGGGTCCGGTACAATATGCAGAATTCCCGACAGGCTTGCATACATTTTATTCATGGAGAGTGTCATTTTTAATCGAAGCGCCCAGAGTTCCACCAATAATGGCCATAGCGATGGCTCGGATACTTTCCGATCCATGGCCTCACACCCGGGACCGACCACAATCTCCCACCGAGTGAATTAGTGTCGCCGGGGAGGACTGACAGGGATCACCAGAAAGCAAGCGTAGACGGCAGCCCATTGTTCTCCACAGCCGCGGTCATCCGGCTTATCGCCGCAGGCCGGGGCCCCGACCCGCCGAGCCCCAGAGGGAGCCGGCACCGGGTCCGCGAGACGGGAACCCCCGCCCGCCGTCTGTAACAAGCAAGGTCACCGCTCCATAAGTGCCAAGCAAAGAGAGCAGTCATTGCCAATTCCGGGCGCCAAAGAAGCCTCCACTACAACCGACCGGACCCTGCCTGGGTCTCTCAGCCGTTGTTGTTGCACTACCACTCGGCCACGCAGATACTCGAGGCCCCGGCTTCGCTGCTGAAGTAGGCCACAATCTTCAACACGGTGTATCTCCGTGAAATCGGACGATACAATTCCCCGGATTTCACCTTCGGAATGAGGAACTGTTCATGTACGCAGGGGCTGGGCGTAAAGTCAGGATATGATGCAGGATCTTGCGGTGGGATACGGAGGTCGGCGGAGCCGAGAGCCTAAGCAGCCATCTTGGTCACCGTCGTAGCTCCTCCCCGCATCCTTCGTTTTTTAAGTACGATCTACCAACTGTTAGTGGTAATCGTGGTTCAAAGAGTAGTTGGATTGTACGGGAATACACAAGGTTAAATAATAATATGTTATACCAACGTCACATACAAATGAACAGAGCGCATGCTGGAAGCATAATGTGCGTGTGTAATGCAGTGGCGGAAGCCTGTGTGCATGTACACTTAGTAATGAGCTCACTACAGTGCCCTAAAAGCCAATGCAACGTGTCTGTAGGGCAGCGCTACCCGCTGGCCTACAGGTGAAAAAAAGAGGGAATGGCGTACTCAGCGCGACACCATACTTCTGTGATGTAACACAGGGACTGGCGGCGCGCACTCGTCGCATACGCAATGTGCAGCGGGCGCAACCCCATACGTACATGACATAATGCATGGCTTGGTACTGCGTACCCATCGGATACCAAAGTAGCAGCTGGGGCGACTTCTTGTGTATATGACATTACGCGGGACACAGTGCCACAAACCCATCAGATGTGAAATGCGCATCATTATCGAGTTTAGCAATATGGTGGATCGGATTTGGGTGGTGATGGAGCTTGGTACGGTACAGGTATAGGAGTGCAGCTTTCTCAACAAAAAAAAGAGATATATTTTTGGGGGTATATATATATAAAATATTACATAATTTTTAAAGTTAAAAAAAAAGAAGTATAATAGAGTTCCAATATATTAAAAAATATAATAGAAAAAATATAGGTTTTATAAACATTCAAAAAAGAAATTAACATTTAAAAAACCTTTGAAATTCACTGAAAAAACAATAGGTTTTATAGACATTATAGTTAGGAATTAGCATTTAAAACACCTTAGAAATTATAAGTTAGTTGAACATTTGACTCCTATAAAAAAAAAATACATATATATATATATATATAAGTAATAAACGAAAAACCTGCAATAACTTATAGGAAGGCAAAATCCTTAAAAGACAGTCTGAGCTCCACTTTGATCAAGGAACCTAAAAAAACTAATAGGATCCAAGGGTTTTTTCCGTGCCGGAAATGTAAGGCCTGTAGGCATAGTCACAATTGCAAAGTACTCAAATTGTCATCAGATCATGAACCGCATAAAATTATTAAACATCTTCACTGCAACACTGACTTTGCGATTTATGCGCTACGTTGCCCATGCAATAAATTTTACATTGGGTGTACAACTAAACCAGCAAAAATGAGAATACTGGAACACCTCAGGGCAATAAAAAACTTAAATCAACAATATCCAATGGCAAGACACTTTGCCACAGATCATAAACAAAACCCTGATCTTCTTGAATTTACGGTGATTGACTGCATTGAGAAAAGAGAGAGGGGAGGGAACAGATGGCTGGAGCTCCGTAAACTGGAGTCTAAATACATCATCCAGTACGATACTTTACAACCAAAAGGTCACAACGTGGGTGAAGAGTTGGCAATTCATTTATACAGTTAGAGTGTTTATTGATAATGTTTAACTATGACAGCTGCCATAGGAATTTCTCCATTCCTATTGTTTTTAATATGTTTTAACAAATTGTGATCAAACTAAACTCAGAACAGCATAGTAAAAATATCCTTGTTATCTCTCTTTGACTTGCAGGATGTTGAAACTGATCATTGCAACATGGAGATTTACGCCCACTGGGGCAAAATAACTTATGAATGATCTACTCTGGAAACGGCATCGTGCCCACTAGGGCAAGATTTCGTGACTATTAATTTTCCATAATTCTAGGAGATAACATATATAACAGCAATGTTATTGGACTATACATGGACTATTTAATTTAAAAATGATGCACAAACATGTGGTTTCAACATGTGACAACACTGTGTCAATAACTGCAAGTCTATATTACTTTTACAATCACTCGGCTAATACTGAGCAACAATGTAACGCTGTTAGTTTTTTCTTTATGTTGATGGATCACATGCACGAAAAATATGTGTTTGTATCACTTTAAAAGGAATGGCTATGGAACAGACCTGGACCCGTGAGCAAGAAGTCGGCTGACTTCGAAACGCGTAGGGTAATTTTCCTTGTGCCTGAATTAAACCCTTCTGCGCACTATTGGGGCTTCGACTCTGGTTCTTTCTTTGTAAGAAGAGTTTCCAGGAGGTGATTGAATATATATATATATATATATATATATATATATATATATATATATATATATATATATATATATATATATATATTACCTACTGGCGGTCGCCAGTAGGTAGTTATAGTTAGGATAATTTTCAATGTTAAATCTCAACATTCTATTTTGAATAACTTTGGCGCCGGTTGACGAATCTGCCTGAAATTTTCAGGAAAATGGTCTCATGGCGGTCCGGTCCTTCCCTGAAAGTTTGGGGGGGATTCGTCAAGCGGGGGCCGAGATAAAAGGGGGGTCCCAAAACGCGTTTTCCCCATGTTAATTTCCATAGGGCGGTCGATTTCACTTTTAGCCCGAACGGCTGAATGGATTTCCACCAAACTTGGCAAAATTGTAGGGACTGGTAGCCCGATGTGCCTTTGCTATGTCTCAAGATATGTGCTCCAGTGGATTTTGAGTAATTTAGGTTCAAAAAAATATATATATCTATAGCCGCGCTCCCGTGCGCGCACGGGAGTGCGCTCCAGGCGCGACACGCGACTTGCGCGCAGGAAGCTGATTGGATCTCAGTTGTCTGTAAACATTCTAAACAGTGCGGAGCGGCCGCCATCTTGTGTCTCGGTAAAATCGAGACACAAGGGGTTTGAAAAAAAAAGGGGCAAATGACCATAAGGGGGAAGAGTAGACCCCCTCTGACCCCCTAGGTTTGATGTAGGGACTAAAATAGGGTCCTGCAGGGCATGAAAAAATTTTTTTCGTTTTGCGCGGGGATATGCGCTCTCCCGTGCGCGCACGGGAGTGCGCTCCAGGCGCGACACGCGAATTGCGCGCAGGAAGCTGATTGGATCATAAGGGGGAAGAGTAGACCCCCTGTGACCCCCTAAATCCAGGACTATATTTATGAAGGCCTTGCGCTGTTAGTTTTGCGCTTCCTGTGCGTCAATTTTTGTGACGCACCAGCGGTGTAAAAAAATGCGCATTGTTATGCAATATTTAAAAAGTGACGCATCTATCTAGATGCGTCACTTTTTAAATATAGTGCAACGAGGTACATTTTATTACACTGCTGGTGTTATGCGTCACTTTTCTGTGCGCACTCCTTATGACGTTCCAGATGTGTCATATTTAATGTATGACGAATCATGTTGCAGATACAATATGGCGCAGAGTTTTAAAAAGTGACCCATGTACCTAGATGCGTCACTTTTTAAAAATAGCGTCAGGTATAATGTATGCAGAGGGGGTGTTCTCCCGCAAAAAGCTTTGTAATAGCGACGCAGTGAAATCTTTGAGATTTCACTGCGTCAGTTTTAGGATGCTGTTGCGTCAAAATCTTGTGCCTGCTTTACAGCAGGTGTTAGACTGAGGCAAGACCTTTCATATGCTGCTTTCCCCATTTGAAAGGACACATTACTGGAGTTGCGTCACTTTTGTGACGCACTCCAGCAATGCGTTACTTGGAATGTCATAAGGAGTGCGCACAGAAAAGTGACGCATTGCACCAGTAGTGTAAAAAAATGTGTTGCGTTGCGTTATATTTAAAAAGTGAGGTATCTAGGTAGATGGGTCACTTTTTAAAATCAAGCGCCACATTATATTTGCGTGAGGTATAATGCATGCAGAGGGGGTGTTCCCCCACAAAAAGCTTTGTAATAGCGACGCAGTGAAATGTTTGAGATTTCACTGCGTCACTTTTAGGATGCTGTTGCATCCTTTAAATATAGTGCAACGAGGCACATTTTATTACACTGCTGGTGTGATGCGTCACTTTTCTGTACACAGTCCTTATGACATTCCAGATGTGTCATATTTAATGTATGACGAATCATGTTGCAAGGAGTTACAGATACGTCAGTATTTCTGACATATGTGTAAACATAAAAGTGATGCGAGGCCGGCGCAAAATTTTGACGCAATAGCATCCTAAAAGTGACGCAGGGAAATCTCATAGATTTCAGTACGTTGTTATTACCAAGCTTTTTGCGAGGGATTGCCCCCTCTGCATACATTATACCTGATGCAGATACAATATGGCGCAGAGTTTTAAAAAGTGACCCATGTACCTAGATGCGTCACTTTTTAAAAAATAGTGTCAGGTATAATGCATGCAGAGGGGGTGTTCCTTGCAAAAAGCTTGGTAATAATGACGCAGTGCGTCACTTTTAGGATGCAGTTGCGCCAAAATCTTGCGCCTGCTTCACAGCAAACCTTTCACATGGTGCTTTTTCCATGTGAAAGGACACATTACTGGAGTTGCGTCACTTTTGTGACGCACTCCTGCAATGCGTTACTTTTGTGTTTAGAGATATGTCAGAAATACTGACATATCTGTAACTCCTTGCGAATTGATTAGTCATATATTAAATATGACATATGTGGAATGTCATAAGGAGTGCGTCCAGATAAGTGACGCATCGCTATTTTCACGTAGCGATGCGTCACTTTTCAGAAATGAGGCCTCCAGTTTATTCACTGTGTCATAAATTTCTTTTCTAACACTCACCTTCTTTCAGTCCTCCTACTTCACTTCCTTTCACCTCTCATACCTTTCTGTTCTTTCTTACTCATTCTCCTTTCAATTATCAATGCACTATATTTCACTTACTCTTCATTTTTTAAGATTATAGCTCTTTGATGAGAATTGGAGGTAGTTCTGAAAAGAACTTTTGGTTTTCTTCTTTTAACTGAAGAGGAACAAAAACAGGGAATAGAAACTGCTCAACAGGAGCAAAAAGAAAAGAAAAAAATTAGGGGTGGGAAGGGCAGTGATGGTTCTCTAATGCCCGAACCATGAGCAGGACACTTTGCTCCCCATAGGTGAGGAGTTGATTGCAGTATCTGCATCTGACGACCCCATGGTTGAATGCAGGTTGGATGTTTGCCACCTGCCCCTGAGATTGTTCTCTTCCAGAAGAAGTTGCTCCTCCTGTTGATGTAGAGGCCCCACCTCTGGGAACCTCCTGTGCCAGAGCCCTGACACTTTCTCGGGCAAAATTCTGGGGGTGCCTGGTCTCCACATGGCGAATCATAGTGAAGTTGCCAAAAGAGTATTTTTTTTGGGGGTTACCCCGTGACAGGACCTTTTTGCAGATCCTGCACTCTACTTTTGGTGCATTCACCTTCTTCTGGTCTGCTGGGAATTTAAAGAATTTCCAAATGAAATGTCCCTTCACCTTTGGGGTAGGTGGCTCTTCATCAATGAAGTCATCTTCACTGCTGGATGATCTGGCAGCCATGATGAATCCAGGAATATGGAGCAGCAAAAAAGGCAGGTCTTTCAGTCACAAAAGTGAAAGAAGAAGTGAAGGAAATGGGTGGGGATTTCATTCATTGTAAAAAAAAACTGTTAGCAACCAATGAAAAGTGTTATTTTAGGGTCACATGACCTGACGCGCTTACGATGCGCGCTCGGGTGCACTTCCGGGTGCGTTTACGCAGCGCGATCGTAGGCGCTTCCGGGGCGCACACGTGGCGCGATCGTAGGCGCTTTTGCGTGCGTTTAGGCGCCGCGCACGTATGCGCTTCCGAGGGCACGTACGTTGCGCGCCGAAGTGACGTCATCAATCTTTAATAGAAATGCATAATCATTTTCCATATTAAAAAAAACAAATTTTATTTGTATGGTACGAAATGTTTTGCATTATTATTAACTTTTCATTCATATTTTTTTTTGACGAACGACAGTTGCGCTCTGGGTGCGCTTTCAGATGAGCGCACGGAGAAGCTTACAGGAGAGCTTAGCTGAAAGCTTCCCCGAGCGCGCACCCAGAGCGCAAAAAAAAAAAATTATAAAAAAAATGAATACTTAAAAAAAACAGCAAATTGTAAAAAAAAAAAAGGTTAGAAACTCGATATACAAAGGAATTAGCATTTAAAAAACCTATGAAATACACTGAAAAAACCATAGGTTTCACACCAGTTATAGTTAGGAATTAGCATTTAAAAAACCTTTGAAATTCACTGAAAAAACCATAGGTTTCACACCAGTTATAGTTAGGAATTAGCATTTAAAAAACCTATTAAATTCACTGAAAAAACCATAGGTTTCACACCAGTTATAGTTAGCTGGAAATTTTACTGATATAAAACCATTGAAATTCCCACGTTATAGTTAGTCGGACTCACTATAACTTGCGCGTGCAATGCACTGCTGATGACGTCACATATTACATCACTCATGACATGGTCAGTGACATCACTCATGACATCACTGATGACACCATCCTTGTGACATAGTGACAGACCTCCTCTCAGTGTAAAGTAACCCTTGAGACACATATTCAAAAATAGAAACTGAAATTTTTAAAAAATGGACATACCTATATCAGTTACAACAAGCAATTCTGTACTTCCACTATCTATATACTCATCCACTCATTCACCAACAGTTCTATATAGTCACTCATACATATACTCACTCATCATATGAAGAGATACACCTATACATTCTGTTACACACCGACATTCATCCAAAAGTTACTCACACACATATTCACACGTGCAAATAAACTATTGAACAACCATTTATTTGAAAATAGAGTTATACACACACTTCCACCTTACTTCTATTGAAAATTACACATATTTATTCTCTTAAACAATCACTTATAGAAACACATACTTATTTAAACAGGAAATCTTACAATCTCTTACTCTCACATATACTCAGTTATATACATCAATATTCATATATACTAGATTAAAACATATGTAGTTACTGATAAAGACACTAGTGAGACAGTCATTCACTCACTAACAAACACATATAGACACTCATCCACCCATACAGTCCTGTACATATGCTGTCTTCAAAACACATACAAACAAAGAGTCAGTCACTCATGCATCTATGTGCTAAGTAATACCTCCACCAAACCATATAGACACTCATACTAATACTAATAAAAATATCAAATAACCCATATACATACGCATGTAGCTACTTATCAACACATGTAGCCACTTATACACAAAGTGAAACACTAATATATGTATTTAAATATTTAAACATAACTCACTAATATTTATTTTTCAGAAAGACACATATTCACTGGATGGTGTCATCAGTGATGTCATGAGTGATGTCACTGACCATGTCATGAGTGATGTAATATGTGACGTCATCAGCAGTGCATTGCACGCGCAAGTTATAGTGAGTCCGACTAACTATAACGTGGGAATTTCAATGGTTTTATATCAGTAAAATTTCCAGCTAACTATAACTGGTGTGAAACCTATGGTTTTTTCAGTGAATTTAATAGGTTTTTTAAATGCTAATTCCTAACTATAACTGGTGTGAAACCTATGGTTTTTTCAGTGAATATATATATATATATATATATATATATATATATACACTACTATTATAAAGAGAGAACTGTGTCCTTTGAGCCAGGTAAACTCGAAAAGTACACCACCAATCCAAACACCCAAGACATATTTGAAAACCTCAGGGCAAGCAGAAGGATATAGTCTATACAAAAATAAAAAATATACGTTGTTTAAAAAATGTAGAAATAAAAATAAAGTAGCGCCTTGCAAGTAGCGCCGGCCGCGACGTCTGCGTGATGACATCGGGAGCGCGGGGAGGAGCGGCGTTCAGGAGCAACAGGAAGAGCGGAGGACATGAGCGCGGGGAGGAGCGGCGAGCGGCGGTCAAGCGGTGAGGAGCATCGAGAAGCAGAGGAGCAGTAGAGCAGTAAAATCAGCAGAGCGGGGAGGAGCGCCGGGTGAGGTAAGTGAAGCAGCAAAGAGCCACGGGTGCGCACCGAGGGACGGGCGGGAGCCAGCCATGAGTGTACACAAGCCCAAAATGCTGCCCCCAGCCCCCTTCTGCCCCGGGCAACGCCGGCGGGTGAGGTAAGTGAAGCAGCCAAGAGCCGCGGGTGCGTACAGAGGGACAGGCGGAGGGACGGGCGGGAGCCATGAGTGCACGCAAGCCTGAAATGCTGCCCCCAGCCCCCTTCTGCCCCAGGCAACGCTGGGGCGGGCTGCTAGTATATATATATAGCAGCATTGGCTGCATCAACATAATTGAGTCAAAAGAAATATCTTTTACAACTATTCACCTGCAGACCTAATTTATTAAGGGGACTATCTATTTATTTTCAGTTTAGTCGCTTTGTCTAAAATAATAAAGACACCAGGCAAGTCTTTGTTTGTGACATTCCGTTCTATGGGTCAATCTTGGCATAGGGGCCCTATATCATGGACCAGCTGGATAGCCGCTGTTATGATGTCTCCACTTCCCAAGATCTTGTATCTTATGCAAACATTATTGCTTCAGCCGGGAGACAGCCATGACAACGCGGGCTTTACACCACGCTGCCATTACGATGCTGCCATCACAACGCAAGTCGTTACAACGACTTGCGCTGGAGGACGCTCTTGGTAAAGGAATAGTTTTATTTTCTATTCCAACACCTTCCCTACTGTTACGTGGGCTGGAGTTGGAATAGAAAATTAAACTATTCCACAATCCAGTGCCTACAGCGCAAGTCGTTGTAACGACTTGCGTTGTAATGGATGCGTCGCAATGGCAGCGTGGGGTAAAGCCCGCGTTGTCATGACATACATCCCTTCAGCCTCCACCTCAAGTCTTGCAAAAACTGCAACATCTCACAGAGGTTTTGCCTGGAAGGGTAAGGCTCCAGGATGGCCAAGGAATTATCATGTTTGCCAGTGGTGAAGGGAGGTTTAGGCATCCCTCACCTGAAGAGATATTATCAGGCCGCATAGCTTCATTTATTTTCAAGTGGAATGTCAGCATCTGACTACAGAAAAACATTGGTGCTTTTTAGACCACGCAGTGGCGGATGTACATATCTGGAAAATCCAGTTGGTTTTGCAGCGGCACTGACCGCTAGGGGTGTACATGTAATGGTTTTACCCTGCTGGGAGGTTCCCCTCCCCCTTCTCTACTGTGATAAAGCAGTGACACTTGATCTGTTTATGAGGGGTTCCTTTATTTTCAATTGTCAGAATCCCCTGTTTTCCCAATAAAGTTAATCTCAACAAAAACAAAGAAACTAAAGTCCTCTTCTTCTGTAGTCCGGTCGCCTTTTTAGCTACACCGTAGTAGTGGGGGCTGTCTGGTGTTGGCCAAAGGACTCCAAGGGAAGATCAGGGTAAACCAAAACAAGAGAAAGAAAAGAGGGTCTTTAGACAACTGTCCTGTTGTACATGAGGAAGGGGGAATAGGGATATGTGCACCACCACCAGTGTCCCTAACTGTGCAGTGCCTGGAGTGAGGGACATTCAAGGTGTTCAGTTTGATGTGGCCCTTAGTCCTTCCCACCTCTCTCTAAAAGAAAACAGGTGTGCAGACTTCACTTGCCTGTATCCACGACCCTCTGGGGCCGTGGTACAGGGAGAACCCGCCTCCTTGTCTCTTCCTGGAGAGCCGGTCTTGTTCGCATTTGTTGGGGAGTCTTCTTCTGTGTCCGTAGGTCTGCCCATCTGGCTGTCTCCTTCCGTGGCATCCCGCGGGGTGTCCTCACCAATGGAACCCGCGTCAGTCCTCTCCTCAGCTCGCTCCGTCTGCTTGCTGCCCATCCTTTTGGACGCCTCTCTCTCCTCACTCTGCAGGCTTCTTCTTTTATCCCGGCCCATGGTTCAGGCACCAGGAGGCATAACGACTAGACCGCCACCACTGTTTCCGGTTAAGGGTTATTTGTGGCCATGTTGGAATTCTCTGCTTTTTTCTGCACCGAGCCGGGTTGGGATCTCTGTGTTTCCATCACAGTACATTTCTCCAGTGGTCTGGTTGATAATCAGGTCATGGGAGAAAATGTGTGTGTCCAGGCAGCTCTCAACCCCCATCTTCCGACTTACACCAATTATGGGGAATGCGAGTTTCCCCCCAGCACTACACATCGTGTCCTTCTCCCATTGGCAAGAAGCTAACTGTAAAAGAATTGGAGATCTCTTTGCTGTTCTGGGCCTCTTAGACTACAACAGCTACAAAGTGCTTTTGGGTTGCCCGATGCAGATTATTGGGACTACATTGAAATCCAACACTTTGTGAACCGCTCATTAATATGCCCACATGCGAAGAGACTTCTAACCCCTTTCGAGCAATGGCTCCTTTCTCGGAGAGATGACCGACCCTTCTGACATTTACGTCTTCCTCAACACAGCCCCTCGAGCTTTGGCCTCCTCAGCATGCGTATGAGGGGAAATGGAATGCAAACGTACGCTGTCTGATAAAGAATGGTCTGATATCTTGCAGCAGACTGGTACGTCCACTTGCAGTGCCTCCATAGGCCAACTCTCCCTAAGATTACTCATTATTCGTATTATATGCCCCCACACACTGCTAGGTGGAAAAAGGTATATGATGATCACTGCTGGCGGTGCTGTGGTGCATCAGGTACTTTGTCTCACCTGTTGTGGCTTTGCCCCAAGCTACACCACTACTGGGCTGATGTTCTTGTGGACATTGACCAAATGTTGTCCCTTGTTTTCCTGGTTACATCCTTGTAGGCCTCCCGAACACACTAACATACTCCTTGCGATCAAAGAGGGGTAGAGCCATTACTTTGGCACTTTGTGCCGCCAAAGCAAGTTTGCTATCAAAATGAGGCACGGACATCATACCCACCCATTCTGATTGGCTACAGAAACTATGGGATTTGCTCAGCATGAAGAAGCTAAATTTCATATAAAGCCCGCTTTTGAAAAGACTTGGGGCCCTTGTTTGCAACTCCTGTGCACTACCTTTTGGGAACTCTCCTGCCCACTGTATTTACGAGTCCCCCGTCTTACAATAGACACATTAGACAAACTATAACTCTTCTGCTGGTAGTAGTGGAAGCTGGAGATGACCTTTGTATATTGCTATGTTAGCGCATCCACCCTCTCCTCCCTCACTCTTCACCTCTCCCAACATTCTATCCTTTCTCCCATTCCTCCTCTTCAGACCTCTCCACTATTACCCCCTCTTTTCATGTCTTCATAACTCCCTGTTTTCCTCGCTGGCCAGTAGATGTAGGTGAGTGATAATGTTATCTGGGTTCCTTAAAAACCAAAAAAAATCAATGTAATCCTAAAATAATAAAGAGCAACGCTAACCCTCAATAGAGATCAGGTAATTAGTGGGACAAATTAAAAGTCACATGATTGTCCCTGCTAATGTGTGTGTCTGAGAAAGAAGTTAATTAGTATGTCCCTAATAACTATTGTGATGATCTATTATAGGTATTACTGCAGATACGGCCAGCATAAAAGGTTGTCCAGGTGCAAGGCAGAAACATCTGATGTTGAGAAATCTCTTTGTTACCTACTTCACTTTCCCCCTGCTGGTACTGGAGGTAGATATATATTTATCTGTCGCTGGTAGTGGAACAGGGGACTTTGAATGAATTCTCTGCTCTGTGTACCTTGATAACCATTTCAGAGACTCACTCAGACAATGACACACCCACTCACAGACCCACTCACAAATCCACTCAGACACTCATGTACCCTACTCACAGACCCACTGGCATACTCATTCACCCTCTCACAGACCCACACAGCTACTCACATACCCACCGAGACACTCACATACCCATGTAAAGACTCACACTCATTAAGGTAGTTATGCACCCATTCACAGACCTACTGACACACCCATTCATAAACCCAATCAGACACTCATGCAATGACTCACAGACCCACTCAGACACTCAAACACCCACTCACACACTGACACTCACACAACAAATCAGATACTCATGTACCTACTCAGACACTAAGGCATTCACCTACTCAGACACCCACTCACAGACCCACTCAGATACTCATACACCTACTCACACACTGACACACGCACATTCATAGATGAACTATACCCACTTACAGACTCACTCACAGATCCACTCACTCAGAGACCCACTCAGGCACTCACAGACCCACTCAGACATTCATGCACCCACTCACACTCCCACACAGGTATTCACACACCCACTCAAAGACCTACACAGACACTCACACATGCATTTACACACCCACTCACCCACTTACTCAGATAGTTATGCACCCATTCACAGACCTACTCAGACACTGACACACCCACTCATAAACTCATTTAGACACTCAGGCACCCACTCAGAGACCCACTCAGATACTCATGCCCCACTTGAACACCCGCTCAGAGATTCATGAACCTACTCACACACCCATTCAAACACTCATGCACCCACTCTCAGACACACTGAGGCACTCATGCACCCACTCACAGACCCACACGCACACACACACACACACTCAGAAACTCACACACTTACTCCCACACCAATGCAAACAGTCATGCACTGACTCACAGACCCATTGAGACACTCGCATACCCTGTCACATATCCACCCAGACAAATACGCACCCACTCACACACTAATGCACCTACTCACAGACCCACTCAGACACTCACACTCCCACTCACAGAACCAGGCATTGACACACCCACTCACAGACTCACTTAGACACTCATGCATCCACCCACAGACCCACTCAGACACTTATGTACCCAATCAAACACCCACTCAGACACTCATGCACCCACTCACTCACCCACACAGACACTCATGTATCCACTCACATATCCACACAGGCACTCATGCACCCACTCACAGACCCACTCACACATCTCACACGCACCCACTCAAACACTGTCATGTCCACACACTGATAGATACAGCCACTCACTCAACCAATCTCAAAAGTTACAGAAAGGAAATAAAATTAAATACACCTTCAAAATTCACAAAAAACACAGGTTACAGAGATGTTATAGTTAGGAAATAACCTTACAAAATGTAGGAATTCACTGAAAAAAACAAATATTACAGTAACGTTATAGTTTGTAAATAGAATTGTTTTTAAACCTTATAAATTCACTGAAAAAACAAAGGTTACAGGGACGTTTTACTTTGGCTGAGATCTCACATGTACAAAACCATAGAAATACATTAGTTATAGTTATCTGAGCTAAGTATAGCTTACCACCCCACAATTCACATATTACATCACTCATGACATGGTCAGTGACATTACTGATAACATCTCAAATACCAGCACTGATTACATCATCCACAGAACCTCTGACACACCCACATACAACCTGTTATATACCCACTCACATACCTTTAAAACCACTAACATACCCATTCACAGGTTTTTGCAACCATTCACACACCTACTCACTCACCCTTACAGCCACTCCCACTCCCACTAAATCACCCACACAGCTGCACACACAGTTATCCAGGTACTCCCACACCCACTCATAGACCCATATAGCCACTTACACTGTCGCTCACTCACTGATACAGCTACTAACATACCCACTTATTTACTCATACCATCACTCACACATCCACTCACTTCCCATACAGCCACTGACACATCCACTCACTCACCCATACAAATAACATACCCATTCACACATCCACACAACTTGCATACCCATTCAAACTTCCAAACTACCACTCAGATACCCACTCACTCACTCACTCACACATACAGGCACTGACACAGACACTCAAACTCCAATATAGCTATTGACTTAGCCAATCACCCATACAGCCACTCATATACCCAGTCACTCACTCATATAGCCACTCACTTATATATACAAACCATCAAACAGCATATTTCTTTCCCATACAACCACTCACACACCCACTCCATACACACACATATTCAGCTACTCACACAGTCACTAACTCACCCATACAGTAACTCACACACCCACTCACTCTCCAATACAGATACTCACTTACCTATACAGCTATTCACATACCCACTAACACATCCATACAGCCACTCAGATACCCACTCAAACACTGATACACACAACCACTAGAAATAGTATGACTAATTACTAGACCGGAAACAATAGTAATTTAACTTATGCAGTAGCTTAGCATTTATATTTCAAGATTGTTCATGAAACACTAACTCACTGGATGATGTCATCAGTCATGTTATTTGAAATGTCATCAGTGATATCATGAGTCTTGTCACTGACTATGTCATGAGTGATGTAATATGTGAGGTAATAAGCAGAGCATTGCGGGAGTGTTAAGTTATAGTTTGCTCAGATAACTATAACTTCTGAATTTCTATGGTTTTGTGCATGTATGATCTGAACCTAACTATAATGTCCCTGTAACTTTGAGTTTTCTTTCAGTGAATTTCTAACTTGTTTATTATTCTATTTCCAAACTATAACATGCCTGTAAATTATATTTTTTAAGTGTACGATATGTATATATTTATATGTATATGATATATATATATATATATATATATATATATATATATGTATATATATATATCTTTTTTCTCACTGAAAAAACCATACGTTTCAGGCACGTTATAGTTAGTTGGACATTTCACTCTTACAAAACCATAGAAATTCGCCATTATAGTTAGTTCAGCTAACTAAAACTCGCGCCCCTGCAATGCACTGCTGATGAAGTCACGCGATGGTGTCCGCGTATACAAATGACAGCTCCGATTTCCTATTCTTTACCCAGCCGGGTTTGGGAAAAAACATCACTCTCGGTTCAGCAGAATATCAGCAAAGGGTTTTATTCAGAACAACTCCTTGGAGTTGTTTTGCAATACATATATAAAAAAATAAATATATGTATATATATATATGTATATATACCTATATATATACACACACATACACACACACACACACACACATATCTATACTACTATTATAAAGAGAGAACACAACCCTTTGAGCCAGGTAAACTCGGGAACCACAGCGCCAATCCACACACCTGATACATCCTTGAAATTGTCAGGGTGTGTAGATGGACATAGGCTACATAAAATTTTTAAAAAACGTAAATTAAAAAAATTAACTTTAAAAACAAAATAGTCCCTGAAAGAAGCGCCGGCCGCGACGTTCGCGCCATGACATGGGGAACGCGGGGATGAGCGGCGTTCAGGAGCAACAGGAAGAGCAGAGGACATGATCGCGGGGTGGAGCTGTAGGCAGGTGGGGAGGAGTGGTGAGCAGCGAGCGGCGGACAAGCGGTAATGACCAGCGAGAAGCGAAGGAGCAGTGGAGCGGTAAAATCAGCAGTGCGAGGAGGAGCGGCGAGTAAGGTAAGTGAGGGTGCGCAACGAGGGACGGGCGGAGGGACGGGCGGGAGCCATGGGTGCACGCAAGCCTGAAATGCTGCCCCCAGCCCCCTTCTGCCCCGGGCAACGCTGCCGCAAGCCTGAAATGCTGCCCCCAGCCCTCTTCTGCCCCGGGCAACGCCGGGGCGGGCTGCTTGTATATATATATATATACATATACATATCTAATGGCTGAATAAAATAAGAATGCTGAAAAAAGATGGTCCTTGCCTCGTGTTTCGCCAGGGAAGCGTCGCTGCTGCGAGGTATTTGCAGATATATATATATATATATATATATATATATATATATATATATATATATATATATATAAAACCTACTGGCGGTCGCCAGTAGGTAGTTATAGTTAGGATTTTTTTCAATGTTAAATCTCAAAATTCTATTTGGAATAACTTTGGCGCCGGTTGACGAATCTGCATGAAAATTTCCTCAAAATGGCCTCTTCGAGCTCCGGTCCTTCCCTGAAAGTTTGGGGGGGTGCATCAAGCGGGGGCTGAGATAAAAGGGGGGTCCCAAAACGGGTTTTCCCCATGTTAATTTCCATAGGGCGGTCGACCTCACTTTTAGCACGAACGGCTGAATGGATTTCCACCAATCTTGGCAAAATTGTAGGGACTGGTAGCCCGATGTGCCTTTGCTATGTCTCAAGATATGTGCTCCAGTGGATTTTGAGTACTTTAGGTTAAAAAAAATATATATATCTGTAAGCGCACCCCGGTACGCGCTCCAGGCGCGCTACGCGACTTGCGCACGGAAAGCTGATTGGCTTTCGGGTGTCTGTAAATATTCCAAACGGTCCGGAGCGGCCGCCATCTTGTGTCTCGGTATGATCGAGACACAAGAGGTGGCCTAAACAAAGGGGGAAAAGACCATTAGGGGGCAGAGTAGACCCCCCTGACCCCCTAGGTTTCATGTGGGGACTATAAAAGGGCCCCATGAGGCAAAAATTATTATTTTTTTTTTCAATTTGCGCGGGGGGAGCGCCCGGTACGCGCACCGGGGAGCGCATCGGGGAGAAAAGAGAATGGCAGAGTTTAAAAATTTAAGTCATTTTATATAAATGGGAGGTAGTTCTGAAAAGAACTGTTTGTTTAATTCTTTTTGTTGTTTTATTTTTTTTGGGGGGGTTTTTAAACAGTTTTTTCTTTTTTTGGTTTTTCTGAACATTTTTTGTTTTTTTTGTATTTTTTAAGGGGAGAAACAAAAAACTGTCATTTCAAAAGGGCTCAACAGGAGAAAAAAAAAGTGCAACAAAGTAATATTTCCTTTGGCACTTGTGGTTTTCCCAAGCACGAAGTGTGATGCATTGCTCACCATAGCAAATTGTTTGACCACAAAATTTTCAAACCATTTTAAAATTTGAAAAGTTGGTTTGTATGATGGAGCATGTCTCCCTAACTTCCGGTCCTGATGGGGTGGAAATAGTAGTTTGGGAGGTGCTGGCAGAAGATTGGACAGGGTTTTTGACCAGTTCCCTGACCTCTGCCCTAGAATAGTTATTGGGATGCTTTCTAAGCATATGCCTAATCATTGTGTGGTTGCCGAAGGAGAATTTCTTGTTGGGATTCCCCCTTGACAGCTCCTGATGACAGATTAAGCAGGTTGCTTTAGGTGCATTTACTTTTAGAAAAAAATTGCCATATGATGTGCTCTTTTGGATTGTAGGTTATGTCGTCCTCTCAGACGAATCTACTCTCCTCTTCGTCCTCATCCTCCTGCTGTTCTTGATCTCCACCACTGTGAAGTTGTGGAGGTCCTTGTGGTGGTGGTGGTGGTGGTGGTCCAGAAGATACAGCAGCTGCAGCTAATGTGGCCATTTTTGACAGATATAAGTGCAGGCCTTCCTCTCTCAAAGCAAAAAGGTAGAATAAGGAAAAAAGGTGTGGGCTTTCATCATTTGGAAGAAAAAATATCCTGAACCAATGAAAAGTGTTAATTTTAGGTCACATGACCAGGGGTTTCATCATTATGAAACCAAAACTGTTATGAACCAATAAAAAGTGTTATTTTCAGGTCAAATGACCTGACGCGCTTACGCTACGCGCCCCGGGCGCGTCCCGGGTCGCGTCACGTAAGCGCGTTGGAATATTACGTTGCGCGATCGTATTCGCTCGAGTGCTTCCGGGTGCGCTTACGCCGTGCGTATCACGCGAACGCGGCTACGCGATACGTCACAATCATGTTTTCGTTCGCGAAAATGGCGCTTACGGGACGCTCACCGGGGCGTGCTCCGGGGCGCTTCATAATAGTACGCTTTCCGTTGCGCTCCCCGGGGCGCGCACCGGGAGCGCTCCGATGCAAAAAAAAATATATATATACAAAAAAAAATTGCAACATTGAAGGGACTGGTAGCCCGATGTGCCTTTGCTATGTCTCAAGATATATGCTCAAGTGGTTTTTAAGAAAATTAACTTTAAAAAAATATATATTGGGCCACATTGGGCTATATATATGTTAGAGCCCAAATGTAGCCCAAATGTAGCCCAATGTAGCCCAATGTAGACCAATGTACTTATAAAGTGAGACTTATAGTTAGGAATTAGCATTTATTAAATTCACTGTAAAAACCATAGGTTTCACACCAGTTATAGTTAGGAATTAGCATTAAAAAAACCTTTGAAATTCACTGAAAAAACCATAGGTTTCACACCAGTTATAGTTAGGAATTAGCATTTAAAAAACCTATTAAATTCACTGAAAAAACCATAGGTTTCACACCAGTTATAGTTACCTGGAAATTTTACTGACATAAAACCAATGAAATTCCCACGTTATAGTTAGTTGGACTCACTATAACTTGCGCGTGCAATGCACTGCTGATGACGTCACATATTACATAACTCATGACATGGTCAGTGACATCACTCATGACATCACTGATGATACCATCCTTGTGACAGAGTGACAGACCTCCTTTCACTGTAATGTAACCCTTGAAACACATATTCAAAAATACAAACTAAAATTTTCAAAACAATGCAGATACCCATACCAGTTACAACAACCAAATCTATAATTCCAGCATTTATATACACATCCACTCATTCACCAACAGTTCTATATAGTCACTCATACATATACTCACTCATCATATGTAGTGATACACCTATACATCCTGTTACACACCGACAGTCATCCAAAAGTTACTTACACATACTAACACATGCAAATATACTATTGAACATCCATTTATTTGCATATACAACTATACACACACTACCACCTTACTTCTAAGGAAACTTACACATACTTACTCTCTTAAACAATCACTTATAGAAACACATACATATTTAAACAGGAACTCTTACAATCTCTCACTCTCACATATACTCACTTATATACATCAATACTCACATATACTGGATTAAAACATATGTAGTTACTCATAAAGACACTAGTGAGGCAGGCTTTCACTCACTAACACACACATATACACACTCATCCACCCATACAGTCCTGCACATATGCTGTCTTCAAAACACATACAAACAGTGAGTCAGTCATTGATGCATCTATGTGCTAAGTAATACCCCCACCAAACCATACAGACACTCATACTGATACTAAAAAAACATCTAATAAGCCATATACACACACATGTAGCTACTCACCAACCCATGCAGCCACTTATACACAAAGTGAAACACTGATACATATATTTAAGTATTTAAACATTACTCGCTAATATATGTATTCACTAAGATACACTTAATTAGCCAGTTAACCAATCTATTTTTTTTTTAAAAAAACATCCTTTTAGACACTTATTTAAATATTTATTCTTCCATAGACCTTTACATATACATATATAAAACATATTTATTTTTCAGAAAGACACACATTCACTGGATGGTGCCATCAGTGATGTCATGAGTGATGTCACTGACCATGTCATGAGTGATGTAATATGTGACGTCATCAGCAGTGCATTCCACGCGCAAGTTATAGTGAGTCCAACTAACTATAACGTGGGAATTTCAATGGTTTTATGTCAGTAAAATTTCCAGGTAACTATAACTGGTGTGAAACCTATGGTTTTTTCAGTGAATTTAATAGGTTTTTTAAATGCTAATTCCTAACTATAACTGGTGTGAAACATATGGTTTTTACTGTGAATATATATATATATGTATATATATATATATCACTGGCGGTCACCAGTAGGTAGTTATAGTTAGTACCTATTTTCCATAGGAAAAGCTTTTTTTCGTTTTACTAAGAACTTTGGCGCCGATTGACGAATCTTCACAAATTTTTCAAAACTAGCTTGCCAGTCACTTAAGCTGCTGTCTGCTAAGTTTCAGGGTGATTCGTCAAGTTGGGGCTGAGAAAAAGGGGAGTCCCAAAATGCATGTTTCCCACATGGATTTTAGAAAAAACTGCAGCCAGAACCGCTGAACGGAATTACACCAAATTTGGCGGAATGCTAGATCTTGGCCCTGAAAGAGTGAAGTTTGTAATTTGGTGTAAATCTGTTAAGTAATTTTGCAGTTCTAACAAAGATGTATGTATATCTAGAGATGTGGATCCACCACTGTTCCACTGCGGCGGTTCCGCGAAAAGGTGTGGTTGCCATTTTGTGAATCGGGACATGTTTTCTTGGCATGGGGTAGAATAAAGTAGAGATCAACTATAAGGGGTCAGCATACGTGCATCTTGACCCCGTGGGACTGATCGTGGGATCTGTAAGGGACCCCTCAATGCCAAGAAATATTTTGGTAATGCGAGAATCCATGGATCTACTGTGGTGCTCAGCACGGTCCCCGTGTGAAACTGCAACAGATCCAAGGATCCAGATTCCAATTAAAGAAATATGCACCCACTCACAGACCCATTCACACACTCACTCACACACCCACTCAAACATCCACACAAACACTCACACACCTACTCACATACCCTTGCAGCTATTCACACACTCACTTACAGACCCACAGAGGCACTCACACATGCACTGACACACCCACCACACAGTCACACACCCACTTATACACCCAGGTTACAGGGATGTTATAGTATGGAAATATAATTTAAAAACTTAGAAATTCACTGAAAAAACAAAGGTTACAAGGATGTTATAGCCAGGAAATAGAATTAAAAAAACCTTACAAATGCCCTGAAAAACCAAAGGTTACAGGGACAGTATAGTTAGGTACAGATTTTACTCACAAAAAACCATAGAAATTCTGCTATTATAGTTATGTCAAGTAACTATAACTCGTTCCCTAAGATAACTATAACTCACACCCTTGCCGTGCACTGCTAATTACCCCACATATTACATCACTCATGACATCTTCTATGAAATCATTGATAATATCACTACAACATTTGCAGTGAAATTATTGATGAGAAAACTGTGCATGGTGGGGTGGGAGTTATAGTTATTTGAGCTAACAGTAACTATAACTGCTGAATTTCTATGGTTTTGTGTAATATCTGAACTTAACTTAATGTCTTTGTAATCTTTGATTTTGCTAGTGAATATATATATTAGGAGTACTAGAATATCATATCTAATAAAGAGATTGCACAGTGTGCAAGCTGCAGCTGCAAAACTGGTACTAAATAAACCAAGATATTCCTCCCCTCTGGAGCTCTGAAGGAACTTTACTGGCTTCCGTGAAAGGAAAGTCATTATGCATGGTATTTAAGGCAATGCATGAAACAAGACCATACTCCTACTAAGATAATTCAAATGCTACATACCATCAAGAAACCTATGATCCACCTCCCTGAATCTCCTATGTATTTCAAAATTTTGGAAAGTGAGATACAGAGGGTGGGCTTTCTCAGTGAGGGCTGCACAGCTATGGAACAAAGTCAAAACGAAGAAAAATAAAGAAGTAGAGAACTCTGGGTAGTTCTCAAGTTTAAGTGGAAAGCAGCTCCAATATAGAGCACTCTCAACACCAGCGATACTCTAAATTTGCTCACCTCAAATGTCTGCTTTTCTATAAAAGTCTTTAAGCGTAGGATTAGCACAGTGCCATTCACGCCTAGATAGAAAGTGACAAAATCTTTTGAGATTTCTACAGCAAAGTCTTTAAGCATAGGATTAGCAAGTGCTATCCTCACTGAGCTGTAAAATGACTAAAGCCTTTTACCACTCCAGGTACAGTATTGGAGCTTTAGATTGATAAAATACCATCCAAGCCAACCCAACCTGAAATGAATAAAAGAAACCCCTGACACGTGTTTCGCTGTCATTAGAGCTCTTCAGAGAGGTATAGCTTTCTCCAGAGGCAAGGAAGCACCCAGTATAAGTCAAAACAAAACCCTTTCAGGCATAGAGTGACACATGTGTTTATTGCATCCAAATGGGCCAGGCACAGACTCCACAGTTCTTCATTTCAATAGTATTTATTATTCCACTTTGCTGTAACGCATTTTTGTCAATCAAGTGACCTAGCTCACACAACGCGCGGCCTTTCAATGGCCTTTAAATATAATCACGTGTTAAATCCCTAAAGAAAGACTCTGCTCTCCGGATATCTGCTCTGAGATGCTCCGACATGATGGCAGGAGTGTAGTGATGGCAGAGAAAGGGGAGGGGTGATGTGAGATGAAGGCAATATCAGAGGAGGGTGTTGGCAGATGCATTCCTCACAGAAGGCCATGATGATGAGAGGTCATGGTGCTGGCACAGGAGACTGCTGGCATGGTACAATGAAGGCAGTAAAGGTTAATTGCTGCAGATGGCTAGATTTTGGTGTTTTAAACTATGATAAATCAAGGAGTGTCAGTAAGCTACAATGGCACAAAAGTGCCTTAGAAATCACAGATTTATGC
The DNA here is from genome assembly GCF_964263255.1 of Lissotriton vulgaris. NCBI lineage: Eukaryota > Metazoa > Chordata > Amphibia > Caudata > Salamandridae > Lissotriton > Lissotriton vulgaris. The sequence continues at coordinate 783,727,283 of NC_141699.1, forward strand.
TGCAAAATGTCAATTTTAATGCTGCAAAATTTCAATTTTTGTGCCTCAATGGCTGCAGTACTCCTTTTTGCATACCTCACATGCATACAGAGAACCAGATCAGGAGGACGGGCCTTCTCTTACATCTCTCTTAAAGCATGGAACGACCTCCCACTCCACATCAGAGCCTTCTCCTCTATTCTTGAGTTTCACAAGAAGGCGAAGGCCTGGTTCTTCATTTACTCAATCTACCATAGGTTGGGCTAGGCATACACACCTATTCAGCACCAGGAAACCCTCAGGGGTGATTGTCTGCTTTACAAATACCCATAAGATAACATAACCTGGGGAACTGTATAGCATATAGAGAAAGGAACTGAACAAATACATGCAGCAGGTTGACTTAATTTGTAAAAAAAACATAAGTGCCAGGGCTCTCATCAAGAGGCCACTGTAGCTTGCACCTCAAATTGCCCCTGCTATGCTGCCAATGATAGTAATGGCACAACTACTAACTATCATATTCCTACAACCGTGACAAGTTGGACTATTCCAGGCACCCAAACCTATAAGACTGACTTGGGCGGCAGGGAATAATCATTTTAACTGTATATTAAATTAATAACTGTTGTTGTGGTCATCTCCAAATTAGTCAGGCAGTGCCATCTTGTGCCAAACAGTCACAAATGATGGTGTTGACAATTAATTGCCGGTACCAAAAAACCGAAACCACCAGCTGAAATTAAGCACTGATGTCAGGACACAAGGAACAAACCTGGAAGTGTAGTTGACAAACTGATTTGTATGTAGGAGATGTACATCATAAACCACCAGCTTAAATTAAGCATTGTTGTCAGGACACTAGGAACAAACATGGAACTGTAGTTGACAAACTGATTTGTACGTAGGAGATGTGTAATATATTACAGTGATGTTTTGAGAATTCCTTGGCGTAAAAAGGAGATGCCTGCACAAGGTCAGAGAAAGGCGAATTCAAATTCATTTGGCAGCAAAATATCAGTGGCTCAACAGTATTGTATTGAATTAAAAAAGAAGTGAATTACAGCAGCATTCACTAGCATCCTTCCCTTCCTGTTTATCCTGTGGAGAAGGGATGTCGAATAAGAGGTAACAATGGTTGGTGCATTTGAAAATTAGCCCTTGTTATTCCCATTTGAACAGTCAAGCCTCTGCATCATGGCGGAGGGGGTCTGAAGGGTTAAAGCGTCACCTCATCAAGTACTAGAATTATCATGTAAATTCATAATTCAGACTGGTCTCTGAGATTACAGACTATTGTGCATGCTTCAAAAGATTATTTTCGCTGTGTGGTCTGATATTTCTTCATGTGCAATCAACAGGCTTCACAGGTTGTATTTATTTTGTGATGTCCAAATAGCTCCCTCAAACTCTATCGAGCTGTGATCAGACATAGGAGTAGGTTTAGAGTGGCCCACTTTTATACAATGCCAGGAAAATGCTAAGATCTAGTGTGTTTCTGGCTTTGTGTGTTGGACCTGACACACAATATTTTCAATTAAACTATTCGTCATTGAGTTACTTTGTGACTCAGGGCAAATATTGAAATCATCCAGTATTAAGGTGACATCAAAAGGTGAGGCGCAAAGTACAACTAGTTCCTCAAAACATGATCAGTTTGAAGGTCAGGTGAGCTGAAGGTCAAAATGTAACAAGGATTTGCTTTTAGGCCTTTAAATGGGTATTATATATGATCCGAATCCCATCTATTGGGACAGAATTCACGAGTTTCATGATGATCAGCAGCCTTTATTTTCTCTTTCTAATCTGCGTTACTGCAAATTTTTGAATTTGGGGATCACAAGGTCTTCCAGTAGAGAAGCACAGTATGCTGATTGCAACGACTTTGTTAGAAACAAAATTTGTATGGAGTTATCGTTGATCAAATGATGGCTTTTACTGGTGAATAGGTATTTAGAAGACCTGTCCTGGCAAACCTGGCTGGTGTTGTCTCCTCACCAGAAATCAAACGTAACCTTTTCTTAAGGTTACTGCTGATAAAGATTCTTGATTTTTAGCCTTCTCATAGATCCTTCACCTAATTCATTGTGGAGAGTATAATGATAACAACAACTCACCGAATATATAGACTGGTACTTGAAGTTTGTATTTCTTTTGGACAAATGATATGGTGGTCAGTTGTCAGATTTGGCCCGTTGTGGCGGGCACAGTGAGGCTTGCCTTTGATACAATCCTCTGGAGCGCCCACTGCATGTATGCACCTTGGGACAATTTAATGTGCCGTCTGACTTTCCCTGGTGGAGCAGGAAATGACCCAAGAAGACCTACCCACGCTTAGGATGACTCCGGCGAAAGCAAGAAAAAAGGGCCAAGAAAAAATAACAGATGTAAAATCTAACTAAAATAACAAAGATGGCGGTGTGGACCAGCCTTCCTCAAGGAAACCAAAGAGGGAATGAAGCAACTAAAAGCGCTCCAGTGCACTGTAAAATCGATGCTGTGCCAGTGAAGCAACAAATCCTTTTTTATAGGTAAGTAAAGCAAGAAGATCTTTGGCATTAAAGAGTCTAATCAGGCAGAAAACCACCAACTCCCAGCATTCAGTTTTCTCCACAGCGTATTTGAGCATACTTTTCTGTAATTCAAGTCCATTCCTTAGACTCCAATAGCAGCAACATTCATTAAAGACCTGTGGATTATCCACGCATGAATATTCATACGAACAATCAAGGACCTGTCATTGCATCCCATCACCTGAAGATCCTTAACTCTTCTTTTCAAAGTAGGAAGGTTCTTTCCCAATTTAAAGAAGCCATGAAAAACAGAGCCTTCATCCCTCCTAATGGAGGGGGACCAGGGTGTTGGTAAAACTGGAATTCACGCTACCCTCATAGTGACCCAATATGGAGATGGTACGTGCCTTACAAATGGCTACACCCAAAAGCCATTTGAAAAAAAGGTAGTTTTGGTAGTTGATGGAGGTTTGTACCCGTTAATCCTGATATGATTGTGGAAAATAATATCCAAAGATTGTGTTCCGGTAAACAGTGGTTGCTACTTTTTTATTTTCTTAACTGTACAAAGTAACACTGAAAGAAGACAAAAACAGCCGACACGTGTTTCGCCCAGTGGCCAGTTGGCCGAGGGCTTTTTCAAGGCAAGATTCCTCAAGAGGGTTCATGAAAACAAATCGTTCAGGTTGTCAAATGTAGTCTCTGTGGCCTGGGAAACTTTGTGCCTCTGGAGGAGTCTTGCCTTGAAAACGCCCTCGCCCAACAGGCCACCGGGCGATTCATGTGTCGGCTGTTTTAGTCTTCTTTCAGCGTTACTTTGTATAACTAAGAAAATAAAAAAAGTAGTAACCACTGTTTACCGGAACACAATCTTTGGATCTTATTTTCCACAAACATATCAGGTTTAAGGAGTACAAACCTCCATCAACTACCTTCATCCCTCCTACTCCCATGATTGTCTATCTTCCTCTTGCCAATGCCTGTCAAATATAGGACATTCATGTTGCTGATATTGCGATCGAAGAGTCAAACCAATTAAAGCATATCACCAGTACATTATTATAGCCTTATAGCCTGCCATAGAGGGCTGTGCCGGCTATTAAATGCCCACTCCCACGTTAAAGACCCGAGCCGAAGGTGAGGGTGTTTAACAAGGGAGCAGGACTTTAATAGCTGGTATAGCCCTGCTACGAAGGGCTATAAGGCTATTAGAACATTCTGCCACTAGAGGGCAGAATGTTCTAACAAATAAAAAAAATGCTTCTAGGTGATCGAGGGGATTTAAACCCCCTCAAGCTCCGAGAGGCCTTTGTAAAACATTGGAATGTTGCTCGGCGGGCCTTTACCGGCCCGTAGAAGCAGGGAACACTCCATTGTCTTCAGTGGAGCTCCCAAAGTTCCAATGATCTAATGTTTATTAGTGCGCACTTTCAAAATGAAAATAATTTCAATATTTTTCTCTAATGTTCAATGTCACTTTAAAGCCATAAGTCCTTGGCCACAATACTGAGATGCAAAATGACACAATTTAACAGCATTTTATTTATTTATTAATTGTTTCTTTGAAGTATTTTACAGTGCCTGGTCACCGCAGAGGTATTAGTCCACTTTTCATAGAACCAGACAGGTTATATGAGAGTGTCAAGGAACACCTAGAAACAAGAGGAGGGCCAGGCCTGGGGGTCGTAGTGAAGAGATGGTAGAATGGAAGAAGGTGAGTTCAACAACATAAACAGCTCAATATAAGTCATATAGTTTATCAATTTACTTCAGTGATAATTAAGTGTAAAGAAGAAAAAAGGAAATATCTTAAGACAACTCGGCAGCTTAGCATTGATACAGTTGGAGTATGGTTTGCAGACTGGCTATATAGCAAAATTACAGCTCTAAATCTGTGTTACTTCTGGCCCTTACTGACCTAAGGATGGTGCTAATGGCTGCCATTTCAGTACCTTAATCCTTTTTTGACTGTTAGACCAGTTTTCCCCTTTCTTAAACACAGAGTTAGTGATATTGGGGCTGGAGGTCACATCTATCATTTTTTTCTTCTTTCAAGTCAAGTCAAACAAGCTTTTTCCGATTTGCAAGTCATAAAAGCATTACAGATAAAAAGTTAAAAAAGAACAAAGATACAAAGTTGAAATCAAGATAAAACATATAGGTTAAAACGTTTGTGCAAATAGGCTATCAGAGCTATCCTTGTGTCAGACATAACATACCATTGCAAAGTTAAAAACATCAAGTGCAAACAATCTCAAGAACTTTAAGAGACATAATGAGCCCCACATGTCCTAATATGCCCACATACACCTGGACAGTGTTAAAAGATTTCATCATGCTCAATTGCCCACCCTAATTTGGTTGCAATGTATGAGCCACATCTACCTCAAGAATTTGGCCACCGGGATTGCCTACCAAGGTGATGGATCAGAACAAGGAATTCGCAGGGCAATGCTGCGTGATCTTGTGCTCAGGTTCTTACAGAGCTAAGCCCGCCAAGCTTTCTGCATGCCAGCGTAAGCTGGGCAAGCAAAAAGCACATGCGAATAAAATTCTACACGTGTGACGCATTCAAGCCATTTGTTGTCCCCAGTGGAAGACCATTTAGATGAGAAAAACTTCAAGGGGAAAGATCTTGATCTAAATTGAAAGTAGAGGTTCCGATCCAAAGGCTTTTTAATAATATCCCAATAGGGCTCAAAACTCAGGTATTGCTTTATCTGAAGAAAGAGCCCCGAGTGTGAGGTTGGGTCATGACGCCTGAAATCTTCATAGGCAACCATTTCCCAAAAGATTGCTTTAAGGCTATTTTTTATGGGAGCATTGAGGTAGAAGGGGAATCCCACAGTTGCAATAGATCAATTTTGTAAAACAAACTTTTCAGATCCCATAACCCCCTGATTTGATGAAAACAATCCGAATTAATATCCCTTAGGCCCTCTGTGTATGCTGCCAGCTACTGTGTGCACCATAACCTATGCTAGAATAAAATTGGCCATAGTCTGGCTAAATCTGACAGGATTTTCCTGCCTAGGTTGTTCCTTACCGGGAGAGTAGGTGTACTCTGTGGCAGACAAGTGATTGTGCGTAGAAATGCATTCTCGGCTATTGTTATCTGGGTCAAGTTCTCTAAGCCCCACAGCTCTGCCCCATATAGGACTGAACTCACCACTTTGCTGTTATAACTTTGGAGTACCGAGCTAAGGGGCTTTGTCAGAGAGGATATGAATTCCTTTCTAATGGTACCAGCTAACTCCTGATGCTTTAACGTCATGACTTCGATGCGAGCCTTCCATCTCATATCATTTTTCAGTTTGATGCCCAGATAGACAAATGCATCAGCCTGCTCCAGGGGAAGCCCATCCATCATCATTTTCCCTCTGAATGATCTGTGTTGGTTAAATGCCATTACTTTTGTCTTAGTGGCATTGATTTTGTGACCTTTAGGAGACAAACTCTTCGTAACACAGAGCTCTGAGAATATCTCTTTACCTTATTTCTTTCAATTAAAGTCATTTCTGTGCCTGAAATTGGTCAAAATTTGAGATTTTGAGTAAGCAAAACTCTGTAAAAATGGAAATTTTGGTCACTGTGAGGGTTTAAAAAGTGGCTATTTATTATGAGGCACGAACCAATTGACATTTTGAATCATTTTTGGTACAGTCCAAAAAATCAATTTTCTGATCAAAAATGATGACTCCGGACCTGTCGAACCTTCCCAAAATGGTTAATATGGATGAAATTTTAACCCCTTCGATGCTCATGATGAGCTCAGCTCGTCATGCAGTACACTGCTCGTGTGCTCATGACGAGCTGAGCTCGTCATGAACAATGGGATTAAAGGATCTGCAGCACAGAGGGGGAATTGCTGCAGCACTGATGGTGTTAACATTTAATCTTTTGACTCTAAATGACTGTTGGATGTAAATTATGATTTTTTCAACTAAAATAAATGTGTTTAAAGTCATTTCTGTGCACTCGATGCATATCATAGTCCTGATGTCTCCTTTCAGCAACGCATGCGGGTGGTCTATGGATGGATAGGCTTACAGTTATGTAGTCTCAGTGCCACTAAAACAGGAGTTATGATTTTAGGCATTTCCAGTATTTTTCGTACTTCAGAATTTTGGCTGTTTGAAATGGACTTGTGCCTTCATCACCAGTGACCACTTTCAGAACCTGGGCATCAAGTTGGACTATGATTTACATGTGACCAGTCAAATTAATGTCTTCATCGACAGCTGTATCATCTATCTGAACCTATTGAAAACTAAATCTCATTTCCTCACTCTGTAGGGCTCTTGAATCAGCAGTTGCTGACACCACTAGGTCTCACATTACGCCAATGGCATCTATCTAGGATTATCCAAAGTATTCATTCACACAGCTCCAGACAATTCAGAATGTGACTGCCCACATCACCTTGGGAGCACCTATATTTTCTGGGCTAGTCCACTTCAAAGTAACCTACTCTGGCTGCATCTTTTAAGATTATTTGCATTGCCCATTGTTTTATCCATGGACGTGCTCCTTCTTTTCTTCGTCCGTGCCTAGTCAGGAATTCTACGGGCCATTTACATTGCTTGTGTTATTTGGACCTCCTCTTGAGTCCTCAGTACTGTAGATGTCCTCTTAGGAGACTCTCTTTTTCTGTGCTGACCACCACCTTATGGAACTCTCTCCTCAAGTCCTTTAAACAATTCAGAATATTATTTTGTTTCTCGAACTCATCAAGTCATGGGCTCTTCTTCTTATCTCTTTCCTAAACTATTTTCCTGTGGCTCTGCTTTAAGTTCTATATGCTTTTAGAATTTTTTTAGGTATTAATTAGCTATACCATAACTCATCATAACACGGCTACGGTTAAGGTTTATAATGTAGGAAATTGGATTCAGGATTTACGTTGGCAAAAGGCGTTCGATTATCCATAGTGCTGGAAAGGAATGGAAACTGTGGGGAATGGGGCAGTAGAGACTGAACTCACATAAACACTAGGCCATACAACAGTTTCAACAAGCACTCTCACTTTTGTGCAATATGAGGACTGCTGGGACAAAAACAACAGAGCTGGACTTTTTGGCCATTTCAAGGTGGAGCAGACATTTGGTAAAGTGTTCCTTAGATGTTGTGGCTGTTTGTGTCATACTTCCCCGTGGTTAGGTTTCGCCCCTTTTATTCTTTCCACTAATCTTTGTTGGTCTAATTGGTAACTTTGGGTGTCCTCCTTACTGCTTGCTTCATCGACTTTTCATCTGTCATTCTTTCTGGAAATTTGGGGTTCCGATTTGTATCTAGTTGGTCAGGAGTTCATGATAATAGCTTTTTTTAATTTATATTTTTCAAAGGAAAGAAAAGCAACTGACAATTACAACACAAAAAGCCAACATGGTGTTACAGGAGCACCAGTAGTATATCAGTTAAGGTCAAAATATTTCAAAAGACAGTGAATGGCATTGAGTGATCCACGTATACATCACTGCAGATAAGGTACGGTTTCCACAACTTCAGGCATCAATCTTCGACATTTAATACAACATTACTGTACAGTCTGTAGAGGGTGTATAACCCAAAAAGGTACAAACCGACCCAGCATAGGGACAATGGAAGTGCAAGATAGTATAAATAGCATAGAAAGGTGTAGGCAATACAAACGCTCATATCACAACTAATCCTCCTCATTGTGTGCAAGCTCAGAAGGCTCAGGCTGGCCTTGAGACCAGGTTAAAAATGGTTCCCATATGTTACGGGGCCTCGAATTCGGGGGCATAAGTTCCCAAAGCATGCTCAGCTGTGTGTGGCCGTACGTGACATCATTTATCCAACCCTTGATTGAGGGCACCTTCTTCTTTCCCCAGTGAATTGCAACCTGCCTTTTAGTAAAAAGTAGGAGAAGTGCATGTAATTTAGATTGCTTAGGTGGCGTGTCTTTGACATACCCCAGTAGGCCCAGGGCTGGGGACGGGACATCAGTTCTACCAATGATTTGGTTCACTGCTACAAAAATTTTAAACCTGAATTCAGCTATCTGCGGGCATTCCCACGCCACATGTAAAAACTAAGCCGGAGTGTATCTGTAGCGCCAGCAACTCTCGTCTTCCCTGAGCTTCATACGACACAGACCCACAGGTGTCCCATAAAATCTATGCAAATATTTAAAGTGGATCAAATGTAGCCTATAGTTTGGAGAGAGTTCAGTGAGCTTCCCGCAGCAGAAATCCCACTGGGCCCCAATCGGGGGATTGGGGACCTCCCTGTTCTAGCACTGAACAGACTTAGGTTTCACCAACAGGTTTGTGTTTTGCATTTGGGTATATAAGCGTGTGATAAGTTTTCGGGGAGGAGAAGATTTCAATACATTCTCCAATGCAGGCAACGATGGAAAAGCTCCAGGAAAGCCAACCCATAGGGCACAGCATGCTGCACGCAGTTTGTGATATGAGTAAAGCTCAGCAAAGGGTATCGTCTGATCTGCACCCACTTCGGGGAGGCCTGAATGTGTCTCCAGGATACAAATCTGCAAATGTGTGTAGGTTCATGTCATGAGTCAGAGTCTTACTGACCCCATCCTGGATACAAGGCAGCATGGGATTCTGTGCCAGTGGGACAGAAGAAGCGTAAAGCAACGGGATGTCAGCCTTTCTCTGCAGCTCTCGTCATGCCCACTGCAGAGTCCCGGCATATCTACATCTCCTCGGGGGCGAAGTAAAGCCTTGTAGAGTGCTACCCTAATTGGAACAGGGGCTTCCGCATCAATCTCGACCGCCACATGGGGCTGATAGTGCGTAGTATAGACCCAAAAGTGTAGAAATTGGGCCTGAGCGCATAGTGCGTATAAATGCATATCTGGAGCCCCTAAGCCCCCCTGTCGTAACAGGGAGTCAGCAGGTCCCAGGAAATGCTGGCCTGACCCCCACCCAGACCAGGGAATTCAGCTGTGATTTGGGAGTGTTTTTTTATATAAATGTTGCATAAGAGGGATCGGAATATTGACAAATAAATATAAAAACTTCGGCAAATAACCATTTAACTAATGCTTCTTCCCTGCCATTGACAAAAGCATTTTGGACCAAATTTTGGCCATCTCCTCCAACCAAGTGACTGCCCTCCCAAAATTCAGATTCCACACCTCTTGTGTGTCCCGACTTAGACACACACCCAAATATTTAACTGCCTTGACTTCCCATCTCAAGGGGAACTCAGATGTCATCTGGGGTGTGCCATCCGTCGGAGGAAACACCACTGATTTTGCCCAATTAACTGAAACACCTGCGAGGCCCCCAAAACGAATGAACTCTCTAAGGACCGGGTCTAAGTTTTCCTCGGGGTTAATGATGTATAAGGTCACATCATCCGCAAAAGCGAAATGAGTTGGCTTCTGGGACTAAAGCCAATGCCCCGAGCTCTGTGGTGCTGTCTGATATGGGCGGCCAGAGGCTCCATTGCAATGCAAAGAGAAAGGGAGAGAGCGGACACCCCTGCCTAGTACCATGCGATATTGGGAATGGATCAGAGAGTAAACCGTTCACCCTAATCCAGAGCGCTAGCAAAGTGTATAACAGTTGATGAAAAGTGGGCTGAACCCCATATGACTCAGTATGGCAAACAAATAAGGTCACTCAAGCATATCGAATGCCTTCGTGGCGTCTAAAAATATAGCGGCAGCATGCACCTCCGGGTGGAGATGATGCGGCACTGAGAAAATGGTTCTCAAATTATGAGCAGGCGACCTCCCAGGGATTAACCCCGAATAGTCAGGGAGTGGAATCATGGGAAGTAGAGGTTGCAGTCTATTAGCAATCAGCTTTGCGAGGATTTTAACATCCACATTTATCAGTGATAGTGGCCTATAGGAATCTATTTCCGTTTCTGGCTTTCCAGGTTTCAATAGGGTGATAATTATTGCTTCTCTCATGGACTGAGGTAGTACACCCACCTCCAGAGCCTCCTCATAAACCTCCAACAACCTGGGCGCCAACTTCTCCACGTACGTCTTAAAGAAGGAGGTGGTCAGGTCATCAGGCCTGGGGCCCTATCGAGTGGTAGGCTCTTTATAACCTGAGCAACGTCCTCCACCGTAATGGGGAGATCCATATACGTTCTATGTATTAAACCAGACTAGTGCAATGGAATCCAAAAATTCTTGCACCCCTTCTGGGCATGTTTGTTGCATAGCAGTGTAGCGATAAGAATAAAATGCAGAGAAGGCATCTAAGATTTCCGCCTGCCCCTTGGTGGCTCCTCCTTGTGTGGTGTGAAGTTTGTGTTTAAACATGGCGGACCTACATGGACGGATCATACCAGCCAGCGTGCGGCCCGGTCTATCACCCTCGCAATACCTCGCGCCTCAGCATATTTACCCAGGAACTTGACCTCGGGTTTGGACTCTTCAGAGAAATCCAACAGTTTGACTTTCAAGAGGGCAGCAGTTTCAGGGTCATTGGTGGAATAAACCTGGTTTTCAAGATCTTTTATCTGGGCTTCTAATGAAGCAATCGAACCTCTAATGGCCTTCAATACTCTCGCCTGTCTAGCAATGCACTGACCCCCTAATAACAACTTTAAACGCCTCCCACAGTGAGGCCTCAGTGTCTACTGAACCTGCATTAAGGGTGAAATAATCAGTAGTGTCTGAGCGTATTTCTTCTTTGAAAGCCTCATCAAGGAGGGCATGTGGGGGAAGGCGCCAAGTGAAGGCATGGGGGCGTGCACCGATATTTGTAACCTTAGCAGGTAAGGGGCATGGTCTGATAGAGAGCGTGCCAAATGCAAGACCTCCGAGGTCCAGGCTGCTATATCTTGTGAAACCAACCAGAAGTCCAACCGAGACCAGGCACTGCAGTGGTTAGAAATGCACGTACCCTCCCTGATTAAGGGATGACGACTCTGCCATATATCAATTAAATCACCATCAGATATAATAGCTTGTAGGGCGGCACTAGCATTTGGATATAAGGAACGAGCCGTGACATACCTGACATACGTGACATACGTGACGTCATCTAAAATAGCATTAAAATCCCCGCCCCACAATATCGTGCTACAACCGGTCGCTCTGATCTTAGTCCAGATACTTCGAAAAAACTCTGGTGAATCCACATTGGGGCCGTATACTGCTACTTTAACTAATAAAACACCACCTAGACTGCCATGTATGAGAAGAAACCTCCCCTCAGGATCAACGTAGGTGTGTCCCTCTCACCAGTCCATTCCCGCCTTATCAACACCACCCCCCCACGGGCATAGTTGGAATAAATAGAGGGATACACATTACCCCACCTATTATGTCGAAGCCTCTGTGATGGTGTGACATTTAAATGTGTTTCCTTCAATAGACATACGTTAATATTGTGCCTGGATAGATAAGCATGTACTAACCTAGACTTCCTATTATCATCAGCCCTCTGATGTTCCATGTGAGAAAATGTATTGTATTAGCGTGCAGTCTTGCATAGTAAACTCACATACGCAATACAATCAGAGAGAACGTGACGACACCTAATTGCAGTCCCCATAACCTGACCGACAATGAGCAAGCATACTGGCTGTGAACAATAGAACATCCCTCACCCACCATCCACCTCCCACTCCAACCCCTCAATCAGGTTGCAGAGTACCCACCCCAAACTGTAAAAACAAAGAACCACAAAGGAGTAAAGGGATATTTCCCATGAGGGTGTGGTAACACCAGCATGCATCCCTGTTTGCACAGGGTGGCCGGGAGTACTGCAGAAAAGCTTTCAGACAATATATCCAATAGCAAGTCCCACAAGAAACCTCAGGATGTGGGGCCCCCAGGACACCCCACATCAAATAGAAGGAAAAACACCAAAAAATTATGTTTTCCCCCATCTCGCCCCACTGCGGCATATTGGTAAAATGAACAGAAGTAAGTAATCCAGGTTAGTCATTGTCACTAAGATGGCCCACTGGAGATTTCTCAGCAGCCCAGGAGTCTTTTGCTTTTTTCCCACCAACATGTTTGGCGAACTTCAAGGTGGACTTCGCATCTGAGAAATAGTGAGCAGTGCCATCATGTGAACCTTTCAACTTGGCGGGATAGAGCAGAGAGTAAGGGATCTGTGCCTGCATGAGAATACACTTGGCGGGAAGGAATTCCCGTTGTGCCGCTTGCACTGCTGGAGTGAAGTCGGGATAAAATGAAATGGTGTTGCCTTTATGTGAGATTTGTCCCTTTTGCCTAGGCAAGCGCAAAATAAGATCCCTGTCCCGATAGTTCAACAACTTTGCCAGGATTGGTCTGGGTGTCGCGCCAACAGGAGGTTTCGGCCCCAGAGATCTATGTGCTCTCTCCACCACAAAAACTGATGACAAATGAGGATCAAAGAGTTCATGCAGTAGGTCTGTCACAAAGGTTTCCATTTTAGAAATGACGGTTGTTTCCGGGATACTGGTAATGGGAAGGTTATTCCTCCTTGACCTTGCCTCCAAATCATCATTCTTGGCCCTGATGATTCCCGGAAGTTTATCCATATGTAACAATTGCTCTTTTGTTTCCACCTGAAATTCATGGAACTCCGTTTGCCAATACTCAAGGACATCCAGTCGGGTCTCATGTGTCGCCACTTGCGTTTTGACAGAATCCAGTTGCACAGTTAAAGTGTCCAATTGGGTGTCAATGTTGCGCAGGCTGGAGCGCATCTCCAACATAAGGGTCTGCAGATCTTCCCAATGATCTTCCGACAGTGGCTCGTGTTGACCATCCCCCTGCGCATCCGAGTCAGGTTCTGTATGCCTCGTGGAGCGTTTGTTCTCAAAAGTCAATTTTGGCTGCTTGGCATCTTGCTTGCCAATTTTGACAGCAGCTAGGAAGTCACTCAAAGCAAGGCAGCATCCACATCTCGGTTAGTCCAGCACAGCAACACACAACCGGATGCAGTGCTACGAGATTGACCCAGGAAACCGGGCCCTCCGGTCCGCCAATGTAACTTTACACCCCACACCGCCAGTCAGGGTCCTATCCAACGCTTTCCCTACTGTTGCACTCTCTGGAGTGGGAATAGTAATTTTTACCCCTACGCTATCCAACGCTTTCCCTACTGTTGCACTCTCTGGAGTGGGAATGGTAATTTTTACCCCTACGCTATCCAACGCTTTCCCTACTGTTGCATTCTCTGGAGTGGGAATAGTAATTTTTACCTCTATGCTATCCAACGCTTTCCCTACTGTTGCACTCTCTGGAGTGCGAATAGTAATTTTTACCCCTACGCTATTGAACGTTTTCCCTACTGTTGCACTCTCTGGAGTGGGAATAGTAATTTTTACCCCTCCGCTATCCAACGCTTTCCCTACTGTTGCACTCACTGGAGTGGGAATAGTAATTTTCATCTTTACGCTATCCAACGTTTTCCCTACTGTTGCACTCTCTGGAGTTGGAATAGTAATTTTTACCCCTACGCTGTAGTGTAGTTCCTATTTTCCCAATAGGCTCTGCGCATTGGAATAACATAAACAGCAGTGTAGACGTAGGACTGTGGTCATCTAGGTCTCTACTGACTATGTTAAATTTAATTTAGGTTTGCGCCAGCTAGCTCAGAGGTCACTGGAAACTTTCTTGAATGAATAGGGAGGGATTAGCTTCCCTGGCTCAGACAAGAAGGGATTCAGTTTCGACAACCGTATAAACATGACAACTTTGCTCCCTCAGAATAAGAGTATATCTCTAGAGTCGTGTGAAAACAATAGACAGCTATTTCACTCAGTCAGCAGTGCATACTTAGTTTCACCAGAGTGTAGAGAAATAGAGAGACGGGCGTTTTCAATAAAAAGGTGTTATTTATTGAGCAGTCTTCTTTCTCATGCAAGAGAAGTGAATTGCCACAATTGCAATACTTAAAGTAAAGTAAAGTGCGTACAGTAAAAGTAGTATTATGAAATAATACTGTAAAAGCATTGATATGGTTTCTTAGCCATATGATACTTTAAAATGGATAAAATATATACATACATAAATACATAGACTAACGTACTCAACTGGTGCTGCTAACTAAGCCTACCCCGGTGTCCCTGACCTAAGCCTAATACAGGGGAAGGGATGAGTAAGTAGCAGTTTAAGTTAAGTTAGTTAAGATTTTTTTGCCAAGAATCTGCATCAAGAATTCTCCTAAGGGTTTAGTCTGCTCCGTACCTTGGTAATAGAATGTGGGAGGTGTGGTATCTCTTTCTTCAGGATTCGATATTCCAGCAACCCGCAAGGGTAGGCTGGAAACACCGGAGCTGGATTTTCTCGGCTGGAGAAAAAGACAGCATCTCTCTCAGTGCGTCAAACAAGAGGGGCGGCTTCCGTGGGCCTCGCATCAGCTGGGCTCTCGGGCAAGTAGATGGCCGCTCTGCTCCAAACCACTGTGTGTTTGCTTAAGGCAACTGTTGGTATTTTATACCTGGAAGGTGCCGGGTTTGACGTAAGGTTGGACATAAGACGTCACTAAGAACTAACAGTTCTTTCTGGACTTCAGGAGTTCTTGTTCAAATCAAAACAAAAGCAGGGGGGTTTCCCGGGCTGCTGGAGGCTTGGTTTGTTTAAAGAACGCGTTTTGCTTTCTAGGAGTCGATGGGAGTAGCCGTGCTGTGCTTTGGATTGCATGGGCCATTACTGAATAATAATCTGATTCTTATGCCTTTATCAGGATATTATTGATTATAACCTCACAAGGGCATAAATCGGGAATATAGAATTAGGGTCCTAGATATGAACACGACACCCACTCCACGGATTGATGTCCATCATTACTAAAAAACTAAGCAATAGTAAACATTCAATGATGCATGTGTGTTTTCCGACCCACCCCAAAATACATATTTCGCATTTGAAATGGCACGAAAAATGAGTGTTTGTACTCTACGCTATTCAAGCCGTGTCATCATTCAGATAAATGCATATATATATATCACCTGAACGAATTGCGAAAATTACACATGAAATGGCTCTAAATACAGAAAAGAAGGTCGAGACCATTTCATCACATGTTTATACAAATTGCTGTATATGTGCTAGAGGCTGAGGTAAAATATTGTCTCTAGTATCCTAAAATAGAAGTTCTGTTCTCTAAGAATAGTTCTACTTTAAGCAGAGTACCATGTGCCAAAAATAAAAGGTAAATATTTTGAAAAAAATGGGCAAAAATAATTTCGCTTTCAGGGGAAAAAGTTCCAAATATTTTCTGTAGCTTTGTTTATCAAAAACTGAAGGCCGAATTCAGAGTTCAGGGAACGCTGTGTGCTCATTGTTTTTATTAAGAGTTATTCTCGTTGACTGGAGAGAACATTATTTCAGACAGACCTGCAAAAAATTGGTCTACCACATCAGGTGAAAGTTCGACCAAGTTTGAAAATACTGCAACTGTGCAGTTCTCTGCGTGATTGCTATCATCGATGGTTGGATCAGCAATGCTCACAGAAGGCTGTACCGGTTCGGTGCTGCTTTCCTCTTGTACCTCACCGCCACCTACTTGTAGTGGTGAAGTCTCAACGAATGCCGTCATCAGAATCGGTAGCCGCTGGGGACAACATGATGCATGAGTCGTTACAGGACCTAGCAAAGTATCGATTTCCATTGGTACTGCTGATTGTAGTGTAAGTCAGACGTCCAACACGCATTCTTCTCCGCATAGCATACATCGAAGCACAGGTATGATGCAATCTTGCCAGATCGGTCTGAATGAAAGAAACCAGGTTGTACTCAGATCTCTTAGCCGGGCCAATCCGAGGACCTTAGTGATACGGTCTCGGTATCGTATTGCTAGGATCATTTCTTCCATCGTTGCTAGAGTCTTGTCTGTGGATTGGCTTGCCATATCGGAGCAGAAGGAGCAAAAATAAAACTCCTGCCACAAGTCCCAAGATTAAGGGTAGCCCGCCAAAGACAGAATGGACAAAATACAGGAAGATGCCCAGAACTGTTTCAAAGGGTGCTAACAGTCCCGAAAAAATTTGTCTTAAATACATGTGCGATGCCACTGGTATCAGACATGTTTAAGATTTGGCTTAACACTTCTACGAAATGTACAGGGCAATTTGTTGATAAAAGGGTATGTATCTCTGCTGTTGTCCTTGCAACTTGCAGATCATATGTTTCTCTTGATGACGTTAAAGGCACAGTTGTTTGTAAAAGAATAGACTTCATACTGCTTAAAGTATCAATTCGAATAGAAGAGATATTCAACCGAGGCCATAACGCAGCCCCCATATCTGGATTGCTGTGTGGATACAATACTTGCATACAGCAAATGACCCTGGAAGATAGGCTTTTCCTGGCAGCATGCCACAACCGCTGTGGTCACTTATTAAAATGTAACTACAGTTAGAAAGTGGTCTAAAAAATGTCTCTATCTGTTTGCAGGCGTGCAATGCAGGTGACATGAAAGGTTGTTTGAAGACCCTTCGCAGGCTCCATGCAAATTAATTCCTTGACACAGAAGTGTACCGCTTAGTAATTTTTTTACAATTTTTACCACTAAGAAATACCTCCTTGTTTCCTTCACTATACCGTCTGTGTGTATAAGGTAAATCCCAGGTTGATTTGATGTATTCTTTACCCAACCTTTCATACTAGCCTGCTGGTATACACTCTTGGCAGTATTTAAACTGGAAAGTTGTAATTGGAATTCTAATCGTTCCATGTATTATCCATTCAATGACAGGTCTCTCTGACATTGTCAATGGTAATCTCTCGAGTTTTTCAATGCTCAGAATCGTATAGTCTGCTCCTTTTTGTGCCAAACTGATTTGTTTATCAGTAAGGTTAAAGATACCGAATAATGACGTTGTGTTGATTAAACGCCATGGCACGTAGCCAGAACGCAGATTTTGCAACGTCCAGCCTAGCTGTACAATAGAACGTAATTGAGACTGACCATGTTGTAACATTAGTAAGTCCTGCTCTATTATATCAAAAGCAGATGATACAATGCTGTCCAGTGAATTTATTCTGGAAGACAGAGTCGTTAACCCATTGCCCATAATAGAAAGTGATTTTTCCAAATTTATACGATCAATTTCTCGTATTTTTTCTGCTGTTTCAATTTGCATTACTTTCCATGCTTCGTTGTATGCAGCGTATATACCGGCAGCTATGAAACGTTTTTGACGCTGTTTGCGTGGTCCCATTATGAAATCACGCAAGTCAGAACCGTCTTTAAGTAAAGTCAAGTGTTGCTTAATTTCTGCCAGTGTGGATTTCTGTAGCCACTCAAGGCATAGTTTCCCTACACTGTATGTTGTAACTATCCCTGGATGTTGTCTCTGGGAATATCTAGGGTCTGGTCTGGTCATTGTGAACCCCTGTGTTTTGTTCAGGAATCTATCTTGACAGTTATTCGTGTCTGTTGGCCAGATCAACCTCTTTTTCCAATCAGTATGTGTTCTGTTTTGGTGTAAAATATTAGATACGTCTATCTCCACATCAGTAGTGCTGTCACTATCAGGTATGGGTTTCGGAATAGACGGTGTATTCAAGTCTTTTATCTTAGCTAGGCCAAGACAAGTAGTTTGTTGAATTGTGTCATTCAAATATATCATTTGTTCTGGGATCATGCAGGCCCTACATAGTGCTTCTAGGCCTTGTACTTGCCAATCTTTGGAACCCCAGATTGTTTTTGTTTCAATGGTGTTTTTCCAAAATTCAAAACCTAATGTAGACATTTTGTCATAAAATTTTTCTGAATAAATCAATTTAGTATTTGTCAACATTGTTTTCATTCCTGTTCTATTTAACATTTTAAAATAAAACGTTCCTGGATCACTGTTTTTAAACCCTGAGGAGTATTGGAATTTTTCAAAAAATGTTTTCGAACTGCCTTTTGGTGGAGTTGGACAGTGTTCCCACTGGTTAAAGGATAAAACATTTCTAGGCTGAGCAGTTTTCTGCAAATAGTGATCACCATATTGGTTGTAGCAGTATAGCTCTTCATAATTGGATGAACCCTGTAAGTTATCATGTTTTGTAAATTTGGCTGACATTACTAAATCTGACATCATATTATTAATGTTTTCAAAGTCCCAGTCATCAGAGAAGGTACTAGGTGTCACAAAGTCACTTAATGAAATCTTGAGCTGGTGAGGGTACTTCATGAGCTCGACCGGGCCAAAAATGTCATAATCAGTTCTGTCCCATGCTACCCCACCGGGTATTGGATTGGCTGTGATGTTCACTGATGACAGTTCTCTTTTCTCGATGTGAGAGGATGTGTGTGGCATTAGGACCAAGTTGATGTTCTGACTTGCTGTGTCCATTGTACTATATTTCCCCTTAATGAATTTTCCCAAACATAAAACCATGATGAGCCAAAGCAGGACGAAAAAAACACCTAACACAATCCAAAATTCAATCCATGGTGAAATTAGATATTTCTCTTTTAGTTGGTGAAAAAGTTCAATAACTTTATTTTTAAAACTTTTTGTTGGAGGCGTTTCTTCATGCTTGCTTGGATCTTCAGAGAAATTGTCGAAATTGATGAAGTAGCCTGATGCAGTTCTGTCAATGGTTGGAATTGCTTCCGGATTTTCATTTGCTTTTGCATTTTTATTTGTTTCATTTGCATAGTCTGAGGCTACATCGTTGTAGACAGGTGTTTCTTGACGAACTGGTGATATTTGTGTTTCAAGAGGCACAAGTTCCATGGTATTGTTGCATAGTCCTTTTTTATGCACTGTAGGTTTATCAAATGTGATTAGTCTCTCAGTTTGAACCTCTTGGATTGTAGCAAATTTCGGTATTCTGCTATTTCTTGGGAGTCCACTTGGCCTACTACTTATTATCGGCCACATGATTGTGGTTTTACCAGGTCGAATGATACAACTCGGTTCTCCTTTTTACCAGCAAGTGGCGGTAGTACAACTGATCTTGTTCCATTGATAGCTAAGACAGGTACTGCTTTTCTGTAAGAAGGCCCAAATTCCTTCTTTACCGCGTTCTTCTCTCTGACCAGATCCCCAATCTTTGGAATCCAGACAGGTCTTGCTGGGACAGGTGGTTTTTCTTCAGTGGCTGTTGACTGTTGTTTCAACTTTATGTTACTCAGGTTTTTTCTTGTTTCATTTAAATCCTGTAAAACAGCCAAACGATCTCTGATATCAAAGGTTTTTTCTTCTACCACTGAAGTATGACTATCAAGGTCCTGAATATGCATTCTAGTTTGTATGGAGTGAGACCTTTTAGAGAGTTTCTTGGCAGATTGTTAAGACTACATTGGACACTTGTTAAATGTTTGACCCACCAATCACCCGAACCTAATACCCTCGCCGTTATAGATTGCTTTATGTCCCGTTTTTTTCTTTCCACATCCGCATTTCCCTCAGGATGGAAGGGAGAAGAATACCGCAATGCGATGCCCTTGCTGTTCATGGGCTCTTTGTAAGCTCGAGAGCTAAACGCAGGACCCTGATCAGAATGTAGCATGCCAATTGCGTATGTGCCGATAAAGACTCGCAAAACTTTTATAACAGTTCTGGCGTCAGCCGAGCACTGGGGCCACATCCAGATGACTCTCGTACAGGAATCCACTGCGACCATGATATATTTATAGTTGCCATCTCTTTGTAAGGGACCACAGTGGTCCAGGTAAACACATGCTAATGGTTTATCTGAGATTAGAAGGGGTGTCTGTGCTGGTCTTTTTACTGTTGATACTTTCATTCTTTAGCATATTTCGCATTCTAGAACATAGTAATTAGTTTGCTTCCTAATACCCGGCCACCAATATCTCTGTTTTAATAATGATGTTGTGGCGGAACTTCCAGCATGTGCAGATGCTAACCCTTCGTGTGCCGCTGAAATTAGTCCTAATCTGTGTTCCATGTTTGGAATTGCTCTATCCCCCACTCCAGGTATTCGGGCAAATGGAACATTGTTCGCATCAGTTATGTATGATTACTTTACTGGAAAGCCTTTCGGGAGTGTTTTTCTGTCATCTTTTACTGACGGACTGACAGCTTGTAGTATGTCGCTGTCTATTTTTGTTTTTGACCGGGTGATTGCAGCTACGGAAGCCGTTTGCACAGCTGCCTTCGCTGCTTCATCAGCCAATGAATTCCCTGCAACGTGAACGCCATCACGTTGATGACTCAGTGTGTGTATCACGCGAGTCTTATGTAGTTTTTTCTGTAAAAGAACTATTTGTTTCCAAAGCATTTTATGCTTGATTGTTCCACCTTTTGCATCTTTGAAGTCATTTTGAACCCAGTTCTGCAAGTATTCATTATAAGACTGAACGCAGTAATATGAATCGCACACTATTAGTGTGGGGAATTCGTGATCAGTATTTTCAAGCGCCATCTTAAATGCTAGTAATTCAGCTCGCTGAGCTGTACAATCTCCTAGAGATTGAGTTTTAGTGACCGTTGGTCTAAATTTCCCTTCATGCCATCGACCTTTAACGATCGCGCATGCAGCACGGTATGCTTGTTTACCCCCAACTGCGGGTTGTGCTGATCCGTCTGTATATATTATACAACCGTAATGTTCTAGAGGCATGATTTCAGCTGGCAGAGGACATTCATATTCGTATTGGAGAAATTCTTGTGTTTTTAAATTAGGATCAAATTCGTATACTACGTCTGTTGCAGCAAGGGAATTAACCCATTGTATCCATCTAGGATGTAATGCTTTAGCATTTGGAATGCTTGCTTTTGTTACTGCTTCTAAGGTAGGTACAGGTGTAACGATTATTATTCGTTTACCTTGTGCAAGGGCCCTTTCTTTTGCTACAGCAGTTTGAACTGCAGTCAGAATTTTTACTGTAGAGCTGAATTTCATTTCAGCTTGAGTGTACAAATGCGATTTGTAAGCTATAGGTACCGTTTCTCCCTCATTAGAGGTCAGGTATGTGAATCAGCATCTTCCTGGGATGACTCGGATTACAAGATTGCGTGCATTTTCGTGAGTTTGTAATTTTGTTTTAGTTAACATGTCTGTTTGCAATGATCTCAAAATCTTTGTGTGTTTCTGAGTCCAATTGGTTTGTTTGAAATCTGGTCTTATTAATTCATAGAGAGGTTTAACCCTCTCAGCATAATTTAGAATGTATGTTCTTCCGAAATTCAGGAAACCTAGTAATGATTGTAAATTCTTCAGCGTTTTTGGTTCTTGGAGTACAGCACATTTCTCTTAGAAATTGTCTGCCAGGCTTTTGCCTTCACTTGATAATTCATATCCTAAAAATAGGACAGTTAGATGGGCAATTCGTGACTTTTTAAAGTTGAATTTGTAACCCTCTGAAGCGAATCCAAGTATTATGGTGTTCACCCTTTTTAAGTGAGTCTCCAGGTCATCATCGGTGAGATAGATGTCATCGACGTATGATAATGCTTCATCATCATATATTTGTAGTAACTCTGTTACCCTTGCTGAGAATAATCCTGGGCTATTCTTGAATCCCTGTGGGAGTCGGCAAAATTGTTTTTGCGGTCCAAATATTGAGAAAGCGGTCAAATACCTGCTTTCAGGTGCAATGTTTTGACAGAAGAATCCATTAGAGATGTCTAATGTCGTTTTATATTTTTTGCGCACAATGTTATTCATTAGTGCTGCACTATGTGAGTTTTGTACTGCAAATGTTTTACAACAGGAATTAAGGTGTCTGTAGTCCAAAACTAGACGATATGAATCATCTGGCTTGGAAACAGGAAACAAAGGATTGTTCATTTGGGAGGTGCATGTTTCGATCACCCCTTGGTATTCAAGTTGATCTAAGATCTCCCTCACTTGTTTTTTAGCTTCTTGCTTAACAGGATACTGCCTTTGTGCAGTGGGCTGATTTTTTAACTGGATCTTGTGGCAAGGTGAGTCCTCATCCCATCCTACATGATTTTTGTATAAAGCAGGAGCTTGGGCTACTGCCCATTTTCTTGCCATTGTGTATTTTTATGAATCGGGATGTGATTCGAGAAGGCAGGCATAATCATTTCTTCGCCATGAGGGCACTCCCTGACAAACTCTGGTGGCCAGTCTTTCTCAGCTAACAGAATGTCATAGCCTTTTGAGAGTTTTTTCTCCCTCTATACGTAATGTTATTTCATATAGTTAATGGGGCACACTAACTCGTGTGTCTGCAGTTTCCACCTGAATGTACTCATTCGTGGCCACTGTCTCCAGAAGATTCATCAGGATCTTGCGAGCTATGCTCACTTCTGCTGCGCTGTCTAGCATTGTCTGTGCCCACTCTCCGTTTTTCAGCTGCGTTCTCAGAATTCTCGGCATGTTTAATTTTGATACTTGCTACCTTCTTTCTGGGAAATTGTAATTTTTTACTTTGATGAGCAGGTTCCTTGTCTTTGGCCTTGACGTGCTCTTCTCTGTGTTCTGACCGTCCTCTTCTTTCCGATTTCTGTGAGGAAGATCGAGAAAGATTGAGTGAGAAGGATCGAGAGGGACATGTATCAATATCTTGATATCTATCAGGTTTTCTTATTTTATCCCTATCTCTAAGGTTATATCTTTTTTCAGAGGGCTCCCTTTGGGGAGACTTGTCTTCTCGGCCTGGAGATCTCTCTCTCTACGCTGAGGAGACCTTCCTCTGGACTGGAAACGTTTTTCCCTGGGAATGGTTTGTTTATTACCTTCCCAACTCTTTTTTGGAGTTTTTAAATTATTTTTAATAAAAAAAATTCAGGATTTTCAGTTAGTTGGGGTTTTACCGGTTTCCAACCCAAACTATCTCTTCCTAGCTCTTCATAGGATTTTTCTATGATTCTGGCGAGTTCAAATGGTTGTTCTGCTATATCTGTTTCCTTCAATTTCTGGCGGATCATCACAGATGCTGCTTCACCTTTTATGTTGGCTAGTAATATAGCTGAGACCAGCTTGAAGTCTTTCAGTAATTTCATACCCAGAGTTAAAGCAGGTTCTAGACCATATTCATTTTGAATCTGTCTTAGTACATCTGGTATCACCGCCATAGACAGGACACCATGTGTTTTGTGTAGATGGAAGCAAAGACTGTGCCCCAAGCATCACAGTCCTCCACATGTGGTGCATTCCCCACCGGGAGGCAGATAGTCAGAATTCTGTGTTTCTCAGTAGGAGTAGTATCTGGAAATACTGCCTCTATTTGAGTAATTTTAATGTGCTAACCAGAATGGTTCTCCTTTTTATGTGCATTATGGCTAAAGCCTCTTGGCTTTCTGTCATCTCTTTCTTTACTATTAAGGGAGCACTTGTTCCCATCTTTCTCCCTCCCTCTATCTTTTCCCTCTTCCTTTTCCCTTTCATTCTTTTTTTTCCTTTCTCTTCGGCACTAGATCCACATCCTCTCTCCAAGTTCCTCATTCTCTTGTTTTTCTTTGATATATTTACTTCTCTTCTCCTCCTTTTGTAGTGTAGTTCCTATATTCCCAATAGGCTCTGCGCATTGGAATAACATAAACGATAGTTTAGACGTAGGACTAGAGTCGACTAGGTCTCTATTGAATATGTTAGACTTAATTTGTGAATGCCAGCCAGCTCAGAGGTCAGTAGAAAGTTTCTCGAATACACAAGAAGGGATTACTTTCTGACAACCATAAAACATGACAACTTTGTTCCCCAAGAATAAGGAATATATCTCCAGAGTCGCGGAAACAATAGATGGCTATTTCACTCAGTCAATCGTGCATGCTTAGTTTCACTAGAAGTGCAGAGAAATAGAGAGACGGACGCTTTCAATAAAAAGGTTATTTATTGAGCAGTCTTTTTTCTCATGCAAGAGAAGTGAATTGCTACAATCGCAATACTTGTCATAAAGTAAAGTGCGTACAGTAAAAAGAGTATTATGAAATAATACTGTAAAAGCATTTATATGGATTCTAAGCCATAAGATACTTAAAATGGTTAAAATACATACAATGATAAAAGATGACCAAACATACTCACTGCTGCTTCTAAGATACGCCTACCCCGGTGTACCTAACCTAAGCCTAGTACATGGGAAGGAGTAAGTGAGATTTAGTTTGAGTTAAATAGTTTCTGCCAAGAATCTATCCAAGAATTCTCTAAGGGTTTACTCAGCTCCGTACCTTGTTTATAGAATATAGGGGGTCTTGTGTCACTCTCCCAGGACTCGAGCTCCCAGTAACCTGCAAGGGTAGCCGGGAAACACCAGAGCTGGATTTCTCGGCAAGAGAAAAGACAGCGTCACTCTCAGTGCGTCAGCTGGAGGGTCGGCTTCCTTCGGCACTCGCTACAGCAGGGCGTCGGGCAAGTAGTCAGTCGATCTGCTCCAAACCACTGTGTGTTTTGCTAGGGAAGATGCTGGTATATTTATACCTGGAAGGTGCCGAGTTTGACGTAAGGTTGGACATAATACGTCACTAAGAACTCGCAGTTCTTTTAGGACTCCAGGAGTTTTAGGACAAATCAATACAGAAGCAGGGGAAAGTTCCAGACTGCTGGAGGTTTCGTCTCTCCAAGAACTCGTTGTGTTTTCTAGGAATCTGTGGAAGTAGCCATGCCATATTTGGACTACATTGGCTGGGTCTAAATATGGTTATGATTCTGATACCTATATAAGGATATGATGAGTTATACCTATATAAGGGCATGAATCGGGAAAATTACACTAGAGCCTGAGATTCGTCTACAACACCCACTCCACGTAGAATGTCCATCTTTAATAAGTACTAAAGCAAGTATAACATATCTAAGCATGTGTTTACAATCCCACCAAAAAATACATAAAATGCATTTGAAATGGTTTGTACGCGAAAAATGAGTATTGTACTGTACGTTTTCTAAGCAGTGGTATCATTAAAAAAATGCATATAGTTTACATTTGAAATGCTGACTGAATGAATCACGAAAAGTTACATTCATGAAATGGCTCTTAATACAGAAGAGAAGGTAGAGATCATTTCATCACATATTTATTCAAGACTGTACATGTGCTAGAGGCTGAGTTCAAATAGTGTCTCTAGATTTTTTCCTTAAAAAGAGAAATCTTGTTCTCTAAGAATAGTTCTACTTTAAGCAGATTACTCTGTGCCAAAAAAGTAAATATTTTGGGAATGAGAAAAAAATAATTTTTTTTGAGGAAAAAATAGTTCCAAAGTTTTAGAAGTTCTGTTTATCAAAACTGAAGGCCGAATTCAAATTTCAGGGAATGCTGTGTGCTCGTGTTTTCAAAAGTTCTTCTCGTTGTTAGGAAAGAACATTAACTCAGATAGGCTGGCAAAGAATTTATCTACAACAGTAGGTGAAAGTTGGACCATGTCCGAAAAAGTAGAAATAGTGCATACGTGAGATGCATTGCCGTCATCGTTGTCTAGATCAGCAATGGTCACGGAATGTTGTACCTGTGTGCTGCTTTCATCTCGTACCTCACTGCCAGTATGTTGCTGTGAGGTCTCAACGAATGCCGTCATCAGAATTGGTAGCCGCTGGGGACAACACGTTGCATGAGCCGTTACCGAACCAAGCAAAGTATCGACATCCATAGGTACTGCTGATGGAAGTGTGAGTCAGACATCTAACACGCATTCTTCTCCGCAGAGCAGGCATCGTAGAACAGGTAGGATGCAATCTTGCCAGATTGGTCTGGATGAAAGAAACCATGTGGTATTCAGATCTCTTAGCCGAGCCAAGCTGAGGACTTTGGTAATCCTATCACTGTACCGCATTGCGAGGATCGTTTGTTCCATGGTAACCTGGGTATTGCTCGTAACTGGACTTGCCTTATCGGAGCAGAAGGAACAAAAATAAAATTCCTGCTACGAGTCCCAAGATGAGTGGAAGGCTGCCGAACACAGAGTGCACAAAATTAGGGAAGATGCTCAGGACTGCTTCAAAGGGTGATAATAGTCCCGAAAAAATTGTCTTAAATACATGTGCGATGCCGCTGGTATCAGACATGTTTAAGATTTGACTTAACATTTCTACGAAATGCACGGGGCAATTTGTTGATAATAATGCATGTATCTCTGCTGACGTCCTTGCGACATGCAGATCATACGTCTCTCTGGACGAGGTCAAAGGCACAGTTTTTTGTAAAAAAATGGCTTTCATTCTGCTTAAAGTATCAATTCGAATAGAAGAGATATTCAATGAAGGCCATATCGTTGCTTCCTTGTCTGGTCTGCTGTTTGGTTACAATACTTGCATACAGCAAGTGACCCTGGATGTAACACTAACGAGATAGGCCGTTCCTGGCAACATGCCACAACAGCTGTGGTCACTTAACATAACGTAACTGCCGTTGGAAAGTTGTCTGAAAAAAGGCTCTATTTGTGTGGCTGGGGTGCCGTGCAGGTGGCAAGAAAGGTCATTTGATGAACCCTCGCAGGCTCCATGCAAGTTAATTCCCGGACACAGAAGTGTACCACTTAGTGAGTTTTTACAATTTTTACCACTAAGAAATACCTATTTTTTCCCCCCACTCCAGCATCTATATGTGTAAGGTAAATTCCAGGTTGACTTGATGTACCCTTTACCCAAATTTTCATACAGGCTCGCTGGTATGTGCTTTAGGCAATATTGAAACTGAAATGTCGTTATTGGTATTGTAATGGTGCCATGTATTATCCATTCAAAGACAGGCTTTTCGGAAACTGTCAATGGTAATCTTTCTAGTTTTTCAATGCTTAGCACCGTATAGTCTGCTCCTCTTTGTGCCAAAGAGATTTGTTAATCTGTAAGGTTAAAGATAGAAAATAATGACATTGTGTTGATTAGACACCAGGGCACGTAGCCTGAACGGAGATTTTATAACGTCCAGCCTAACTGTACAATAGAACGTAATTGGGACTGGCCATGTTGTAACATTAGCATATCCTGTTCTATTATATCAATAGCAGATAATACAATGCTGTCCAAAGAATAAATTCTGGAGGACAGAGTCGTTAACCCATTGTCCACTACAGACAGTGTTTTTTCAAAATGAATACAATCAATTTCTCGTATTTTTTCAGCAGTTTCAATTTGCGTTACTTTCCAAGCTGCGTTGTAAGCAGCATATATACCGGCGTATATGAAACGTTTTTGACGCTGTTTGCGAGGTCCCAATAAGAAATCTCGCAAGTCAACGCCTTCTTTAAGTAAGGTCAAGTGTTGCCTAATTTCTGGTAGTGTGGATTTCTGTAGCCATTCGAGGCATAGTTTCCCTACACTGTATGTTGTTATTATCCCTGAATGTTGTCTCTGGGAATATCTTGGGTCTGGCCTGTTCTGTGTGAACCCCTGTGTTTTATTCAGGAATCTATCTTGACAGTTATTAGTGTCTGTGGGACAGATCAACCCTTTTCTCCAATCAGGATTAGTTCTGTTTTGGTGTAAAATGTGGGATACATCTATCTCCTCATCTGTAGTGTTATTACTATCAGGTATGGGCTTTGGTATAGACCGCTTGTTTAAATCCTTTATCTTGGCTAGGCCAAGACAGGTTGTTTGTTGAATGGTGTCATTCAGGAACATTATTTGTTCTGGGATCATGCAGGCTCTGAATAATGATTCTAAACCTTGTACCTGCCAGTCTTTTGTACCCCAGACCGTTTTTGTCTCAATGTTGTCTTTCCAATATTCAATACCAAATGTAGACAATTGTGCATAACATTTTGCAGAATAAATCAGTTTAGTATTTGTCAACATGTTTTTCATTCCTGTCTTATTCATAATTTTGAAATAAAACGTTTCTGGATCTGTGTGATTAAACCCTGAGAAGTATGGGAATTTCTCATAAAATATTTTCGAGCTACCTTTTGGTGGTGTTGGACAATGTTCCCATTGATTATAAGTAAAAACATTTCTAGGATTCGCAGATTTATGCAAATAGTGGTGCCCATAATGATTAAAGCAATACATTTCTTTATAATCTGATGAACCTTCTAAATAATCATGTTCTGTAGATTTTGCTGACATTTCTAAATCTGACATCATGTTATTAATAGTTTCAAAGTCCCAATTATCAGATAAAGTGCTCAGTGAGACAAAGTCACTTAAAGAAACCTTGAACTGGTGTGGATACTTCTAGAGTTCAACCGGGCCATAGATGTCGTAATCAGTAGCATCCCACCAGGTATAGGAATGGCTGTGATGTTTACTGATGATAGTTCTCTTTTTTCAATGTGAGAAGATTTGTGAGGCTTTAGAACCAAGTTGATTTTCTGACTTGCTGTGTCCATTGTACTGTATTTTCCATCAATCATTCTTCCCAAGCTTAAAACTAAAATGAGCCAGAGAAGGAGGAAAAGTACACCTAACACAATCCACAATTCAATCCATTGTGAAATCAGATATGTTTCTCCAAGTCGATGAAAGAGTTCTGTTATTTTTTCTTTTAAAGTTTTGTTTGCTGACTTTTCTTCATGTTCACTAGGATCTTCAGAAAAGTAATCGAAATTGATAAAATAGCCTGAGGCAGTTCTGTCAAATGTTGGAATTGCCTCATGATTGTTATTACTCTTTGTAGTTGCTTCTTCCTTTGTCATATTAGTATAGTCAGAGGCTACATCATTGTAGGCAGGTGTTTCTTGACGAACGGTTGCAATTTGGGTTTCAAGCGGCACTAGTTCCATGGCTTTGCTGTGTAGTCCTTCTTTATTCACTGCAGGTTTATCAAATGTGATTAGTCTCTCAGTTTGAACCTCTTGAATTGTAGCAAGGTTTGGTCTTCTGCTCCATCTTGGGAGTCTACTGGGCCTATTTCTTATTATTGGCCACATGGTTGTGGTTTTACCAGGTCGATTGATACAACCCTGTTCTCCTTTTTTCCAGCAAGGGGCGGTAGTACTACTGATCTTGTTCAGTGGATTGCTAAGATAGGTACTGTTTTTCTGTAAGAAGGCCCAAATTCCTTCTTCACCACGATCTTTTCTCTGACCAGATCCCCAATCTTTGGAATCCAGACAGGTCTTGCTGGGACAGGTGGTTTTTCTTGAGTGGCCGTTGTCTTTTGCTTTGTGTTACTTAGACTTCTTCTTGTTTCATTTAAGTCCTGTAAAACAGCCAAACGATCTTTGATATCAAAGGTTTTTTGTTCCACCACTGAAGTCTGACGATCGAGGTCTTCGATCAACATTCTAGTACCAAACAAAAGTTAATACGGAGTGATTCCACCCAGAGAATGTCTTGGCAGATTATTAAGACTATGTTGGGCACTTATTAGATGTTTGACCCACCCGTCACCCGAACCTAATACCCTTGCTGTTATAGATTGCTTTATGTCACGTTTTTTTCTCTCCACTACCGCATTACCCTCAGGATGGAAGGGACTAGAGTACCGCAATGCAACGCCCAGCTGGCCATGGCCTCTTTGTAAGCTCGAGAGCTAAACCCAGGACCCTGGTAAGAATGTAGCATGCCAATTGCGTATGTGCCGATAAAGACTCGCAAATCTTTTATAACAGTTCTGGCGTCAGCCGAGCGCTGGGGCCACATTGAAATGAATCTTGTCTTAGTAGTTGTGGGGCCGCATTCGTCTGTAGGGACGCCTGCGTGTAGACAGTCTAATGTTATCTAACAGAGGTGTCTGGGCTTGACTGACTGTGCTATTGTCAGTTTCCTGGTCCGGTTCATAACTGCAATCTCTGTTGCAGTTTTGGCAATCAATTGCATAGTTATAAACTTGCACGCTCATTCCAGGCCACCAGTACATCATTTGTAATTCTATTAGAGATTTTAAGATTCCATGATGTGTCAGACCCTCTCCCATATGTGCTTCTTGAACCAAGTAAGCCCTCCATTTCCTGTTTGGAATTACTCTGTTCCCCACTCCAGGGATTTGAGCAAAAGGAACGGAGTTTGCATCAATTATGTATGTATTTCCGAGTGGATAATTTAGTGGTAACGCCGCATGGTTGCCATCCATTGAGGCTTTTACTGCTAGTAGCGTTTCACCATCTATTCTTTTTTTAGAACGCTTGATTGTAGCTACGGAAGCCGTTTGCACAGCTGCCTTCGTGGCTTCATCAGCCAATGAATTCCCTGCAACGTGAACGCCATCACATTGATGACTCAGTGTATGGATCACGTGAGTCTTTTGTAGTTCTTTCTGTAAAAGATCTACTTGTTCCCATAGCATTTTATGCTTTATTGTGCCACCTTTCGCATCTTTGAAACCGTTTTGAGCCCAGTTCTGCAAGTATTCATCGTAAGACTGGACGCAGTAATGCGAATCGCACACTATGAGTGTGGGGAATTCCCGATCGGTATTCTCAAGCGCCATCTTGAAAGCCTGTAGTTCAGCTCGCTGAGCTGTACAGTCTCCGAGTGATTGAGTTTTAGTGACCATAGGTCTGAATTTACCTTTGTGCCAGCGACCTTTAACAATCGTGCACGCAACACTATAAGCTTGTTTACCCCCAACTGCGGGCTGTGCTGATCTGTCTGTATATATCATACAGCTGTAATGTTTGAGAAGCAGAATTTCGGTCGGCAGAGGACATTTATACTCGTATTGGAGAAATTCTTGGGTTTTCAAGTTAGGATCAAATTTGTAAATTACGTTTGATGCAGCAAGATATTTAACCCAATGCATCCATCTCGGATGTGAAGCTTTAGCATTTCGAATGCCTGCTCTTGTCACTGCTTCAAGTGCAGGTACAGGTATAACGATTATTATACGTTTACCTTGTGCGAGGGCTCTTTCTTTTGCTACAGCACTTTGAACCGCTCTCAGAATTTTCTCAGTAGAAGTGAATTTTATTTCAGCTTGTGTGTACAAGTGTGATTTGTAAGCTATTATCCCCTTCATTATAGGTCAGGTGTGTGAATCCGCATCTTCCTGGGATGACTCAGATTACACGGTTGCGTACGTTTACGTGTGTTTGCAGCTTTGTTTTAGCTAACATGTCTGTTTGTATTGAACGTAAAATTTCTGTGTGTTTCTGTGTCCAATTTGTTGGTTTGAAATCAGGTTTAATTAATTCGTAGCGAGGTTTAACCCTCTCTGCGTAATTCAGAACGTAAGTTCTTCCAAAATTCAAGAAACCTAGAAATGATTGTAAGTTTTTCAGCGTTTTTGGAGCTTGGAGCAGCGCACATTTCTCTAAGAAATTGGCTGCCAGGCGTTTGCCTTCACTTGATAACTCATATCCTAGAAATAGGACAGTGAGGTGGGCAATCTGTGATTTTTTAAAGTTGAATTTGTACCCTTCTGATGCAAACCCAAGTACAATGGTGTTCACTCTTTCCAAGTGCCTGTCCAAGTCATCGGCATAAGATAATGCCTCATCATCATACATTTGTAGTAACTCAGTTACTCTCGCTGAAAATAACCCTGGCCTATTCTTGAATCCCTGGGGGAGATGGCAAAATTGCCTCTGGGCCCCCATACTGGAGAAAGCGATCAAATACCTGCTTTCTGGTATAATGTTTTGACAGAAGAAACCATTTGAAATATCTAATGTAGTTTTATATTTTTTGCGCACAATGCTATTCATTAGTGATGCACTGTGTGAATTTTGTACTGCAAGTGTTTTGCAACAAGTGTTTAAGTGTCTGTGGTCCAATACTAGACCATATGAATTGTCTGGTTTGGAGACAGGAAACAAAGGATTGTTCATTTGTGAGGTGCATGTTTCAATCACCCCCTGGTATTCAAGTTGATCTAAGATCTCCCTGACTTGTTTTTTAGCTTCTTGCCTAACAGGATACTGTCTTTGTGCAGTAGGTTGATTTTTTAACTGGATTTTATGGTAAGGGGATTCCTCATCCCATCCTACATGGTTTTTTATAATGCAGGGGCTTGGGCCACTGCCCATTTTCTAGCATATGTGTATTTTTTGCGAATTGGAATGTGATTTGAGAAGGCAGGCATAATCATTTCTTCGCCATATGGGCACTCCATAACAAATTCTGGTGGCCAGTCTTTCTCAGCTAGAAGGATATCATAGCCTTTAGATAGCTTCTCTCAAAAGAGACCTCTTATTTTCCTAGTTTTGTCCCCTTCTATACGTAATGTTATTTCATATAATTTATGGGGCACACTAACTATGGTGTCTGCAGTTTCCACCTGAATGTACTCATTCGTGTCCACTGTCTCCAGAAGATTCATCAGGATCTTGCGAGCTATGCTCACTTCTGCTGCGCTGTCTAGAATTGTCTGTGCCCACTCTCCGTTTTTCAGCTGCGTCCTCAGAATTCTCGGCATGTTTAATTTTAATACTTGCTACCTTCTTTCTGGGAAATTGTAATTTTTTACTTTGATGAGCAGGTTCCTTGTCTTTGGACTTGACGTGCTCTTCTCTGTGTTCTGACCATCCTCTTCTTCCCGATTTCTGTGAGGAAGATCGAGAAAGATTGAGTGAGAAGGATCGAGAGGGACATGTATCAACATCTTGATATCTATCAGGTTTTCTTATTTTATCCCTATCTCTAAGGTTAAATCTCTCAGTGCATCAAACAGGAGGGGCGGCTTCCGTGGGCACTTGCATCAGCTGGGCTCTCGGGGCAAGTCGATGGCCGCTCTGCTCCAAACCACCGTGTGTTTGCTTAAGGCAACTGTTGGTATTTTATACCTGGAAGGTGCCGGGTTTGACATAAGGTTGGACATAAGACGTCACTAAGAACTAACAGTTCTTTCTGGACTTCAGGAATTCTTGTTCAAATTGGTTTGTTTAAAGAACGCGTTGTGCTTTCTAGGAGTCGATGGGAGTAGCCGTGCTGTGCCTTGGATTGCATGGGCTATTACTGAATATGAATATGATTCTTATGCCTTTATCAGGATATTATTGATTATAACCTCACAAGGGCATAAATCAGGAATATAGAATTAGGGTCCTAGATATGAACACGACAACGCTATCCAACGCTTTCCCTACTGTTGCACTCTCTGGAGTGGGAATAGTAATTTTTACCCCTACGCTATCCAACGCTTTCTCTACTGTTGCACTCTCTGGAGTTGGAATAGTAATTTTTACCCCAACGCTATCCAACGCTTTCCCTACTGTTGCACTTTTTGGAGTTGGAATAGTAATTTTTACCCCTACGCTATCCAATGTTTTTCATAATTAATTAAAAAAATATTAAAAGTATATTCAATTTTTTTCAATTTATTAAACATAATTCTTTAATTTTTATTTATGTTTTTGTTTTATGTTTGTAAATGTGTTTGTAAGTTATAATATTTTTTATTAATTTATAAATTATGAAAATAATTATTACAACTTATTGTTAAGTACATATATATTATATATTTTCTGTATATGTTTAATTGATGTATTATTATTATATATGTATTATTTAATAATTTTAAACATTATTAGATATTTTTAACTATGTTGATTTTATTTATTAGTGTTATTTACTTTATTTTACATTTATATTTTTACAGAAAAAAACTATATTTTTAACATCGATATTTTTAACATCTATATTTTATTTTCGATATTTTTGTACTTACCTTGTTGTAGATAGGATGTCGATATTCTTGCCTTCAATATTTTTGCATCGATATTCCTGTAGGTCGATATTTTGTAGGTCGATATTTTGTCAGTGATCCGCTGCTGCAAGCCACAAGCCCGGGCCCCTGGACATGGCACCCTCCACACCATGCAGTCACGCT
Source organism: Lissotriton vulgaris (assembly GCF_964263255.1). Classification (NCBI taxonomy): domain Eukaryota; kingdom Metazoa; phylum Chordata; class Amphibia; order Caudata; family Salamandridae; genus Lissotriton; species Lissotriton vulgaris. The sequence continues at coordinate 783,761,256 of NC_141699.1, forward strand.
GCGCAGGCCACCAGGTCCCACGTCTGTTGCTGTGTCCTGATTACACGATGGCTTATGACATACCAGGGCACCCGGCAACATCGCAGCCTGCACAGACGCTCAGCCCAATGGGTGCCACAAACTCTGTGATCCCGGAAGCTAGGCCACATGGCAGTTGGCCAGTGCAGCCCGCTGGCTAGGCCCACACTGCGGTCCAGCAAGGCACAAAAATCCTGAGCAGTCCGGACCGCCGGGACGGGCATCATCGCAGGCTGCCCACCCGCTCAGCAGCTTAAGGTGCCAATGGCTCAGTGCACCCAAAGTCACCGTCCTGTAGCGGGGTTGTCTGCCATCCGCAATGCAGGGTGTGCCACAAACCCTTTTCAACCCCAGTCACTGTGTCGTGGCAGGGTGCCTGTGCCGGGCGCAATGCACCGTGTGCCACAAACCCTGTTCAACCCGTCAGCACCAAGTGGTGGTAGGCCCATGCTGGCCTCAAGGCCTCAGGTCCGTCATCCAGTCACCACTGGCAGAGGGGTATGTGATGTCGTCGGCCCCTTATATGTGCGGGGTCACAGGGCCTGTGACGCCTGTGCCGGATAGGTGTGGGGTGCGTGCAAACCTGCCCTCAGGCAGTGGCTGTGACATGCTGACAACTAGACCAGTGACCTGCACACCACCAGTGAGTACACCTGCGACGGGTAGCAATAAGGGTCCCCCTCGGAGCGTAAGTGGAGTGGTCTGGCCTGGCGTACTCTGTACCAGCACAGGACCTGCAACATTGACTCAGGGGCTCTGGGCATGGTTCAGTCCATGTCCGGACAACAAAGTCCGGATGTGGTGTCCATGGGACCCGTAACAGAAATTGCTATGTATTACCCTCTGACTGGCTTCCCACAGGATGAGCATCATTGACGCAAGGGGATTCACTGACCCTACATTCATCCACACATACATGCATGAATGATGAAAGTCATGACACAGCAGTGTGTCACTGGATGTTTATTACAGATCCAGTGCCATTGTGCAGCTAGAGCGGTACAGGGCAATGCTGAACACAATACACAAAATGGGCCCATAGAGGGCCAGCCAGAGTCCATCAGGGATGAAAGGTCCTGCGGAAGAGGAGGGGTGCAGTCCGCAGTCTGGTCGCTGTGTCATTGGTCATCAAACAGGATGTTACAGTCCATGTCGTAGTCCAAGGTGAGTGCATCTGTGTGATTCGGGGGTCAGTGGAAGGTCATGAGGCCATGTGCGGGACCAAGCAGAAACAGGCCAGGTGGCGGAAATGAATGTTACTGAGTCCTTCTGATCGCACGCATGTCCTCGTCCTCGGATGTGTGCTCTACCCCACCTGGGGGTGTTGCAGTACCATCTAAAGCACTGTGTGTCACTGGCAGATCGGGGGCCGGAGGTGGATTGTCTGCCACACTGTGTGCCACTGACACATCAGGTGCTGGAGTGGATAGGCCTGCCGCATTGGGAGGTAGAGACGCACCAGGGGGCGGAGATGTGGATGGTGTGGGGGCAGCAGCATGCATCATCGCCACGCCTTGTGGCAGCAATGCCATGATGAGGATCTGCAGGGCATGGTAGATACCAGTTACATTTTGCTGTTATGCAGCGGTGCCTGCCATCCTTTCCATCTCTATCCGCACCATGTCCTCCATGAGCCTCCGAATGCGTGCCAGCGCACAGCTGGTATCGCTGAAGCTACTCTGAGCGGACAGGTGTTCTTCTCTCTGCGTCATGACTCCAGCGATGTCAGTCAGGGCTCGTTGGAGACCATGGAGGGGGCCTACACACCCAAGCATCCAAGCATGGCATCAAGTTTGGTTGCCATGATGCCGAAGCCCAACCGCACCTGCTCTGCGGTCTCCCTCTGGCACTCCAGTACAAGGCGTTGGAAGGTCATGTTTTGGTCCTGGGGGTTTTGGGGGAGTGCCGGGGCGGTGGGTGCCTTCTGCTGGGAGCTTTGAGTAGTGGGTGGGGTCTCCTTGATGTAGCTTGCCTGCCCTGATCCTGGAGGTGAGTGGTGGATGAGGTCAATGATGTGATGGATGGTTTGGGTGTCGATGCTGGTGTTGTCCTCCTCGTCATCAGTGAAGAGTGGCTGGGACTGCTCTGTAGGAGGTGTTGACAGTGCCCCTACGATGTGAAGGGGAGATGGTGTATTACAATGTTTCCACATGTATGTGGCCGCATTCTACATGTTGACAATCAGACAGCATGGCATTGTACATTGCGACAGTCTGTAGATCTGGGAGAAGACCCAGAGTCATTGTGGGTGCGCACTGTGCTCTGCTTGATTGTGCATGTATGCTATTGTGGCCGACCACACCCATCCCCCCAGTACCTGATAGTCACTCACCCTGTTACGGTTGTGTTGGGTCCTGTCAAGCAGTGTCTGATCCCCGATTCCCGCCACAGTCTGCACACTGATGCCTGTCAACACCAGCTCCTCCATGTCATCCAACTCGAACTGTGGAGCTGGGCCCCCACCTGCAGTCTGCATTGCTGCCTTCTGGTTGGCTGAGAGTTTCTCCTTGGTCCTCCGCTTGATGTAATTCCATTGTCTCTTGACCTCGTCATTTGTCTTCTTGTGCTCTCTGACAGCATTCACGTTGTCCACCATGACCCGCAAGATTCAATTTTTTGTACCCAACGACACGTTGGAGGTGACGAACAGTTGTTGTTGTTGTTGGGACTCTCGAGAATTACGGTAAGGTGCTTGAGCCCAAGTGGCCTTAAGTCAAAATCAAAACTCAATGAGAAGAGTTTTTCAAAGATAACGGAATTCTAGTGTGACTGATGCATGGTTTGTATAAATGACAAATGAGAACCTTCTCGAAATAGGGCTTGATCTTCACAATTGAGGGGTGGGGTTCATGTAATCACAATGCGTGAAGGTGGAATGAGAATTGCCCCTGAAACAATCATCCCGCTGAATGAGTCACGAATAGATGACATTCCGGTCAGTCAGTTGAAAATATTTACCTGTCTGTTACTATCCGAAAGCCATTCTTCCTTGTCCGGTGGGTCAGGCTGGGAACTTGCTTGTGTTCAATGTAAGAATTCACCATTTGATGACTGCTCGAAACATGTCTACGATAAGATATTATTTGAGACTTGCCTTCTAACTACGAGTTTGTTGCACTACCTGTTGCTGAAGAAATCTTTGTTCATTTGAATCTGTGACTCACAGATTATTCATTTTTCTTTTGTCAAAAAATTCTTTCAGACTGCGTTTAGCGTGTGAGCTGATTTCTATGACAACATCCTGTTGTTTGTATGTGCTGTTCGGTACATTAAATTCCAAAGTAGCTAAAGTGGATTATTGAATTAAAGAACAAAACAAACACTTGAAGACATTATTGGTTCGGTACTCAGGTCAGAGTGACAGAAATTGAATGGAACATCAAGTACATGTTTCTATCCAGTTCTATAAATAAGTGTGGTGTACACATAATACTCATGCAATTTTCTGGCTACAAGGAAGGTAGTGTTTCTAAAATGTGCTTAAATTCCTGTGGATGGCTTGAAAAAACAGGACAATGGATTTATATTTCCTTGTTGAAACCGTGTTTTGAGAAAACGTCATATTTTAATGAGCATTTTCATATTTCCTAGATTGCATGTGCACATTTTTTGCCTTGAATGTTTATGAACTGTCTGATCTGTGAATCCAATACAGAGGCAAGAATCTTCTATTGAAATCTGCTCAGTTTCTAGATATAACACCTAGGGGCATATTCACAAGGAGCTATCGCGGAATTAACAGCACTTTATCGCAGACAAAGTCGTGATAAATTTACCCCACCATTCACAAGCAGGTGCTAACAGCCCACAGCACCACTTTTCCCGCGATACCATCCGCTGAAAAAATCGCCACAGAAGACCCCCAAAACTATTGCTATTGAGATACAGAGTAGGCGTTTCCATGACAAAAGCCACAACAACACCACAACTCCACATTCACAACGGCCAGCAAGATCGGCGATAAGAACACAAAACACGCGATTAGGCGCGTTAGCAGCAGGAATTTTACACCAGCTCCGACCTGGTGTAAAGTCGGACAGCAGCCTGCACCACAATAGGGAGCCCAGCCCATTGGAAGGGCAACAGATGCCATGGAGCAACTGAACATGCAGCACGGACACCCAAGAGGGCCACAACACCCACTAACACCACCCACAGGACCAACCCCGGACCACCCCCCCCAGAAAAGACCTGCCACAAGAGCTACACGTAAACATGTACCAAATAATCCTGATGTCGCACAATCACAACAGGTGATGCATGTGTCGTCACAGAAATGAGCCTCACACATTCACTTTCAAAGCAAACAAAGAAACTTTATTGAAACACAGAAATGAAATGAAGACACATGGCGGCTCCCCTCAACACATTCCGTAGGTCGCAGCTTGCAAGACAAAAACATGATGAGAAGGTGTGTCCGGCGCACATCAAAGGAAAGAGAGAGAGCGAAGGAGAGAGAGAGAAGAAAAGAGGGGGAGAGAGAAGAAGAGAGGGGGAGAGAGAGAAGAAGAGAGGGGTGAGAGAGAGAGAGAGAAGAAGAGAGGGGGAGAGAGAGAAAGAGAGAGAGAAGAAGACGGGGAGAGAGAGAAGAAGAGAGGGGGAGAGAGAGAGAGAGAAGAAGAGAGGGAGAGAGTGAGAGTGCAGAACATGTTGGTACATGTTGACATTCAGACAGCATGGCATTGTGCATTGTGACAGTCTGTAGATCTGGGCGATGACCCAGAGTCATTGTGGGTGTGCACTGTGCTGTACTTGGTTGTGCATGTGTACCATTGTGCCTATCTTCACCCATCCCCCAGTACCTGGTGGTCACTCACCCTGTTGTGGTTTTGTTGTGTCCTATGAAGCAGTGTCTGATCCACCGACTCAGGCCACAGTCTCCGCACTGATGACTGTCGACATCAGCTCCTCCATGTCATCCAGCTAGAGCTGAGGCACTGGACCCCCTCCTCCAGTCTGCATTGCTGCCTTCCGGTTGGCAGAGAGTTTCTCCTTGGTCCATTGCTTGATGTCCTTCCATCGCCTCTTGACCTCGTCCATTGTCCTCTTGTGCTCCCCGACGGCATTCACCTTGTCCACGATGTTCTGCCATATTCCATTTTTGGTGCCCAATGACACGTTGGAGGTGACGAACAGTTGTTGATGGTGCTCCATCACCTCCATGACTATGATCCTGTTCCCCTGCGGACTGAACTTTGTCTTCCTCTTCTTCTTGTCCTTGCCCCGAAATCCCGAGCTGGTCGTCTTGTGTGTGTGTGAGGGGTTGCACTCGTCCTCTGCGCCTGCTCCGGCAGCCTCCATGGGGCTAGGGTGTTGGTCAGTTTGTGTTTGTGTTTTTTTTCTACTTTTATGTTGATTTTTCCGGCTTGTTAGGTGTGTGTTGCAGGACTGGCGCTGCTCATCGCTGATTTGGCCCATCGCAGGTTTTTTGGTGTTGTGGTTTTGACTCCATCGAGGTGGTTGTATCGCGGACATTGTCCACTGTTTCGGCAGACTATCGCATGCTACCGCTGTGTTGTGAATTCCACGTTGCCACGGGTTTTTTTTATGCCACGATAGGCTGCAATGTTGAAACTTGCGTTACGCTACTCTTGCGGTAGTTATTGCACGTTCTTGTGAATATCCCCCTAGTATTTTGGAGTTTGGTAATGGCAGGCCACACTTTGCATGCAAATACACATATAGTCATTCACATTCCACAGTCGATGTATTCCCCACAGTAACATATAAGCTTATACCGAATTTTGTTTGTTGAGAAAAGGGGATTTAAAGCGTAAGTGTTTTTTTTTAGTCTCTGTGAAAGAGACAGTTCTCAGTCAATTAAAAACTCATTACATTGAGAACATTTACCTTTCCGATATGTACACAGGTCAGCAAGTGAGTAAAGATTGATTTTAGCCAGACATAGAAGTCATGATTTCTATACACAACATTTTCGAGTATGACAAACTGACATGTCCCACACATATATCTTCTGGCCGCCCATAAAACAGCAGCAAAGCATTTGAAAACACTTCTGGAGAAACGAAGAAAAACATCTTAAAAGGCAAAGAGTGTTATACCAGAACGCAGCTCTCAATTTACTGTTTTTTTCAATGTGACTTTCCTGAGCAAGACACTGATTTTTCCCAGCATGGGCAGCAGAAAGCTGGATTATTTAAAAAGAAGAATCTCCAATATATATTTACACCATAATTGCTCAACGCACAACCCTCTATTTTATATGCTTGATTAAAACATATTAGGCCTTTTAGCACATGTAGAGGGCATTTGATGAACGGTTTCTTGTACATGTTTATAGATTGTCTTGGTGCTGGAAGGATCCCTGATACCTTTACTATTTTTAACTTAATGCAGTTGGTAATTACAAATGCACATATGCTTCAGGTTTGCGGTCTAACCAGATGGTATACAGTTTCCAATTAAATATTGCATTTGCTCTAAAGTGTGATTGCAGAATATTATGTAGATGCTTGATGTCAATAATATAGGCACAGAGACTTAAGTACTTTTGTTTACAGTTATTTGTATGTGTATATCTATCCATTTAACTCAGGAGACAGGTTGGAATTTCACTCAATGTAATTATTAATAGATAAATGGAAACACTGGTGAGAGAATTAAATGAGAAATATCATTACTTACTATAAGAAATAGAGTATCGGCCTTTGTGCTTTTATAATTTCCGACAATGTTGTGGTAATATTATATTCTGGCTAAAGAATCTGGATGCTTAGCTGTATCATCAGAAATATACTCTCTCCTGTTACTAGAGTATTAACTAACATGCATGGGCACCGGGTCTTGCAGTAGTAGAGTGTGTAATAGTGTATGGACATCATGGAAGTGACTACAATGGGGAACCCCCATGGTTCTTCATCCATCTATTCAATAGTCCTAGAACAAGTGGACGTGAGACAGGAATTGTCACTGCTGCTGGAGGGTGGTGTAATGATAAACAAGGAAAGGAGGCTAATAACAATTTTACTATTATTCTCCTACTTCAACAAAATTACGTGTTACAAAAGTAGAAAACGTTGTATTGAATGGTTTTTAAACAAGAAGTGTACATAAAGTGCTATTACTACTGTGTGTATTTTGATAAACTGTAAACTGTGTCTTGAAGAAAATTATAAAAAGGAAATCTATTTTGCATTATTCGACAAAATCATAGACAGCAGTAAGCACCAATATATAGTGAATAAAAAAAATTTAGGGAATATTTATGAAACTTATCCACGCTGAAAAACAGAATACACATTAATTTCCACAACTAATATGTTGCTTAATTTAATACCATAAAATCAATAAATTAATTTAAGCATAATTAAGACAGACTGCTACCAACTTATCTATTGCAGGACCTGCAAAAAAGGTGGGGTGTTCTAGAACTGCGTAAATTTTAAGGAGGGCAGCAGTTTTTTAGTATTTTCTTTTATTTCTGTTTTACTCTGTAGGAGTGTTAATTAAAGAGAACAACACATAAGGCAAGGTTCTTGTTTGTGACATCTGGGGCCAGATGTATGGCCCACTTTTGCATGCGCAAACAGGTTTGCGAACCTGTTTGCGCATGCAAAAACATATTGGGCCATGTACATGGCCTATTTAGCGAGTCACAATTTTTTTGCAACTCGCTAAATAGGTTTTGCGACTCGCTATTTAGAAGGGGCGTTCCCTTCCAAATAGCGAGTCTCAAAACATTGTACTAATGTTTTGCTACGCAATTGCGGTCGCAAAACACTTGCAATTACCACCTACTTCAAGTAGGTGGTAATACATTTGCAAATGGGAAAGGCTCCCCAGGGGACCCCTCCCCTTTACAAATGCCTGTGAAATATTTTTTCAAGAGCAGGCAGTGGTCCCAGGGACCACTGCCTGCCCTTAAAAAATTAAACGAAAACGTTTCTTTTTTCTAAAAAATGCATCCCGGTTTCTCTTTAAAGAAAACAGGCTGCATTTAAAAAATAAAAAGCTGCTTTATGAAATACCAGTCCCAGACATGGTGGTCTGCTGAGCCCAGCAGGCCACCATCCCTGGGAGGGCTGGCATTCACATTGGGCTCGCAAATTGCGAGAGGCTCATTAATATTAATGAGCCTTGCAATTTGCAACCCAACTGGGAATTGCAAAACAGTGTAAACAAACTGTTGTACATTTCATTTAGAGCCTCGCAATTTGCGACTTGCAATGTGTTGCAAATTACGAGGCGCTAAATGAAAAGGTCGTACATCTAGCCAAAACTCTTTTATCACAACCCACAATGCTCACTCTACATGCAAACATATTTATTCAGACAGACGAACATACCCATAAGTGAGTTGTCTGGAACGTCAATCTGAAATAGAAACTAAGGAGCTCATTATGATGGCGGAGAGATCGCCACCACCAGGATGAAGTTGGGCGTCCATCCGCCATGTGGCTCCCACTTAACCTTAGCCACATTATGATGGGGGGGAATCGTGCCACAAGCGTGGCGGGCACAAAGAGCACCCACCAATCTTCCACCATAGGCAAACGTTGCGATTGCTTGGCGGTACGGATCTGACTGGGGATATGGTGGCGGTGCCTAGCAGGCACCTCCCGCCCGATCACGATGCTGGCATCAGCCAGCTTTTCCATGGCGGGTGAACCGCCATGGAAAGGCTGGCTTTGGGGGGCCCGTTATGGGCCCCTTCTGGGTTGGGGGGCAGTTGTGCACTACCCGGTGCCTGCCATGTTGTGCAGGGAAATGCACAACATGGCCATTTAACATTGCGGCGGGTGCTGCAGCCAGAAGCACCCGCCGCAATGTTAAATCGCCAGATGCAACCGCCGCGGTGGTGGTCGCATCTTAATTAGTAGATCAGTACCGCCGCATGACAGGCGGGTGGTCCCGATCCCACTACGATGGCTGGCGGACTCAAGTCCCTCCACCATCATAATTTGCCCCTTAATTTCCAATTGGAAAACCGAAGTATGTTGTGCATTCTAAGCCCCTTGACTGTCTTCACTAAATAGCCAGCTGCATAAGTCTTAACCCTATCCTTAGGCATGATGACATGTATGCCCTGTCTAATTCCTCTATTGACCTTGTCACTCAATCCATTCACTGTCTAGACGAGGAGCAGAGAGCACGGTGGGACATTGGTGTGGACAGTGGTGTGGCCCAAGATGCAACCCCATTAGAAATCACAAGAAGCAAAGACCCTGGAGAGGTTAGCTACTTTGAATTTTGTTGTCTTGTTGTTCCTGTGCTTGAAAAAGTTTAGGGCAAGCTGTTTAATGCCTCCACAACTATATCCAGTCTTCAGCCTGATCAATCTGATGTAGGCTCTTGGTTAAGTTGGTGTGCCCACCTAGCCCCACATGTCACAGATTGTGTGCAGTGCACCCAGCTACCCCTTACAGGCGAATGTCTGACATAATATCGACAGACAGAATATCGAAATACCAAAATATCGGCACAAAAATATCGACATCAAAAATATCGGAATCATATCTTCATAAAGGTAAGTACAAAAATATCGAAAAAATAATATCGTAGTACAAAAATATCGGAATTAAAAATATCGTTTTTTTAAATGTATTAATAATAATGTAAAAATAATTTTAAAATACATATAATTTTAAAAATATTAAATAAAAATATTAAAACACAATTAAAACTAATACATATACATTTAAAATAAATAAAACACTTAATCATTTAAAGTAATTTTTTTTTAATGTTATTAAATTGATTTAATGTAATTTTTTTTGTTTTTACCCTGTACGCCTGTACCCCAAAAACCCAAAACTGACCCTGAACCCTAAAAATATCCCTGTACCCCAAAAACCCAAAACTGACCCTGAACCCTAAAAATACCCCTTTACCCAAAAAATGAAAACTGACCCTGAACCCTAAAAATACCCCTTTACCCAAAAACTGAAAACTGACCCTGAACCCTAAAAATACCCCTTTACCCAAGAACTGAAAACTGACCCTTATCCCTAAAAATACCCCTTTACCCAAAAACTGAAAACTGACCCTGAACCCTAAAAATACCCCTTTACCCAAAAACTGAAAACTGACCCTGAACCCTAAAAATACCCCTTTACCCAAGAACTGAAAACTGACCCTGAACCCTAAACATACCCCTTTACCCAAAAACTGAAAACTGACCCTGACCCCTAAAAATACCCCTTTACCCAAAAACTGAAAACTGACCCAGAACCCTAAAAATACCCCTTTACCCAAGAACTGAAAACTGACCCTGAACCCTAAAAATACCCCTTTACCCAAAAACTGAAAACTGACCCTGAACCCTAAAAATACCCCTTTACCCAAGAACTGAAAACTGACCCTTATCCCTAAAAATACCCCTTTACCCAAAAACTGAAAACTGACCCTGAACCCTAAAAATACCCCTTTACCCAAAAACTGAAAACTGACCCTGAACCCTAAAAATACCCCTTTACCCAAGAACTGAAAACTGACCCTGAACCCTAAACATACCCCTTTACCCAAAAACTGAAAACTGACCCTGACCCCTAAAAATACCCCTTTACCCAAAAACTGAAAACTGACCCAGAACCCTAAAAATACTCCTTTACCCAAAATTTATTAATATGATTTAATTACCAATTAATTATTAATTAACAATAACAATAAAGTAAATATATTAGCACATTAGCTGTAATTCATTTAATTTAATAATTAATATTATTTTCCCCAATTAATTAATTAAGAATAACAAAAATATATATATAAAAAAATTACAATAATTAATGTAATTAACTAATTAATATTAATTTATTACCAACTAATTAATAATTATAAATATGTACAAAATTATATTAATTAATTAACTAATTAATATAAATTAATTACCATTTAATTATTAATTAAAATATGTACAAACATATATTAATTAATTAATTATTACTAAATTACTTCCCACCCTATTCCCCTATAAACCCATAACCCGCTACAGAACATATTTATCAATTAATCAATTAATTAAAATTAATTAAAAATTAATTCTCAATTAATTAATTCATAATTCCTACTAATTAATAATTAATTTAACATAATTAAATTACTTCCCACCCTATTCCCCTATAAACCCACAACTCGCTACAGTAGTAAAAGACAATATTTAATTAAATTACATTAAAAATAAATAATAAAACATAATAAATACAATATAATATACACTAAATGTATTTAAAAATTGATATTAGTAACATCGAAGTTATTTATTTCGATATTATTGACATCGATATTTAAAACTTCGATATTACTGATATCATACTAATATCGATATTAAGACTGTCGATATTACTTACCTTCGATATTTTGTCCCATCGATATTTAAACTTCGATATTATTGTATATCGATATTTAAAATTCGATATTTTGTCTGTGTACCCTTACAGGCAGGATATCAGCTAGTACACTGCAGGCTAACGATCCAGGGTTACTACTTCTGAAATGGCTTTTATGTGAACTAGATCTATCTCCTTGCATTTACTTCTCCTGAAGGTAGCAACTACTGCCAGGATGCACCAGCCTTGCCAGCTGGTTTCAATGGAGTGATGTGCACTTTCACACTTCTCTAAACCCACTGCCAACCAAACACTAAACAATATGTTGGTTGGAAGTAGACCTGGGGAAAGAATACCAGAATAGGAGAGTCGACCAGAGTTAGTGGATATTATCATTCTGCTTGGTAACATATTTCGGCAAAGTCTTCACTGTAGGAGTATTGATTTTTTTTTTTTAAATCTTTTTATTTGCAAAGGTAAAAACAAACATAGGTTGTCACTTCCGAGGCTTACAGACAGAACATCAGTACATATTAGAATCACAGGGATCACACCGCAGCCAAATCATAATCAAGTACAGGATGAGTGCTGATTCTCTATAGTCATATTGTGGTCAGCTCTTCGTCACCGTCAGTACATGGAGGTTCACAAATATTTTCCCTATATTCAAGGAGTGTCGATTTTTAAAGAGGAGAGGAGCTTTTAATGATTTTATCATTCGGGTTCAAGCATGTCATTCCGGAAATAGTGTATTGGTGTACATTTTAACAATCTCTGTATTCCCAAAACTCTGTGGTCTGGCGAAACTCTATGTCTTCAAAACCTGAAACCTGAGGCGCGCGGCGGCGGCGGCAAGATGGCCGCAACTTGAAGGGGCTCCGTGGATTCGACCAACTTAATGCTAAGATGGCTGCTGAAGGGGAGCTCTAGTGAGGAGCGCTGGGGCTAGGGATCTCCAAATTCGGACTAAATCCCTGTATAACCCCAGAACAACCCCCAATACAACCCTGGACGAAGCGGAACCAACGCTGCATGTTTCGGAGTGTAAGAAAGCCAAAGGAACATTTGAATAGCAAGACACTGGAAAGAATAAGATACCTGCTCAATGGTCAAGGCTGCCTCCTCTCCTCGGACAATGGACATCACGTGATGCGAACCGCCTGTCGTGGAGTGGGCGGGGAGGACTCATAGCGGACCTTAAGTAAAGGAAGGAGCCACCGATTATCACCCCGGGATCTCGGAGGAGTCTCTGGTCAGCAGCGCCGGTGCCGGTAGACACAAACTGACCATCACGGAAGGGGGAGGCGAAGCTGAGAGTCTTTGGGGACATCGGGAAAGGTATGGTCATCCTCTCCCCCTGCGCAGCACCTCCAGCGCTCAATTCGCCTAGAACAAGAAATAGGGAAAACGCGGGATTTTGAAGAGAAGGGGAATGAGAAGCGGCGCGCCTGACCCTAAAATGGCGGCCGCGTAAGACATCTGATGTATCTGAATGAGAAACGAATCGGCTGATCAGCAACTCAGAGACATAGACGTGGGAAAGAGGACCGGCGACCGGAAGAAAGGAAGTAAGACACCCCGACCCCCCCCCTAACAGACAAAGAACAGCGACAAGGGACCAACCAATTTGGTCTGAAAAGAGAGAAAGGACCAACCAACTTGGACTGAACAGAGAGAAGGGACGAAGAAAGTGATAACGGACCAAACAACTTCAAGAGTGAAAGAGAGAAAGTCCTTTTCCCTTCAAGAAATAATATGCAGATTCAGCTAACATCCTGCATTGTCTATCTTATCACCAGACAACCCTTCACATAAATAGGGATAGTCAATTAATGAATTCAATTACTGTGGATGAGACTATAATTACAAAGGATCGATCAGAAGAAGTTAACACAACTACAAAGGACCAAATACAAAAGATTAATTAGAGTCTCCTTAGACAAACCTTATCACCAGACAACCCTTCACATAAATAGGGATAGTCAATTAATGAATTCAATTACTGTGGATGAGACTATAATTACAAAGGATCGATCAGAAGAAGTTAACACAACTACAAAAGACCAAATACAAAAGATTAATTAATGTCTCCTTAGACAAATCTCTTTCACAAATAGGGATAGTCAATGGATTAATTAACTATTGGAGATGGCACCATAATTACAAAGTATGGATTAAAATAAGGATAATAAATTAATAACAAATAATTAAATTACAAAGGAAGAACCAGAGGATACCCATTACAGAGAAACTAAACTTACTTTTTACGAAACTGTAGCTCGGACGTAACTCCAACCTCTATATCTTACTTGATTACTAAGGTATAATAAGAACTAACCAAACTACAAAGAAACTATATCTACCACCATGAAACAGTAGTACTGGTGTTACCCAGATTCCGATATCCTTCATGAGATACCAGCAGGGAACTACACAGTATAAACACCAGCAGGGAACTACACCATACAAAATAGTCAAAAGGCTTCTGAAGACCCACAACGTGAAGGCGAAGCGGAAATGGAGGGAAGATACCGAGGGTCGTCCGGGTCTCATGCAAGGAATATAGAATATCCTTCCACTCTATCCAAAAATGCTGCCAAAAAATTCAAACATACTACATTGAGAAAAAATCCGGACACTCTGTTCGCTGACCCATATTTTGATAGAGTTAAAGGTACCATGATGAATGACCTGATATTCTACACAGACAAAACAGCTAAATGGCGTAATGCCATTACAAAAATGCTGTTCACAAAAACTGTAAAAAATATACCACATGGCACAAAAATAACGACCTCAATAACTAAAAGATGTAATACAGAAGTATGCATTACTATGTATAAAACGGGAATAGTGCTGATACAAGCAACTAACAAAGAACTCGAGAAATTTGAGATAACTTTCCAAACTTTAAAGGAATCCATAGTAGGACCAAATCACCAACAAAATATAGTAAGACCAAATCACCAACAAAACATGACCCCACCAGATATCACACCTGACAACAACTACCCTGTCACTAGAGATGTCAATCTAACTGACCGCCGGAACAATCAAATATCTAACTCCGGAGATTTATCTGAAACGGCGATGGCAATACCGGAGAATGAGACTGAAAGGATAGCGGTGTATAATAACACTGGAAACGAAAAGAAGAACCAGACCGTAATGGAAGAGCCGTTGCCGCCATCACACGTGGCCACTCCAATTGAAGAGGGTAGCTCAGCTCAGAGTGAGCCCCCCTATGAAGAGAACTACGAAAGGAACAAGGTAGAGGCTATCCACCTTCCCCAACCTCCTTCGAATACGAGTCTAGAGTCCCACAGATCTTTACCCACAAAAACACCCCCTACACCTAACAATATAGGAAACAATGGTGACACCCTTAATAGAGTCAGGAATCACAACCAAATTAAGGATACAACAATAAGATGTGTGGCAATGAGAACAGACCATACACGGAGGAGAGCAAAATGCAGAACGCAAACTGCTAGATCTATCTCACTTAAGAAATCATCCCGAACACAGAAAGAAATCAAGGAGCTCAAGAAACTAATAAGCAACATGGCACAAGACTCGATGAAAGTTTCACAGACAATTGGGAAAATCTGGGAGATGACGATAAATACGAACTCTAAGATCACACACATCCAGAATCTAGTACTCCGACCCAACCGTCCAAACAGGACCAATCCCATACCAAACGAAGAAGCTCATGCCCTACTTCGATCTTATGAACAACCGGCCCCGAGAAAGGAAGAGATTATCGAAATTGTACCTATTGACCCTAATAGAACGTCCAGAAAGAATGATAGGAAAGCAATCCACCACAACTTACAACATATCCAGGTAAATGCAACCGAAACCGAAAATGGAAACAGCGTCAACTCACAGAAAACACTGAACTGCCTACTACTTAACTGTCGTTCGGCAAATAAACATGCATCAGACATAGCCGCCCTAATCATCAACAAGGAAATCGACCTGGCCATCCTCACGGAAACATGGCTCAATGAATCATCCTCTCCTACCATGGATCTTCTAGTACCACCACAATATAACATTGTCAGGTTAGACAGACCAAGGAATGTGGGAGGAGGTATAGCGTGCATTCACCGCTCAGAGATCGAGGTCAACCAATTCCAATCTGACCCTATAGAATCCTGTGAATACCTTGGTCTTAACATAAGATCACCAAATAATCAAAGCTACAACCTACATTCGTTCTACCACCCACCTGGAGATAACGCAAAGTTCACAGAGCATCTTATAGAGATCATAACTGTCAACTCTAACCCGGATGCCAACAACATATTCCTAGGTGACTTTAACCTCCACTGGGACGACGGCAATGACAAAATGGTTAAATCGATCAAAGACTTCCTCAATGAGCTAAACCTCACTCAAGTATGCACCCAGCCCACTCACTCACAAGGAGCGACTTTAGACTGGATAATTTCTAGAAACAAAGAGACTTCAATCACCGCTATAGACCCGTGTAATTGGTCAGACCATCACGCTATAACATTCGCGATACCTACAATGAAAAAGGGCAGGAACATGCAACTCCGCAAGGTCAAAAAACTGATACGAGATACAAAAGAAGCTAATATTGAACTATTGGTTGAAAGATGTGAGAAAGACCTGAAGCCTCGTAACAACAGGCAGAATGTCAATGAGCTGACTGATCACTACATAACCTCGATCGGTAATATAGTCAATGACACCTTGCCTCAAAAATTGAAAAGAGTCTCGGAAAAGCCTAAAAATCCTTGGTTTAATGAGGCACTGAACGAGGACAGGCGAAAACTGAGAATGGCTGAAAGGAAATGGAGACAACATCCCTCCTCCCCCGAACTGAAGGCCCTCAGAAAAACCAGAAAACAATATAACTTAAAGATAACCAACGCCAAAAAAGAATTTATAAGGGCTGAACTGGACAATGCCATAAACAGACCTAGAAAACTCTTCGAGATCCTAAAACAACAGTCAAATAAACTAACCAAAACGGCTCAAGAGAACCCAAAAGATCCCATAAGTTGCGAGGAATTCTCCTCATTTTTCACGGAAAAAACTAAACTGCTAGAAGTTGAGCTCACAAATGCAGCGGCTAACCTCACGACCCTTCCCTCGTCTAAAAATGTGGCGAATGCGACAACGGAAGATCTTCTAACAAAAAATAAGGCAAATTGGGACACATTTGAACTATATAACCAGGGAAAGATCGCCAAAACGCTAGCGGAACTTAGACCTAACAACCACTACCAAGACCCGCTACCGGCAAAATGTGTAAGAGAAATCAGCCACACTCTAGTTCCGATCTGGACTGAGATAATAAATGCCTCACTTGCACAAGGCACCCTCCCTGACTGCCTAAAAACGGGGCAGGTAGTTCCCATCATCAAAAAACCGACAGCGGATGCAACAGACCCGAATAACTATCGACCAGTAACCAACATCCCTTTACTGGCCAAACTTATTGAGAAATGCGTGCAAGGCCAACTGAGTCAACACATCGCTAAGTTCTCATTACTAGATGACTGCCAATCAGGTTTCAGAACAGGGCACAGTACTGAAACTGCGATCTTACATATTGTTGATGACGCCTTACAAGCC
The DNA here is from genome assembly GCF_964263255.1 of Lissotriton vulgaris. Lineage (NCBI taxonomy): Eukaryota > Metazoa > Chordata > Amphibia > Caudata > Salamandridae > Lissotriton > Lissotriton vulgaris. The sequence goes on from NC_141699.1 coordinate 783,778,175, forward strand.
CTTGACCAAAATCATGCGTGCCTACTGATCCTCCTAGACTTGTCATCAGCATTTGACACGGTAAATCATGAGATACTGATGACCAGACTACAAGACAGGATGGGTTTATCAGGAAACGTACTGAATTGGTTTAACTCCTTCCTGCAGAACAGGACTCAGCTATTCCTAGTCAACCAAGCAATCTCTTCTCCGTGCCCTAACGCAATAGGGGTCCCTCAAGGTTCAACGCTATCCCCAGATCTATTCAACTTGTATGTAGAACCTCTCACGGAGATTCTTCGAAAATCACAGATCTCCTACCACATGTACGCAGACGACACGCAAATATATATGAAGATTGCCTGCAGTGATAACATTGACCTTATGAATGAAACTCTAAAGAGAGCGTTGCAATGGCTAACAGCCAATCACCTGAAACTTAATGCCAATAAAACAGAATTCCTGTTAATCTCACCGACAAGGAGTCACACAGAGGCAAAGGAATGGGCGAAATTGGTGACTGCGCTTAACTGCACTCCGACCCTAGTTAATTCAGCCAAATCACTAGGAATTACATTAGACGAGAACCTCGACATGAAAGAACACATCAACTTAATGGCCAAGAGCGCCCGTTTCCACTTGAACTATCTTAGAAAACTGAAACACTTTATCTCAGAAGCAGATCTAAAACTTGCTATCCAATCGCTAGTTATCTCGAGGATCGAATATGGTTGCACCACGTTAGCTGGCCTACCGAAAACATCCACTGCACCACTAAAAGCCTGTCTCAACGCAGCGGCAAGACTCATCACAGGAACGAGGAAATTCGATCACATATCTCCTCACCTGAAGGCACTAAACTGGTTACCCTACGATGCTAGAATTAAAATGAAGATGGCCTGTATCACACACAAAGCGGTCCACTACAACACGCCGAGATATCTAGCCAAGAAAATTAAGCTATCGGGAGGTAACAGATCAACTAGAAGCGCTAAAGAGCTGCTACTGCGGCCGGCCTTCTTCCGGAAAAAAAAGACCTATGACCGAGCTTTTTCGGGAGCCGCCCCCAGAGTCTGGAATTCACTCCCTCCTTACATCAGGAAGATTCAAAATATTGCAGCATTTAAAAGGGAACTGAAAAGCCACATGATGAGTAAATACCCTACATAGAGATGCCCACAGACCATTGGTGTGAACATTTACGCCAAAGAGGATTGGAATCATCATGAATAATCGGAAGACCAATAAGACAAATGACTGATTACCGCTCAAGCCTCGGCTTTACACTCTATTGCTACCTCATATTTAGGTGATATCTGCACTATGTCTCACTCCCAAAAGATATTACCTCTACCTTAACCTGTCAATATTTTTGATCGTTGCTACTAGCTATATCTATTCAACTCTTATTGCTAATTACTCTGATATTTGGACTGATAATAATATGTAACCCTACCTCATCGAACTTGACTGTATGACTATGACACAAGCTAAACCATAATTGCACAGGCGTTAGGAATATATTTATCTAATCACCCTAGATAGCATATCGCCTTCTACCTCCATATCTGTTTTGCTGCTATAATTGCTACTATAATTGCTGCTCTAATTGCTGCTATAATTGCTACTATAATGTCAATCTGTAATCTTCTATGTTAATCTGTAATCCTCTATCTAATCACCCTAGATAGCATACCGCCTTCTACCTCCATATCTGTTTTGCTGCTATAATTGCTACTATAATGTCAATCTGTAATCTTATATGTTAAGCGCTCTGATACCCACGGGTCTTGTTCGCGCTATATAAAACACTATAAATAAATAAATAAATAAAATAAATAAACTTACCCTCCATGAAGGACCAGCTAATCTGCTCGGTTTTCATTCCTGGCTGGACGCAACGATGTTGGAAACCGCCCGTATTAATATGGCGTGTTTCCCGACCATCGGCTACTGATGAGAGGTGCGTTTTCATCAGTTCTTCCTCTGCACGGCCTTCAGCGGTGTTTCGCGGCCGCCATTTTGCGGGCTTTGACGGCGCGAAAAATAAGCCCCCTCAGAAACGAAGCTCTTTCAAAGTATGCTTCCCACATTGCCTGTAGACTGCTGTGGTTTTGCCTCTTTTTTTACCTCTCTTTTTTCCTATGGTTGCAGATGTGTTTTTTTCACAATATAAGGCACATTTTTCATTTTACTGTTGTTTCCGCAGCATTCTCTGTCAGGGGCGGTGGGTGACATTTCAAAGCGGTGGGGCGCAAAGTGATTTGCATACAGCACCGTAGCGTGCGAGCGCAGCGTGCGTGCCCGAACCCCAAACGGGAGGTTTGGGGGGTTACCCACCAAGAAAAGTTTGAAAAATAAGAAGAAAAATCGTGCATTTTCAAGCAAATTTGAGAAAGCAGGAAGGTTAATAAAGCAATTGTGAAAGTGCAGTTATGCTTATTCAGTATAACCACAGAATGACCATGCAAGGTTCTACAGCATATTCTAAAGCAGAACAAAACAAAACGCCCACTCTGCGACTTTTCCCACTTTCACTGAGCTATGATGGACACTCTGCCCTCTTGCACTCTATGGCACCCATGCCCTGTGCACCATCTACCACTGCGTCACACTCCCCCATGCGCATACCACTCGGTTTGTACTTGTAACCCCATCTTCGAGCCTTCATCCGCTTTTGTTGTTGTTGCAGTTTTTATATAGCGCAAACTCGACCAGAAGGTATTGCAGCGCTTTACATGAACACCAATAACAATACACATCATTTTTGATAAACACAGGGAGATTAAGTAATTTGCCCAGAATCACAGGTTGTTGAGCCGAAGCCGAGACCCAAACCTGATTCCCAGCTCCAAGGTCGGTAGGACATCCTGTCCCGTCACTCCCTCTGTGCCCTCGCTCATTCTATATCCGCCAGGTGCAATATCACACAATCTATGACCTTAAGTTAACCCCTTCTGTCCCAGCACCTTGTCTGCCCCCACCAATGCTGTGCCCGTCTCCCCCATGCTTTAATGACCCTGGTCTACACGCTAGAAACTTTGAAAAATCCGAGTGTCTAGCACTTGGGCTTGATGTCAATACCCTCCTCTTGAACTTCATGGTCTGTTGCAGATCATACTTCTCACTGATGACACCACCCCTGCCAGCTCTCCACAAGCTTTAGATTTAAAGCTACAAAAAATATTAGGTGCAATCCATTCACACAGTATTGCTGTATTCCTTACCAAACCACTTCATCACATAACTGTTACCACAAAACATTTCTGCACACCTCTAGTCTCCAATCTGCTAACGTTATAACAACCATTCAGTGGCACTGAGTGACCCTTTGCTCTTTTATGCGGAGCACCTCAAAGTGAAACTCATACGTGCTGGTATTGATTCACTTTCTCAGGCTGTCTGCGCCCATCCTATTCCAGTGTGACATTAGCACACACTCCACATCGGCGGGGGAGAGGCGGATTGGGGGGGGGGGGAATGATGGGTGAAATAGCGAGTAAATGCATTTCAGTGGATGGGTGATTATATTGGTTTTGTGAATGGGTTTATGCGTAGATGGATGAGTGGGTACATGAGTGAGTGATTCAATAGGCGAATAAGCAGATAGGTGGATTAGTGGATCAAAGGATGGGTGAATGGGCTGATGGGTGGCTTAGTAGATGCCTGAGTGGATAAATGGAAGGGTTGATACATGGGTTGATGAATCAGTAACTGGGTGGATGAATGAGGTGAGTGGATGATTGAAATGGTGAGTGACTGTGCAGATTAACACCTGCATCAGACTTCTCACAAAGCTTTATCACAAGATCTTATACGTGTGTTCCGCAGCAGGAGAGCAGCAGGGTCAATGGAGCCAAATCATATGGTGAACCCCCAAATCAAAGCAGCCTACATTTGTAAATGTTATGCCGGGTCACTCCTGGTAAGGAACTTTACTCTGCCTGTTGTTGCTTTGCAGAAGCAGTGCTGCACATTGTGGCTGAAGTAGCAAGGGCCAGTGATCTTTAAGCTAAGCACAACTGTGGTTGAAAGATAACACCAGTAAATCGCCAAAAGTTGTGGATTTCCTGTACTATTCCCAATACTTTAAATTATACATGTAGACAATCCCTAGAGTACGTTTATATATTACAGTTTTTATACAAAATACAACAGTTTTCCTCTTTGTAAAATCCATTGTCCAAAGACTTGGTAGATATGTGGCTCTCAGTGAATCACTTCAATGCCTAATGCATGGAAGATGTACTGCTAGATAACAGGTTGCATGTGAGCTGAACAAACCGATTGAGAAGGTATGTAAATACTACAAGTTACACTTTTGGGTGTTGTCCTTAATGGGCAATTGGCCACCCTTTTACCCCTGTCCTGAAAACATCCACATTCCTTGTAAATGTATTCCAGTAGTACAACTGCCATACTAGGACATTTCCCGGAACTAAGGTCCTTCTGTTGGTGTATAAGTCTGCAGATTCAGATTTTATCAATATAAGGATCCATCTAATATTGTCAGGCAAATAGATTTTTTTGGTGCACAAAATAGCCGTTAGTCTCAGCCAGAATCAAAGATCAATGTATGCTTCCCCAGGCAATAATATGTGAATGCTCCAATACTCCATCCGATTCACTGGAATTCTTATAGAGCACATAAGAAATATGTTCGTTTATCAGATGGTTCTAAATTTGGGCTAACTACCTCGACTCTGTGATAGGTTGTTAGATCCGCAGAGAAGCCTTTAATTATTCAATTTTTGTCAGTACTTGGAAGTACATGATCCTCCTTGCATAGTCCAGTGTGTACTCTTTTTTTTATATGATCAACGCTTGGCCTTCAGCCGCCGCCCAATTGGAGACGTCCCTTCTCCAGGCCTCAAACTGTGTCCCTGTACTAGATTTCAATGTCATTGACACCTGTCTCTTCACTAGCGCCATGACTAAATCTATGAATTTGTTCCCAACTTTTCATCTTGGGAGGTAAGGAACAGGCCCAACAAGCACACTTCGATGGAATTGTTCACTACTCTCTCCAAGGTGGTGCCTATCTGTGTTGTCACTACACCCCAAAACAGACGCAAGACCTCACAGTCCCAGACCATGTGTATACAGTCTGCGTCTTGGAAGGTACACCTCGGGCAATTGCGCATCTCTGCTCCATGAATAGTCTGAAGCCTGTGCAGGGTCATGTAGGTCATATTGACAAAATTAAGCTGGGTATATTTCAGATGCTGTACCGACTTAGGCCATGCCAGCACTTTTCCCCAGTCTTGATCAGTGAATTATTTGTTTAAGGCCTGTTCCTACTTAGATCTAATCTTGGTTAAGGGGATCTAAGTGGTCTCTATCAGTGCCTTAAAAAAACAATTTACTTGGTGTCCAGCTGTGCCTAAGGTGAGCATGGCATGTAGGAGAGTATGTGTCACCAGTTCTTCACGACCTCTGCCCCATAACATTCCAAAGGTGCATATCCGAGCTTCATATTGTATGAACTGGCCCACGGAGAGGCCATTATTTTCTACTAAGTCCTCAAAGGGGATCAGGGCGTTCTCACTATAGCAGTCTCCTACTGTCTCTAGCCCCACCTCCGTCCAAGCAAGCAGTTGCTTCGGCCTAAATATCAAGCATGGAACTCCATGAGGCAGGCTCACCAGTGGGAGGATCAGCGTGTATCTGGGGGTTTCCATCATTTTGGACATGCATCATTTCCATCATCTCAGGGCTGTAGTCTGCAACAGAGGCAGGGAGGGGTCACGGTTGTGTAGTCCAGTATCTTTGCTAACAAAAATGTGAGATGTAAGCCGGGCACAGACAGAAACGCCCCTCCGTATTCACTCGCTCCAATCATTGCGCTAGCCATTGCAGTTGGGAGGCTAATTGATACAATTCTAAATTCGGGACTTCCAGGCCCCCTTCCCTCATTGGACGCTGCAGTGTTTTCAGGGAAACCCTCTTCTGTCCTACTCCCGACATGAAATCTCTCACAAGTGAGTTTAGATGAGTAAACCATCTGTTTCCACACATCAAGGGGCATGACTGTTGCCCTCTGACCCTCCCCCCTGTTTGACCCTCAAGCCCCAGCTGTGAATAGAATGTATATGTTATAGACGTCATTAAAAATCATAGTGTGTTGTTAAAACAAATCCGAGAATGCAAAATGGCATATTTTTCACAAACTGCCAGCCTCAATTTAGTGCAGAAGATCCACTCAAAAGTATACACATATACCTGTTATAATAACATTTTCAAAAATCCACAATATTAAATAAACGTGAACTGGTATGTAAACAGCCAGAGAACATTTTCACAAAATCAATGTTTTTATTCAAAGCCAAAACACACAAAAATGCAGACCAATAACAGTCTTGTTAATTCTCTCTTAAATTTCAAAATTCTGGGCTAGCACAAAAAGTTAATCGTTCTCCGCTTCATACTCTCAAAACTGGAAGAGCAACGAGAAATTACGGAGGAATATTTACTGTCAATTTCTTACAACGTGGTGTATTCTATGTCTTATGTAATGCAACATGAAAACATTACCTCAGACTTTTCTCGCATCTTCCTTCCATGTGACCAGCATCCTGGAAGCCAGCCACCTTCTGCTGTTTGCGTTCAGTTTAAGGCCAAGTCAACAGTACACAGTGTCTTCCAAAGGTAAAAAAGAACAGCTTGTGAAATAAAGGGTGTATGGAGCGAGACTTTCCACGTCAATTCCATTTTCAATCACATCATCACTGAAGAAGATATTGGACTAGTTATATAACGTGTGTAAGAGCTTTCCCCAGTAGAAAACCAACGCAGTAGCACAAGTTTCTGCTAATTTGGGGCCCTTCACGCGATTATCTTCCTTGACAGGATCAGGATGTCCCACCCCCACCACGCGCCGCATCCAATGATGGATGCTGCGCGGTGGACCAGCCAATCCTGGCGCTGCATGCAGCGCCAGGATTGGCTAGGGGATCACATTTGCTGCTCGCCCTGTCGCCCTTTGGAAACCTGGGCTGTGGCAGCAAACAAGCACCCCTGGGTTCCGCTGGGGAACTTACAGTGCGCATGCTTGAGAAAGTTGGCAACTTTCCCAAGCATGCGCACTGTAAGTTCCCCAGCGGGACTGTCACTGCGCACTACGGTCGGCTGCAGCATGAGTGTGGACTGTCACTCATGCTGCAGCAGGCCACCCCCCCTGCGTAATTCCCGCCGGCGGCTTTTATTTAGAAGATATACTAGGATTGCGGCCGGCGGCTGCGATGCAGGTCCATGGTGGCTGGTGGGGCTACGCCCCTACGCCCCAATGGACGCACCGCGGCTGTTCTCTGTTCAATTGAGGTCGTGCAGTGAAGCCTTATTCCTGGAATGGTGCATTAAAGTTTTTTTTTCTGATATCTACACTTGCGGGCCTATGGTTTATTACGCCAACAATTTACAGTATGCTGCATCTTCCTTATGGCTGAAGTTCCGCCTCAACTTACTGGTAAAGCCTTTCTCCATGGTTGTTTTTTTTTCTGAATAACACTTGGCCATTCGCTACATTTATTCAGAGGACACTTTTACTGTATTTCTTTCCACATTTCAGCTGTTCCTGCTTCTACATTTATCTCTCACTGCCATTACGCGTTATTTATTCATATACTGTACTTATTCTAAGGATACTCTCTTCCTGATTTTTTTTTGTGAACATTTCATCATTCTACACTTCAAAATTCACTATTCCTGACAGATATCTAAACATTGCTTGTCTTCAGCACCTCCTTTCACACCTGCGCTGCATATTACTTCTCCACGATGGATTCTACACAAATAAATAAAGCTCATGGTACCTCTGGAGCTGCTTCTGGAGGGTGTAAAGAATCCTCAACTACTGCTATTAAGCGTCTGAAAAAAGACCCTTCCTCTCCAACCAAATCCCCTCTCCCTATTACGCTAGAGGACATAATGGATGAACTGCGTCTTATTTGTCCATTTATCTCAGACACTACTACAACTCTTCAAAGAATTGAGGAAAAATGTTCTGGCCTGGATGCACATTTAACAGATGTTGAACAAAAAGTAAGTGATTCTCAAGATGTAGAGGCGAAAGTTGATGCCCTTATCAAGGAAGTTACCCTACGAAGAAATCCACAGAGGATTTGGAAAATCGGTATTGTCGCAACAATCTGCGAATTTATGGTATTCCTGAAGGTTCGGAGGGGTCCGACTTGATTCTCTTCCTGAAAACCCAGGCCTTACCGATCGCTGGACTCCCAAAAACTACTGACTTCAACATCCAAAGAGCTCACAGACTGGGTCCTCATAATGCATCCTCAGCTGCCAAAGCAAGAGGCATCATAGCATACTTTTTGCTATATTCCGATTTAATGTCTATCTTATCAGCAGCCAAACAGCACAAACAAATGTTCTGGTCAGGACATAACATTTTCTTCAGCCAAGATGTCTCCAAACAAACTGCCACCAGACGCAAAGAATTTTTGGATCTTAGGCCAACTTTGAGGTCGATGAATGCCCGTTATGGTCTCATACATCCTTGCTTCTTCAAAGTGACGTATAAGGGCAGGTCTTTTTCTTTCGAGGATCCTGCTGACCTCGGGAAATTCATCCACACTCATCGGGAAGAGCAGATGGAACTGAGCAAACGCTAACAATTTTCCTTTAAGATGTTCTAGGTCCCCTTCTGTCTTACCCTTTGGCTTTTTTTTGTTTTATTCCCATCTCATACTGTGGCTCACTGTTTTTTGTAATCTTGTTTGTTTCAGATCCGTCTGTTATTGAAGTGTTTTGCATCCAGTGTTTACCCTTCACTTTTGTAAGCCTCCCACACCCTGTTGATGTCTCTCCATTTATCCCGGTAAGCTCCCCTTTTACAATGTCCTTTCTACATTTAATGCCCTTTCTACATTTTGGGTTTACATTGGTTACGCTTGTCCTTGTTACCTTGTCTAGTTTTGCCTATCTCCTTCAGGTTATCTCACTGTATATTGTCAGCTCTGCCTTGCTTCCATTCATGTGATGCGGCCTTCTTGGTTTTTCCATTCCGCCCCCTCCCCTTTTATTGTCTGTTCTCCTTTTTATGTGCATTATGGCTAAAGCCTCTTGGTTTTCTGTTATCTCTTTCTTTACTATTAAGGGAGCACTTGTTCCCATCTTTCTCCCTCCCTCTATCTTTTCTCTCTTCCTTTTCCCTTTCATTCTTTTTTTCCTTTCTCTTCGGCACTAGATCCACATCCTCTCTCCAAGTTCCTCTTTCTCTTGTTTTTCTTTGATATATTTACTTCTCTTCTCCTCCTTTTGTAGTGTAGTTTCTATATTCCCAATAGGCTCTGCGCATTGGAATAACATAAACGATAGTTTAGATGTAGGACTGAAGTCCACTAGGTCCCTATTGAATATGTTAGACGTAATTTGTGAATGCCAGCTAGCTCAGAGGTCACTAAAAACTTTCTCGAATACACAAGAAGGGATTTGTTTCCAACAACCATATAACATGACAACTTTGTTCCCCAAGAATAAGGAATATATCTCTAGAGTCGCGGAAACAATAGATGGCTATTTTACTCAGTCAATCGTGCATGCTTAGTTTCACCAGAAGTGCAGAGAAATAGAGAGACGGGTGTTTTCAATAAAAAGGTTATTTATTGAGCAGTCTTCTTTCTCATGCAAAAGAAGTGAATTGCTACAATCGCAATACTTGTCATAAAGTAAAGTGAGTACAGTAAAAAGAGTATTATGAAATAATACTGTAAAAGCATTTATATGGTTTCTAAGCCATAAGATCCTTAAAATGGATAAAATACATACAATGATAAAAGATGACTAAACGTACTCAACTGGTGCTTCTAAGATACGCCTACTCCGGTGTACCTAACCTAAGCCTAGTACATGGGAAGGAGTACGTGATATTTAGTTTGAGTTAAATAGTTTCTGCCAAGAATTCTCTAAGGGTCTAATCACCTCTGTACCTTGTTTATAGAATGTAGGAGGTCTTGTATCTCTCTCTCAGGACTCGATCTCCCAGTAACCCGAAAGAGTAGCCGAGAAACACCAGAGCTGGATTTCTCTGCAAGAGAAAAGACAGAGTCTCTCTCAGTGTGTCAGCTGGAGGGCCGGCTTCCTTTGGCACTTGCTACATCAGGGCATCTGGCAAGTAGTCAGTCGATCTGCTCCAAACCAGAGTGTGTTTTGCTAGGGCAGATGCTGGTATATTTATACCTGGAAGGTGCCGAGTTTGACGTAAGGTTGGACATAGTACGTCACTAAGAACTTGCAGTTCTTTTAGGACTCCAGGAGTTCTAGGACAAATCAATACAGAAGCAGGGGAAAGTCCCGGACTGCTGGAGGTTTGGTCTCTCCAAGAACTCGTTGTGATTTCTAGGAATCTGTGGAAGTAGCCATGCCGTATTTGGACTACATTGGCTGTGTCTAAATATGGTTATGATTCTGTTGCCTATATAAGGATATGATGAGTTATACCTATATAAGGGCATGAATCGGGAAAATTACACTAGAGCCCTAGATTCGTCTACAACTCCCACTCCACATAGAATGTCCACCTTTACTAAGTACTAAAGCAAGTATAACATTTCTAAGCATGTGTTTACAATCCCACCCAAAAATACATAAAATGCATTTGAAATGGTTTGTACGCGAAAAATGAGTATTGTACTGTACGTTTTCTAAGCAGTGGTAGCATTCAAAAAATGCATATAGTTTACATTTGAAATGCTGACTGAATGAATCACGAAAAGTTACATTCATGAAATTGCTCTTAATACAGAAGAGAAGTTTGAGACCATTTCATCACATATTTATACAAGACTGTACATGTGCTAGAGGCTGAGTTCAAATATTGTCTCTAGATTTTTTCTTTAAAAATAGAAATCTTGGACCGGAGGTAGGCTAGAGGGAACACTGCCCTGGAGGTGGATCATCCCAATACCGTTAAATGATTGAACTGATGTGCTTTTAATAATGTAAGCTAAATCCACTCTTCCACTGCTCCTGAGTGTGTATTATGATGGAATTGTTTTGCTTTTAAAAGATGTTAAAAAAAATAGAAATCTTGTTCTCTAAGAATAGTTCTACTTTAAGCAGATTACTATGTGCCAAAAAAAGTAAATATTTTGTGAATGAGCAAAAAATAATTTTGTTTGAAGAAAAAATAGTTCCAAAGTTTTAGAAGTTCTGTTTATCAAAACTGAAGGCCGAATTCAAAGTTCAGGGAACGCTGTGTGCTCGTGTTTTCAAAAGTTATTCTCGTTGTTAGGAGAGAACATTAACTCAGATAGGCTGGCAAAGAATTCGAACAGTAGGTGAAAGTTGGACCATGTCCGAAAAAATAGAAATAGTGCATATGTGAGATGCATTGCCGTCATCGTTGTCTAGATCAGCAATGGTCGCGGAATGTTGTACCTGTGTGCCACTTTCATCTTGTACCTCACTGCCAGCATGTTGCTGTGAGGTCTCAACAAATGCAGTCATCAGAATTGGTAGCCGCTGGGGACAACACGTTGCATGAGCCGAGTGTGTGTCAGACTTCGAACACGCATTCTTCTCCGCAGAGCAGGCATCGTAGAACAGGTAGGATGCAATCTTGCCAGATTGGTCTGGATGAAAGAAACCATGTGGTATTCAGATCTCTTAGCCGAGCCAAGCCAAGGACTTTGGTAATCCTATCTCAGTACCGCATTGCCAGGATCGTTTGTTTCATGGTAACCTGGGTATTGCTTGTGACTGGACTTGCCATATCGGAGCAGAAGGAACAAAAATAAAATTCCTGCTACGAGTCCCAAGATGAGAGGCAGGCCGCCGAACACAGAGTGCACAAAATTAGGGAAGATGCTCAGGACTGCTTCACAGGGTGATAATAGTCCCAAAAAAATTGTCTTAAATACATGTGCGATGCCGCTTGTATCAGACCTGTTTAAGATTTGACTTAACATTTATACGAAATGCACGGGGCAGTTTGTTGATAATAATGCATGTATCTCTGCTGACGTCCTTGCGACTTGCAGATCATACGTCTCTCTGGATGAGGTCAAAGGTACTGTTTTTTGTAAAAGAATGGCTTTCATTCTGCTTAAAGTATCAATTCGAATAGAAGAGATATTCAATAAAGGCCATATCGTTGCCTCCTTGTCTGGTCTGCTGTTTGGATACAATAATTGCATACAGCAAGTGACCCTGGATATAACACTAACGAGATAGGCCGTTCCTGGCAACATGCCACAACAGCTTTGTTCACTTAACTTAACGTAACTGCCGTTGAAAAGTTGTCTGAAAAAAGGCTCTATTTGTGTGGCTGCGGTGCCGTGAAGGTGGCAAGAAAGGTCATTTGATGAATCCTCGCAGGCTCCATGCAAGTTAATTCCTTGACACAGAAGTGTACCACTTAGTGAATTTTTACAATTTTTACCACTAAGAAATACCTCTTTCTTTCCCTTCACTCCAACATCTATGTGTGTAAGGTAAATTCCAGGTTGACTTGATGTACCCTTTACCCAACTTTTAATACAGGCCCCCTGGTATGTGCTATGGGCAATATTGAAACTGAAATGTCGTTATTGGTATTGTAATGGTGCCATCTATTATCCATTCAATGACAGGCTTTTCGGAAACTGTCAATGGTAATCTTTCTAGTTTTTCAATGTTCAGCACCGTATAGTCTGCTCCTCTTTGTGCCAAAGAGATTTGTTTATCTGTAAGGTGAAAGATAGAAAATAATGACGTTGTGTTGATTAGACGCCAGGGCACGTAGCCTGAACTGAGATTTTGTAACGTCCAGCCTAACTGTACAATAGAAAGTAATTGGGAGTGGCCATGTTGTAACGTTAGCATACCCTGTTCTAATATATCAATAGTAGATGATACGATGCTGTCCAAAGAATAAATTCTGGAGGACAGAGTCGTTAACCCATTGTCCACGACAGACAGTGTTTTTTCCAAATTAATACGATCAATTTCTCGTGTTTTTTCAGCAGTTTCAATTTGTGTTACTTTCCAAGCTTTGTTGTAATTAGCATATATACTGGTGTATATGAAACGTTTTTGACGCTGTTTGCGAGGTCCCAATAAGAAATCTCGCAAGTCAATGCCTTCTTTAAGTAAGGTCAAGTGTTGCTTAATTTGTGCTAGTGTGGATTTCTGTAGCCATTCGAGGCATAGTTTCCCTACACTGTATTTTGTTATTATCCCCGAATGTTGTCTCTGGGAATATCTTGGGTCTGGCCTGTTCTGTGTGAAACCCTGTGTTTTGTTCAGGAATCTATCTTGACAATTATTAGTGTTTGTGTGCCAGATCAACCATTTTCTCCAATCAGGATTAGTTCTGTTTTGGTGTAAAATGTGGGATACGTCTATCTCCTCAGCTGTAGTTTTATTACTATCAGGTATGGGCTTTGGAATAGACGGCTTGTTTAAATCCTTTATCTTGGCTAGGCCAAGACAGGTTGTTTATTGAATAGTGTCATTCAGGAACATTATTTGTTCTGGGATCATGCAGGCTCTGAATAACGATTCTAAACCTTGTACCTGTCAGTCTTTTGTACCCCAGACCGTTTTTGTCTCAATGTTGTCTTTCCAAAATTCAATACCAAATGTAGACAATTGTGCATAAAATTTTGCAGAATAAATCAGTTTAGTATTTGTCAATATGTTTTTCATTCCTGTCTTATTCATAATTTTGAAATAAAACGTTTCTGGTTCTGTGTTATTAAACCCTGAGAAGTATGGGAATTTCTCATAAAATGTTTTTGAGCTGCCTTTTGGTGGTGTTGGACAATGTTCCCATTGATTATAAGTAAAAACATTTCTAGGATTCGCAGATTTATGCAAATAGTGGTGCCCATAATGATTAAAGCAATACATTTCTTCATAATCTGATGAACCTTCAAAATAATCATGTTCTGTAAATTTTGCTGACATTTCTAAATATGACATCATGTTATTAATAGTTTCAAAGTCCCAATCATCAGAGAAAGTGCTTGGTGAGACAAAGTCACTTAAAGAAACCTTGAACTGGTGTGGATACTTCAAGAGTTCAACCGGGCCATAGATGTCGTAATCAGTAGCGTCCCATGCTACACCTCCAGGTATAGGAATGGCTGTGATGTTTACTGATGATAGTTCTCTTTTTTCAATGTGAGAAGATTTGTGAGGCTTTAGAACCAAGTTGATTTTCTGACTTGCTGTGTCCATTGTACTGTATTTTCCATCAATCATTCTTCCCAAGCTTAAAACTAAAATGAGCCAGAGCAGGAGGAAAAGTACACCTAACACAATCCACAATTCAATTCATGGTGAAATCAGATATGTTTCTCCAAGTTGATGAAAGAGTTCTGTTATTTTTTCTTTGAAAGTTTTGTTTGCTGGCTTTTCTTCATGTTCACTAGGATCTTCAGAAAAGTCATTGAAATTGATAAAATAACCTGAGGCAGTTCTTTCAATTGTTGGAATGGCATCATGATTGTTATTAATCTTTGAAGTTGCTTCTTCCTTTGTCATATTAGTATAGTCAGAGGCTACAAAATTGTAGACAGGTGTTTCTTGATGAACTGTTGCAATTTGGGTTTCAAGAGGCACTAGTTCCATGGCTTTGTTGTATAGTCCTTCTTTATTCACTGCAGGTTTATCAAATGTGATTAGTCTCTCAGTTTGAACCTCTTGAATTGTAGCAAGGTTTGGTCTTCTGCTACATCTTGGGAGTCCACTGGGCCTACTTCCTAATATTGGCCACATGGTTGTGGTTTTACCAGGTCGATTGATACAACTCTGTTCTCCTTTTTTCCAGCAAGGGGCGGTAGTACTACTGATCTTGTTCTGTGGATTGCTAAGACAGGTACTGTTTTTATGTAAGAAGGCCCAAATTCCTTCTTCACCACGATCTTTTCTCTGACCAGATCCCCAATCTTTGGAATCCAGACAGGTCTTGCTGGGACAGGTGGTTTTTCTTCAGTGGCCTTTGTCTTTTGCTTTGTGTTACTTAGACTTCTTCTTGTTTCATTTAAGCCCTGGAGAACAGCCAAACGATCTTTTATATCAAAGGTTTTTTGTTCCACCACTGAAGTCTGACGATCAAACTCTTCGATCAACATTCTAGTACCAAACAAAAGTTCATACGGAGTGATTCCACCCAGAGAATGTCTTTGCAGATTATTAAGACTACGTTGGACACTTATTAGATGTTTGACCCACCCGTCACCCGAACCTAATACCCTTGCTGTTATAGATTGCTTTATGTCACGTTTCTTTCTCTCCACTACCGCATTACCCTCAGGATGGAAGGGACTAGAGTACCGCATTGCAACGTCCAAGCTGGCCATGGCCTCTTTGTAAGCTTGAGAGTTAAACGCAGGACCCTGGTCAGAATGTAGCGTGCCAATTGCGTATGTGCCGATAAAGACTCGCAAATCCTTTATAACAGTTCTGGCGTCAGCCGAGCGCTGGGGCCACATCCAAATGAATCCTTTCCTAGTAGTTGTGTGGCCGCATTCGTCCGTAGGGACGCCTGCCTGCAGACAGTCTAATGTTATCTAACAGAGGTGACTGGGCTGGACTGACTGTGCTATTGTCAGTTTCCTGGTCCGGTTCATAACTGCGATCTCTCTTGCAGTTTTGGCAATCAATTGCATAGTTGTAAACTTGCACGCTCATTCCCGGCCACCAGTGCATCATTTGTAATTCTATTAGAGATTTTAAGATTCCTTGATGTGTCAGACCCTCTCCCATATGTACTTCTTGAACCAAGTAAGCCCTCAATTTCCTGTTTGGAATTACTCTGTCCCCCACTCCAGGGATTTGAGCAAAAGGAACGGAGTTTGCATCAATTATGTATGTATTTCCGAGTGGATAATTTTGAGGTAACGCCGCATGGTTGCCATCCATTGACATCCATTACTGCTAGTAGCGTTTCACCATCTATTCTTTTTTTAGAACGTTTGATTGTAGCTATGGAAGCCGTTTGCCCAGCTGCCTTCGTGGCTTCATCAGCCAATGAATTCCCTGCAACATGAACGCCATCACGTTGATGACTCATTTTATCGATCACATGAGTCTTTTGTAGTTCTTTCTGTAAAATAACTAATTGTCCCCATAGTATTTTATGCTTTATTGTGCCACCTTTCACATCTTTGAAACCGTTTTGAACCCAGTTCTGCAAGTATTCATTGTAAGACTGGACGCAGTAATGCGAATCGCACACTATGAGTGTGGGGAATTCGCGATCGGTATTCTCAAGCGCCATCTTGAAAGCCTGTAGTTAAGCTTGCTGAGCTGTACAGTCTCCAAGTGATTGAGTTTTAGTGACCATAGGTCTGAATTTACCTTTGTGCCAGCGACCTTTAACAATCGCGCACGCAGCACTATAAGCTTGTTTACCCCCAACTGCGGGCTGTGCTGATCCGTCTGTATATATTATACAGTCGTAATGTTCGAGAGGCAGAATTTCGGTCGGCAGAGGACATTCATACTCGTATTGGAGAAATTCCTGTGTTTTCAAGTTAGGATCCAATTCGTAAATTACGGTTCCATGTTCAAATATCGTTAACATAAATATCGTCTGATAAAAATATCGTCACTAAAACATCGTTTACATAAATATCGTCATCCTATACTTAAACTAGAATTCACACAAATATCGATATTTTTTTATCGACAACCCTAATATCGTTCACACTAATATCGACTATTTAAATATCGACTACTACATTATCGACTTTATTTTAAATAACATTACCTTTGACATATATATCGACTACACTAACATCGACGACCTATGTGCTCTAAAAATATACAAAAAATATTGTCGTTTTGTTTATAACTCGAAATGCACTATTCTTGATTTTACTCATTTTTTATACTATATTACACTCCGATGTCCTAAATATTATAAACATTTCTTTATTTTCAACATATAAACGATTTAAATATTACACAAAAATGTAACTTATAACACATTTTAATATATTCTTTTACAAACAAACAGAAAAACAACATAGTATTACGAAAATAACGGTTTTCCCATGCCAAATAACGTTCTCAACCAATGAATTTGAATTTTCACTAATTGAACCAATCAAAAAGTACCATTAATTAACTCACTAATATAAATACAATGACACACTTAACGTAATTTACCATTTTTGGCCCAACCTTGGAGAAAAACGGTTACCTTGCTGAGATAAGAGAATACAAACCAACGACTACAACTACAATACATCACACTACACTTCAAGTAAGTTAAATACCATTTTTTTTTCGAAATTACTATAAGTAGATAAAGTCCCTATTTTTAAAACTTTTGATCTTTATAGTGAAAACTAAACATGTTAAACTTATCAACAACGACAATACAGTTAGATGTAAAAACATTTATAAACTACCTTATCCATATCTATTTAGATAGCTGATAAAAATTATTTAAACTTGCTAAGTAAATGTACAATGTAAATAATATGTATCCAACTATTATCATCCAAATACTACAAGTAACACAATGATAATTTTTTCCACAGACTCTACAAAATTATTTACCTATCTACAACTACACTACCAACATCCTCTACTACATCAAGTAAGTATAATCAGTATATCTATAACAATTCAGAAAGTAAAATGATACACCTATTACACTAAAGTATTTCTTTCTATTATTCTTTAACACTACTACAGAACGTAAAAGGGAGACAATTCTGAAAAATAAATAAGAATAAAAGGTTTACCAGGAAAGCCACATAGTAAGTATATGTTTACACTTTTGCCTAGTCTTATACACACCTCTAAAATAGTGTTCAATGTTCTAAAAAACACATATATATATTTCCACAGATCTACCTTAGACATGGCAACTGGAGCTACTTTCATTACTTCGCAAAAAGGAAAACTAATGCTGAGCTACATGGGTTACACCTACACCCAAGAAAGAGTGAAAGCTAATAAGACCCATTGGAAATGTAGTAAATATTACTCAAATGCATGCTATGGTAGAGCAACAACTGTTGATAACAATGTGGTAAATGTACGTGAGCATAACCACCCACCAAATGTAACTGAAGTGGAAGTGAGAGAAGCACTAGAAACATTGAAAGATGCTAGTACAGGATCACAAGAAACAAGCACTAGCATTTTGAAAAATGTTTTAAGCAAAGTGCCTGAACATGTGACAGGACAGCTACCTTCTATTCCCAACTTAAAGAGATTAATTGCTAAAACTAAACGTGCTTCTGATCCAACTCTACCAACACCAGAAAGTTTTCAGGATATAAAAATATATCCAGAATATACCATTACACATAATGAGGATAAATTCTTAATGTATGACAACAACAGTCATGACAAAAGAATTTTACTTTTTGCTACTAATAGTAATTTGCAAAAGCTTAAATCATGTGAAACATGGATGATGGACGGGACTTTTAAAGTTTGTCCCAAACCTTTCTATCAACTTTACACCATTCATGGGGAATACCAAGATACAAATATACCTCTAATTTATACTCTGCTGCCAAACAAAACAAATACTACCTACGTAGAAATTTTAACAACGATCAAAGAATTAACAGATAATTACTATCCTCAAAGAATTGTTATTGACTTTGAAATGGCCATGATTCAAGCTATCCTTAAAATATATCCCCATACCTCCTTACAAGGTTGTTATTATCACTACAACCAAAGCATATGGAGGCACTTACAAAAATCAACTTTAAGCATTGAATATTGTACAAACAGTAACTTTGCTTATCAAATAAAGAAGTTGATAGCATTAGCATATGTACCAACAACAGAAGTAGCTAACTACTACAATTTATTAATTGACAGCCCTTTCTACCGCACCAATGAAAAAAAGCTAACTCCCTTCTTAGACTACTTTGAAGATACATGGGTTGGAAGATTACATCGTTCAGGCCACCGTAGACAACCTAAATTTCAAATTCCATGGTGGAATGTCTATGCTAGTACAATAGCCCAGAAAGCTAAAACTAATAACGCAGTTGAAGGATGGCATAATGCCTTCCAAGCGACTTTAGGAAGAAGTCAACCAACACTTCACAAACTGATCCAAAGCATTAAAAAAGAGCAAAGCTACCAAGAACTCAGAATAGAGCAATCACTGTCAAAAATTGGCCCTAAACTAAGTAAACAAACATTAAACATGTACGAATATCTCCAGCAAAAAACTAGAATGTACCCAAGTATAGAAGGTCTAGCATATTTAGATCTAATAGCTAAATCAATCCTTTAAATATAAATTACCAAAAAGTGAGCAAAGGACAATTAAAGATAATATGTAGTTAAATATCGTAATATTATGTCATGTAAAATGATCAATAATATATTTTTACAAGACATAATAATATAACATTTAAATAAACAGTAGACTATACCACAATGCAACCCAAAAGTAAATATCACTTTTACTTACGGTTCTGCTGCTGTAGAATATGTTCCATGGTGATGATTTCCACAGGAATAATACCAAAAGCTATCCATATCCAATATCGAAAAATCCCAACAAAATGCAAAAAATACAACTGTTTGATAATACTCCCGTTGCAATCCTCTCGAATTGGAAACCATGAAAAAGTAGATAAATCTTCACGAGTAAAAAAAATAGAGACCCCGAAAATGCAGGACATTTTCAAAAATATGTACCTGCTTAAAAAAAAAAAACGTCACAGTCCATCTGCTCACCAAAACGAAGACCTGTAAATTATCGAAAAAATAACAAACCTCAAAACATTGGCAATACGCATAGCCTACACATAGCATATAACACATAAAAACAATCTGAATTCATCCATTAATACAACAGTAAACGTTACTTTTGTTCGAACTACCTCACAAAATACGCTCTCCATAACGACGCAAAATAACACGTAATTCGCACATAATATGTAACGTACTACACATATCTACACGTACACACTACAACTATCACTAAACTTAAGTTAAATATCTTTAAAAGTAAAGTGAAACAAACTTACCTTCACCTACAAGAAACAGCTCCCAACCGCGAGCTTCCGTTTTCTAAAATGACCCAAACAACGATGTTGATAGAATAAAAAGTGAAGTTCCAAAAAGTAAAATGGCTGCATAATAAAAACTAAAATAGGACAAAATAGCCTTTAACAAAAAAATAAATTGTATTAAATAGCATAATATATGCAATATGTATTAAATATATTTTTTTCTTGTTAAAAAAATATGAATATTGTAAAATAGACATTAATATGTTTAAATGAGTTATGTATTAATTGTTTTTTATAAAAAAAATGTATTTCATTGTTAACTATTTTTCTCAGATATTACAAAATGTAAATTTATGTTATGTACATATCTTGATAAAAACAATGCCATAATAAATATGTAATATATTACATTTTAATAATAATTATTAAAATGTAATATAATAATTTAAGTATAATACAAACAGTATTTATGTAAAAAAATGCTATATAATTTGTGACCAAAAATTATGTAAAATGTTATTTGAAAAATTGTAATATCTTTGCAATATCAAACTAAACTCTCAATAAAAAATTTTTTTTTAAAATGTGTTTCTTATTTTTGACTTGTCATATTAATGTTAAAATGTTATTAAAATGTTTTTATTGTATATTTATGAAATGAATATTACTACATAACATATATGATTCTTATTAAAAATAATAAATAGATACTGCTGAATTAAAAATAATAATAATTCTGCTTGACAGTAAACCATAATAAATTACTATTCTAACTCCAATCCAACATAAGTCAGGGAAAGTGCTGTATAATAAACCATAATAATTTACTATTCTAACTCCAATCCAACATAACTCAAGGAAAGTGCTGGATAATAAACCATAATAATTTACTATTCTAACTCCAATCCAACATAACTCAGTGAAAGTGCTGGATAATAAACCATAATAATTTACTATTCTAACTCCAATCCAACATAAGTCAGGGAAAGTGCTGGATAGTAAACCATAATAAATTACTATTCTAACTCCAATCCAACATAAGTCAGGGAAAGTGCTGGATTGTAAACCATAATAAATTACTATTCTAACTCCAATGCAACATAAGTCAGGGAAAGTGCTGGATAATAAACCATAATGATTTACTATTCTAACTCCAATCCAACATAACTCAGGGAAAGTGCTGGATAATAAACAATAATAATGTACTATTCTAACTCCAATCCTACATAAGTCAGGGAAAGTGCTGGATAGTAAACCATAATAAATTACTATTCTAACTCCAATCCAACATAAGTCAGGGAAAGTGCTGGATAATAAACAATAATAATTTACTATTCTAACTCCAATCCAACATAAGTCAGGGAAATTGCTGGATAGTACACCATAATAAATTACTATTCTAACTCCAATCCAACATAAGTCAGGGAAAGGGCTGGATTGTAAACCATAATAAATTACTATTCTAACTCCAATCCAACATAAGTCAGGTAAAGTGCTGGATAATAAACAATAATAATTTACTATTCTAACTCCAATCCAACATAAGTCAGGGAAAGTGCTGGATAGTAAACCATAATAAATTACTATTCTAACTCCAATCCAACATAAGTCAGGGAAAGTGCTGGATTGTAAACCATAATAAATTACTATTCTAACTCCAATGCAACATAAGTCAGGGAAAGTGCTGGATAATAAACCATAATAATTTACTATTCTAACTCCAATCCTACATAAGTCAGGGAAAGTGCTGGATAATAAACCATAATAATTTACTAATCTAACTCCTATCCAACATAAGTCAGGGAAAATGCTGGATAGTAAACCATAATAAATTACTATTCTAACTCCAAACATAACTTAACTCAGGGAATGTGCTGGACAGTCAAATTTTAAAAATTACTATTCTAACTCCAATCACACTTATATCAGGGAATGTGCAGGATAGTAAACAATATACATATAACAATTAAAATTTCGTGACAATCTCAAATTTTGATTTGTAAATTTCGAATTCTGATAAAATTTCTAATTTGTTCTTATTTTTCGAATTTTTTTAACATATTATCTAATTTACTACCCACCCTTATCCCCTATTATACCAATAACCCGCTACTAAAATATTAATATGAAATTTTTCACTATCATTAAAAAAATAATTTCGTTTACATTTCTACATTTTTTTGTAAAATTTATATTTCTGATTTATTTTCGATTTTTTTTATAATTTTTTTTTTTTAAATTAATTTTATAATTAATACCCACCCTTAGCCCCTAAAATACCAATGACCCACTACTAAATTTAATATATTAGTTATTAATTAATGATTACAAATAAAATTTCGTGAAATATTAGATTTAGAAAATGTAAATTTCGATTTCTGATAAAATTCCTAATTTGTTCATTTTTTAAATAAAATTTTAAATTACTACCCACCCTTATCCCCTATAATACCAATAACCCGCTACTAAAATTTTAACAAATCTTTTGTAAAAAAATTTTTTTTATAATTATTATTATTAATAGTATTTTTCTAAATTTTTTAAAAAAATATTAATTATTGTTTTTTTTTAAACACATTATATTTTTTTGTCGATATTATATACAACGATTTTTTAGTCAACGATATTCTATTCATCGATATTTTTGTTTGACGATATTTATGTCATTCTAACAAAACGATATTTTTTACAACGATATTTACAACGACGATATTTTTTTCTTTCGATATTCTTACCACGATATTAATGCTAGTCGATATTTTCCCGTCGATATTCTATCTTAATACCGTAAATTACGTCTGATGCAGCAAGAGAATTAACCCATTGTATCCGTTTCGGATATAAAGCTTTAGCATTTGGAATGCTTGCTCTTGTCACTGCTTCTAGTGCAGGTACAGGTGTAACGATTATTATACGTTTACCTTGTGCGAGGGCTCTTTCTTTTGCTACAGCAGTTTGAACCTCTGTCAGAATTTTCTCAGTAGAAGTGAATTTTATTTCAGCTTGTGTGTACAAGTGTGATTTGTAAGCTATTGGTACAGTTTCCCCTTCATTATAGGTCAGGTACGTGAATCCGCATCTTCCTCGGATGACTCGGATTACAAGGTTGAGTACGTTTACGCGTGTTTGCAGCTTTGTTTTAGCTAACATGTCTGTTTGTATTGAACGTAAAATTTCTGTGTGTTTCTGTGTCCAATTTGTTGGTTTGAAATCAGGTTTAATTAATTCGTAGAGAGGTTTAACCCTCTCTACGTAATTCAGAACGTAAGTTCTTCCAAAATTCAAGAAACCTAGAATTGATTGTAAGTTTTTCAGCGTTTTTGGAGCTTGGAGCAGCGCACATTTCTCTAAGCAATTGGCTGCCAGGCTTTTGCCTTCACTTGATAACTCATATCCTAGAAATAGGACGGTGAGGTGGGCAATCCGCCATTTTTTAAAGTTGAATTTGTACCCTTCTGATGCGAACCCAAGTACAATGGTCTTCACTCTTTCCAAGTGCCTGGCCAAATCATCATCTGCTAGATAGATGTCATCGACATAAGATATTGCCTCATCATCATACATTTGTAGTAACTCAGTTACTCTCGCTGAAAATAACCCTGGGCTATTCTTGAATCCCTGGGGGGGATGGCAAAATTGCCTCTGGGCCCCCATACTGGAGAAAGCGGTCAAATACCTGCTTTCTGGTGCAATGTTTTTTTTCAGAACAAGCTTTATTGTCATATTAGGAAAGATTGCAAAAATATTCCACGGTACTCCGAACCCCGGAGGAGCCATGAGCATAAAATCAATATACAGAGATAAGCAATCAATGTAGAAATCAACACTAATCAGTTTTGTCGAATAACCCCCCAATCCCTCCACCCCACATAAACTACCCCCCACCCGGGTCCCCCCCTAACCCCAATCATGATGTCAGTCCACATTCGATAAAGCAGTCCATATGAAAAAGGCAGTACACACCTACCCTCGCCCTGGTCGGTCGGGGGGGCATACACACTGCCAAAGACAACAGGCTCACCATCAATCGTTCCCTTAACAAACACGTATCTACCCTGGGCATCGACCCACTGCGTAGAGTGAATATATGACACCCTTCGATGAATCAATACCGCAACACCCCATGACCCTCTGACAAACCCTGCATGGTACACTTGTTGATAACCATAGCACTGCAAGCTAAGGGTCTTGGTACCCAGGAGATGGGTTTCTTGTAATAAGAGGGCATCTGCCTTCTCCCTCTTACCCTGCCTCAGCACAGCGCCCCTCTTAATTTTATTGAGCATGCCCGAACATTCCAGCTCACTATCCGCAGCGCCACCCTGGGGAGCTCCGGAGCCGGGCCTCTAGCCGCCATCAATTGGGTACGTGGACAATCGCCTGGGCGTATGGGAGTGAGTCTGCCTATACCTTATCAGTCGAACCAGGTGGCCCATCGTGTAACAATGAACTATCCCTGAGTACCCCAAACACCTGCTGTCCCCCAAAGCCCCACCCCAAACCTGGGCCCAACTCAACTTCTCGAACCCCCACCACCCCCCCATACCTCAGCAACATTGAAGTATCTGTCGCGGCGTGGGTGAGCCTGTGTGTTTGCTTAAGGCAACTGTTGGTATTTTATACCTGGAAGGTGCCGGGTTTGACGTAAGGTTGGACATAAGACGTCACTAAGAACTAACAGTTCTTTCTGGACTTCAGGAGTTCTTGTTCAAATCAAAACAAAAGCAGGGGGGTTTCCCGGGCTGCTGGAGGCTTGGTTTGTTTAAAGAACGCGTTTTGCTTTCTAGGAGTCGATGGGAGTAGCCGTGCTGTGCTTTGGATTGCATGGGCCATTACTGAATAATAATCTGATTCTTATGCCTTTATCAGGACATTATTGATTATAACCTCACAAGGGCATAAATCGGGAATATAGAATTAGGGTCCTAGATATTAACACGACACCCACTCCACGGATTGATGTCCATCATTACTAAAAAACTAAGCAATAGTAAACATTCAATGATGCATGTGTGTTTTCCGACCCACCCCAAAATACATATTTCGCATTTGAAATGGCACGAAAAATGAGTGTTTGTACTCTACGCTATTCAAGCCGTGTCATCATTCAGATAAATGCATATATATATATATCACCTGAACGAATTGCGAAAATTACACATGAAATGGCTCTAAATACAGAAAAGAAGGTTGAGACCATTTCATCACATGTTTATACAAATTGCTGTATATGTGCTAGAGGCTGAGGTAAAATATTGTCTCTAGTATCCTAAAATAGAAGTTCTGTTCTCTAAGAATAGTTCTACTTTAAGCAGAGTACCATGTGCCAAAAATAAAAGGTAAATATTTTGAAAAAAATGGGCAAAAATAATTTCGCTTTCAGGGGAAAAAGTTCCAAATATTTTCTGTAGCTTTGTTTATCAAAACCTGAAGGCCGAATTCAGAGTTCAGGGAACGCTGTGTGCTCATTGTTTTTATTAAGAGTTATTCTCGTTGACTGGAGAGAACATTATTTCAGACAGACCTGCAAAAAATTGGTCTACCACATCAGGTGAAAGTTCGACCAAGTTTGAAAATACTGCAACAGTGCAGTTCTCTGCGTGATTGCTATCATCGATGGTTGGATCAGCAATGCTCACAGAAGGCTGTACCGGTTCGGTGCTGCTTTCCTCTTGTACCTCACTGCCACCTACTTGTAGTGGTGAAGTCTCAACGAATGCCGTCATCAGAATCGGTAGCCGCTGGGGACAACATGATGCATGAGTCGTTACAGGACCTAGCAAAGTATCGATTTCCATTGGTACTGCTGATTGTAGTGTAAGTCAGACGTCCAACACGCATTCTTCTCCGCATAGCATACATCGAAGCACAGGTATGATGCAATCTTGCCAGATCGGTCTGAATGAAAGAAACCAGGTTGTACTCAGATCTCTTAGCCGGGCCAATCCGGGGACCTTAGTGATACGGTCTCTGTATCGTATTGCTAGGATCATTTCTTCCATCGTTGCTAGAGTCTTGTCTGTGGATTGGCTTGCCATATCGGAGCAGAAGGAGCAAAAATAAAACTCCTGCCACAAGTCCCAAGATTAAGGGTAGCCCGCCAAAGACAGAATGGACAAAATTCAGGAAGATGCCCAGAACTGTTTCAAAGGGTGCTAACAGTCCCGAAAAAATTTGTCTTAAATACATGTGCGATGCCACTGGTATCAGACATGTTTAAGATTTGGCTTAACACTTCTACGAAATGTACAGGGCAATTTGTTGATAAAAGGGTATGTATCTCTGCTGTTGTCCTTGCAACTTGCAGATCATATGTTTCTCTTGATGACGTTAAAGGCACAGTTGTTTGTAAAAGAATAGACTTCATACTGCTTAAAGTATCAATTCGAATAGAAGAGATATTCAACCGAGGCCATAACGCAGCCCCCATATCTGGATTGCTGTGTGGATACAATACTTGCATACAGCAAATGACCCTGGAAGATAGGCTTTTCCTGGCAGCATGCCACAACCGCTGTGGTCACTTATTAAATGTAACTACCGTTAGAAAGTGGTCTAAAAAATGTCTCTATCTGTTTGCAGGCGTGCAATGCAGGTGACATGAAAGGTTGTTTGAAGACCCTTCGCAGGCTCCATGCAAATTAATTCCTTGACACAGAAGTGTACCGCTTAGTGATTTTTTTACAATTTTTACCACTAAGAAATACCTCCTTGTTTCCTTCACTATACCATCTGTGTGTATAAGGTAAATCCCAGGTTGATTTGATGTATTCTTTACCCAACCTTTCATACTGGCCTGCTGGTATACACTCTTGGCAGTATTTAAACTGGAAAGTTGTAATCGGAATTCTAATCATTCCATGTATTATCCATTCAATGACAGGTCTCTCTGACATTGCCAATGGTAATCTTTCGAGTTTTTCAATGCTCAGAATCGTATAGTCTGCTCCTTTTTGTGCCAAACTGATTTGTTTATCAGTAAGGTTAAAGATACCGAATAATGACGTTGTGTTGATTAAATGTCATGGCACGTAGCCAGAACGCAGGTTTTGCAACGTCCAGCCTAGCTGTACAATAGAACGTAATTGAGACTGACCATGTTGTAACATTAGTAAGTCCTGCTCTATTATATCAAAAGCAGATGATACAATGCTGTCCAGTGAATATATTCTGGAAGACAGAGTCGTTAACCCATTGCCCATAATAGAAAGTGATTTTTCCAAATTTATACGATCAATTTCTCGTATTTTTTCTGCTGTTTCAATTTGCATTACTTTCCATGCTTCGTTGTATGCAGCGTATATACCGGCAGCTATGAAACGTTTTTGACGCTGTTTGCGTGGTCCCATTATGAAATCACGCAAGTCAGAACCGTCTTTAAGTAAAGTCAAGTGTTGCTTAATTTCAGCCAGTGTGGATTTCTGTAGCCACTCAAGGCATAGTTTCCCTACACTGTATGTTGTAACTATCCCTGGATGTTGTCTCTGGGAATATCTAGGGTCTGGTCTGGTCATTGTGAACCCCTGTGTTTTGTTCAGGAATCTATCTTGACAGTTATTCGTGTCTGTTGGCCAGATCAACCTCTTTTTCCAATCAGTATGTGTTCTGTTTTGGTGTAAAATATTAGATACGTCTATCTCCACATCAGTAGTGCTGTCACTATCAGGTATGGGTTTCGGAATAGACGGTGTATTCAAGTCTTTTATCTTAGCTAGGCCAAGACAAGTAGTTTGTTGAATTGTGTCATTCAAATATATCATTTGTTCTGGGATCATGCAGGCCCTAAATAGTGCAGTTTATCAAAAAGGAGATAGGACACTTGTAACCACTTTTTCCAAGAGATTTGAAAAAGCCCTCATAAACGCTGCGTATCTCGAGAAGCGGTATATTTTATTCTCCGCCCCACGCAAGCGTTATGGCAACAGTCATTGGGCTTATTCAGTCAGTGTCTTGCCAGCCTCACCCGAGGCGATCTCTGGTTTTTTGTGGCAGTATCCAGAGAAAAGCGAGTTACCCCACTGAAGCTGAGTGATAAAATAAAAAAGTGTGCAGGTGAATATAGGCTTTATTCAGTTCACTTGACCACTTATTGAAATTTATTCGGTATGCTCTGGGGATAGTTAGGAATCCTTAGCATAGGTCAATTAGACAAAAAATAACGTCGACATGTTTCTGCTCTGTCGGCCCGAGGGTCTAAGAGCTTTCGTCAGGACAAATATACAAAAAAACACTGAGTGAGTAAAAAATAATGTCACACTTTTGACATAAAGGGACTCTATTAATTAATAGTCTTACCCTTGAAGGTTTTCATATACCTAGGGATTTGAGAGAAAAGAAAATGGGGGTAACTAATAACCATTTGGCAATTTCATACTAGAAGAGTGGTCTTTCAGACATGCATTGTGTCGATATGCCTATTGCATAATTTCTACAACCAATAGTGCAATTATAAGAAACACACAACAAAAGTGACATTAAGGTGAGTTAAGGGGAGGAAACGGCGATATCACAGCAGTGCACAATTGACTTTATGGTATGTTAATTCATACCTGTGAATCTTGGCTTAGTTTACTTAGAGCGCTTCGATAGCAAGGGGCGGTGGAAATGTAAAGTCGCTCTTGTACATGTATAGGCATTGTACCTCGTGAAGAGGTCTTACCTTAAAAAGAAATCAACCGCATTTCAGCAGGAGGGTTCAGGCTGCAGGAACATCAAAAAACGGGGTTGTAATGAAGCTGTGTGCTGGTAACTGACACACGGCGGTGGATGTGGAAACACTCACCCGCTTTCGAAGCGTACTCCGCGTCTTGTGCTAGCTCTGCCTCCTGGACGCCAGGAGCACGCGTTCGATGGCGTTTTACCAAATTCAATCATGGAGAGAGAAAGCGGACATTTGTTGTATGGTAAACGAGGCACTTTTAGAGACATAAAAATGCAGTTAGCTCCCTGTAGTTTAACAATAAATGATTTTTGCGTGATTAGCATGATATATCTAAAAATACCAGAACTTAAAAAAGGTATTTTGAAAAAATCGGCGAAAATGCCGAACGAGGTGGTTTACATACCATTTGCTTCTCACTTAGATATTAATGTGTCTCTTTTATGTGTGGGGCTTACAATTGAGTTCTTAGGGCTCAATTTGCAAAATTACTGTAGTGCTTATAGGTTCAGCGTGCAAAGTGATGCCATGAGATCTCGTCATTCAAACCAAACTTATTGGTTTTAAGACGGTCCACCCAACGTTGTTCTTTCTCATATAGTATTTTATCTGCGTTGGGTGTAGTTTCCGATATCTTTTCTATTACCGTCCATCTCAGGTCTTCAATACTGTGATTTTGTTCAATGAAGTGGGAGCAAAGCTTGGTTGTATTCTTTTTGAGGCGAATATTACTTTTATGTTCCCCTATGCGTAGTTTCACCTTCCTACAAGTCATCCCAATGTATTTTTTATCGCAAGGGCAGGTGACCATATAAATCACATGGGATGAATTGCAGTTACTGTGTTGTTTCTGTGTCCATTTAAGTGTAGGGGACAATTGTAAAGTTTTTGTGCTAGTAGTAGATTTGCAGGCCAGACAGGACCCGCATGGATAGTGTCCTGTTACTGGGACCATGTGGGCATTTATTGTGGGTTTTGCCATGATTGTTTTTCTCGGGCGCGTGTGTACCAACATATCCCGTAAGTTCTTTGTGCGTTTGTTTGCCATACGTGGCTTTGGCCATTTGAATTTTCCGGTATTGACAATATGCCAGTTTTTGTGGATGAGTTTATTCACCTGGTATGAAGCTGGGCAAAAGGTGGTTACGCATGTCATGAGATCCACAGTTTCACTTTTTTCAAAAGTTGTTAAGAGGTTATCTCTAGGTTGGTTCATTGCTCTTTTTCTGCATTTTGCTATGGTCGATGTCTTGTACTCCCTTTGAAGCAGTCTAATGCTGAGTTCTTTTGATTGTGCCAGATAGTCCATTTTTTGGCTGCAGTTCCTTTTCAACCGTAAAAATTGGCTATACAGTAGATTGTCCCTTAACGGTTGAGGATGGTAACTCTTGTAGGACAATAGACTGTTCTTAGCTGTTGGTTTCCTGAATGATTTGGTTTCTATTTTCAGCTCTTTCGAGTATATAGTCAGGTCTAGGAAGTCAATGCTTTCTTTATCTGCCGTGTATGTGAAGCGGAGCCATGGATCACGGGTATTCAGCCAGTCTAAATAGTGCTTCTAGGCCTTGTACTTGCCAATCTTTGGAACCCCAGATTGTTTTTGTTTCAATGGTGTTTTTCCAAAATTCAAAACCTAATGTAGACATTTTGTCATAAAATTTTTCTGAATAAATCAATTTAGTATTTGTCAACATTGTTTTCATTCCTGTTCTATTTAACATTTTAAAATAAAACGTTCCTGGATCACTGTTTTTAAACCCTGAGGAGTATTGGAATTTTTCAAAAAATGTTTTCGAACTGCCTTTTGGTGGAGTTGGACAGTGTTCCCACTTGTTAAAGGATAAAACATTTCTAGGCTGAGCAGTTTTCTGCAAATAGTGATCACCATATTGGTTGTAGCAGTATAGCTCTTCATAATTGGATGAACCCTGTAAGTTATCATGTTTTGTAAATTTGGCTGACATTACTAAATCTGACATCATATTATTAATGTTTTCAAAGTCCCAGTCATCAGAG
This sequence comes from Lissotriton vulgaris, assembly GCF_964263255.1. Classification (NCBI taxonomy): domain Eukaryota; kingdom Metazoa; phylum Chordata; class Amphibia; order Caudata; family Salamandridae; genus Lissotriton; species Lissotriton vulgaris. Next base: position 783,808,781 of record NC_141699.1, read on the forward strand.
AAGGTACTAGGTGTCACAAAGTCACTTAATGAAATCTTGAGCTGGTGAGGGTACTTCATGAGCTCGACCGGGCCAAAAATGTCATAATCAGTTCTGTCCCATGCTACCCCACCGGGTATTGGATTGGCTGTGATGTTCACTGATGACAGTTCTCTTTTCTCGATGTGAGAGGATGTGTGTGGCATTAGGACCAAGTTGATGTTCTGACTTGCTGTGTCCATTGTACTATATTTCCCCTTAATGAATTTTCCCAAACATAAAACCATGATGAGCCAAAGCAGGACGAAAAAAACACCTAACACAATCCAAAATTCAATCCATGGTGAAATTAGATATTTCTCTTTTAGTTGGTGAAAAAGTTCAATAACTTTATTTTTAAAACTTTTTGTTGGAGGCGTTTCTTCATGCTTGCTTGGATCTTCAGAGAAATTGTCGAAATTGATGAAGTAGCCTGATGCAGTTCTGTCAATGGTTGGAATTGCTTCCGGATTTTCATTTGCTTTTGCATTTTTATTTGTTTCATTTGCATAGTCTGAGGCTACATCGTTGTAGACAGGTGTTTCTTGACGAACTGGTGATATTTGTGTTTCAAGAGGCACAAGTTCCATGGTATTGTTGCATAGTCCTTTTTTATGCACTGTAGGTTTATCAAATGTGATTAGTCTCTCAGTTTGAACCTCTTGGATTGTAGCAAATTTCGGTATTCTGCTATTTCTTGGGAGTCCACTTGGCCTACTACTTATTATCGGCCACATGATTGTGGTTTTACCAGGTCGAATGATACAACTCGGTTCTCCTTTTTACCAGCAAGTGGCGGTAGTACAACTGATCTTGTTCCATTGATAGCTAAGACAGGTACTGCTTTTCTGTAAGAAGGCCCAAATTCCTTCTTTACCGCGTTCTTCTCTCTGACCAGATCCCCAATCTTTGGAATCCAGACAGGTCTTGCTGGGACAGGTGGTTTTTCTTCAGTGGCTGTTGACTGTTGTTTCAACTTTATGTTACTCAGGTTTTTTCTTGTTTCATTTAAATCCTGTAAAACAGCCAAACGATCTCTGATATCAAAGGTTTTTTCTTCTACCACTGAAGTATGACTATCAAGGTCCTGAATATGCATTCTAGTTTGTATGGAGTGAGACCTTTTAGAGAGTTTCTTGGCAGATTGTTAAGACTACATTGGACACTTGTTAAATGTTTGACCCACCAATCACCCGAACCTAATACCCTCGCCGTTATAGATTGCTTTATGTCCCGGTTTTTTCTTTCCACATCCGCATTTCCCTCAGGATGGAAGGGAGAATAATACCGCAATGCGATGCCCTTACTGTTGATGTAAATATATAATTTACCGTCGTAATTTCTATGCAGGTAAGTACTTAATCAATAATAACTCAATCGGAAAGAAAGAAGACAGAGTCCGTGGTGTTAGAGTTCTTAGGGGTTTTATTCCTTAAAAAGGAATGGTCAAGACCAGGATATCATGTTCTTCCCACCACAGGGGTGGAAGAAGGGATAGAGCCGCGTTTTATTAACAATACATAGCTTATATACTTAATTTACATCATCGGAAGTAATAGAGTAGGCGTGACAGCTGAGAGTAGACAAGATAACAGCATCCACGTGTTACTAGTACGTAATCAGAAGGCGTGGACTAGGCGTAACTGGAGGTGTGTGCTAGAAACGTCACAGATAGGTGTCACAAAGGGGTGGCACTAAGCAGAAAGTTGCAATGTCAGCAGAAATCAGAGGCTTGGATGCGCGCGCAGCTGCATGACGTGTGATTGACGTGAAACTGGAGGGTGCAGGGGGCTTGACATTTGCACTGACGGAAAGAGACAGAAGTCTGGCATGTCAGATCAACTTGTGCTTCTATCATATCTGATATCTGGTGTTTTGGGAACTGAGCTATCTGGGCGGAAAGGTCTCTGGGGCAGAAGCTATTCTATACTGACTGTGAGTGCGTGTATAAGCGCCTGAGTGTCTGCATGAGAAGCGTGGGGGCATGGGCCTTCCATTGGAGCATGGTAACAGAGGCTATGAATTACTTGCACGGAGACAGGCCGGCCCTTTGGCCCTGCAGCTGGGGAATGTTTACCGAAGCTAGTAGGCAGGAATGTATTTTCGAGGAGCGGAACAGATAACTCGAAGGTTGAAGTCAGTCTTGGCAGGCAGCAGGCTGAGCTAAGCGTGGTGGGCCGCGCTAGAAGTAAGGCAGAGTTCACGGGTACGGGGGCAGCCTGGGCTGAGGCTTTCAGAGTCAGGAGGAAGAAAAAGGCTCGATGGCAGAGATTCTGGGCCTACTTTGCCAGAGCTGAAAAACATGTAGAGTACACTACAAAAAGACGTTGGCATAGTATACTTGGGAACGGACTATCCAACCCATTCAGGGTGGGTCTGAAAGAGGACATGTTAACGTTGGACGCAAATGTATTTGCGTCTTCATAGCTGGCACAGGAGGGAAGTTACATGCACTTTAACTCGTACATGGAGACGGTGGGGTACACGCTAGGGAACACAACTTGACAAAAAATTATATTTCCTCACTGTTCATGGCCTCTTTGTAAGCTCGAGAGCTAAACGCAGGACCCTGATCAGAATGTAGCATGCCAATTGCGTATGTGCCGATAAAGACTCGCAAAACTTTTATAACAGTTCTGGCGTCAGCCGAGCACTGGGGCCACATCCAGATGACTCTCGTACAGGAATCCACTGCGACCATGATATACTTATAGTTGCCATCTCTTTGTAAGGGACCACAGTGGTCCAGGTAAACACATGCTAATGGTTTATCTGAGATTAGAAGGGGTGTCTGTGCTGGTCTTTTTACTGTTGATACTTTCATTCTTTAGCATATTTCGCATTCTAGAACATAGTAATTAGTTTGCTTCCTAATACCCGGCCACCAATATCTCTGTTTTAATAATGATGTTGTGGCGGAACTTCCAGCATGTGCAGATGCTAACCCTTCGTGTGCCGCTGAAATTAGTCCTAATCTGTGTTCCATGTTTGGAATTGCTCTATCCCCCACTCCAGGTATTCGGGCAAATGAACATTGTTCGCATCAGTTATGTATGAGTACTTTACTGGAAAGCCTTTCGGGAGTGTTTTTCTGTCATCTTTTACTGACGGACTGACAGCTTGTAGTATGTCGCTGTCTATTTTTGTTTTTGACCGGGTGATTGCAGCTACGGAAGCCGTTTGCACAGCTGCCTTCGCTGCTTCATCAGCCAATGAATTCCCTGCAACGTGAACGTCATCACGTTGATGACTCAGTGTGTGTATCACGCAAGTCTTTTGTAGTTCTTTCTGTAAAAGAACTATTTGTTTCCAAAGCATTTTATGCTTGATTGTTCCATCTTTTGCATCTTTGAAGTCATTTTGAACCCAGTTCTGCAAGTATTCATTATAAGACTGAACGCAGTAATATGAATCGCACACTATTAGTGTGGGGAATTCGTGATCAGTATTTTCAAGCGCCATCTTAAATGCTAGTAATTCAGCTCGCTGAGCTGTACATTCTCCTAGAGATTGAGTTTTAGTGACCGTTGGTCTAAATTTCCCTTCATGCCATCGACCTTTAACGATCACGCATGCAGCACTGTATGCTTGTTTACCCCCAACTGCGGGTTGTGCTGATCCGTCTGTATATATTATACAACCGTAATGTTCTAGAGGCATGATTTCAGCTGGCAGAGGACATTCATATTCGTATTGGAGAAATTCTTGTGTTTTTAAATTAGGATCAAATTTGTATACTACGTCTGTTGCAGCAAGGGAATTAACCCATTGTATCCATCTAGGATGTAATGCTTTAGCATTTGGAATGCTTGCTTTTGTTACTGCTTGTAAGGCAGGTACAGGTGTAACGATTATTATTCGTTTACCTTGTGCAAGGGCCCTTTCTTTTGCTACAGCAGTTTGAACTGCAGTCAGAATTTTTACTGTAGAGCTGGATTTCATTTCAGCTTGAGTGTACAAATGCGATTTGTAAGCTATAGGTACCGTTTCTCCCTCATTAGAGGTCAGGTATGTGAATCAGCATCTTCCTGGGATGACTCGGATTACAAGATTGCGTGCATTTTCGCGAGTTTATAATTTTGTTTTAGTTAACATGTCTGTTTGCAATGATCTCAAAATCTCTGTGTGTTTCTGAGTCCAATTGGTTTGTTTGAAATCTGGTCTTATTAATTCATAGAAAGGTTTAACCCTCTCAGCATAATTTAGAATGTATGTTCTTCCGAAATTCAGGAAACCTAGTAATGATTGTAAATTCTTCAGCGTTTTTGGTTCTTGGAGTACAGCACATTTCTCTTAGAAATTGTCTGCCAGGCTTTTGCCTTCACTTGATAATTCATATCCTAAAAATAGGACAGTTAGATGGGCAATTCGTGACTTTTTAAAGTTGAATTTGTAACCCTCTGAAGCGAATCCAAGTATTATGGTATTCACCCTTTTTAAGTGAGTCTCCAGGTCATCATCGGTGAGATAGATGTCATCGACGTATGATAATGCTTCATCATCATATATTTGTAGTAACTCTGTTACCCTTGCTGAGAATAATCCTGGGCTATTCTTGAATCCCTGTGGGAGTCGGCAAAATTGTTTTTGCGGTCCAAATATTGAGAAAGCGGTCAAATACCTGCTTTCAGGTGCAATGTTTTGACAGAAGAATCCATTAGAGATGTCTAATGTCGTTTTATATTTTTTGCGCACAATGTTATTCATTAGTGCTGCACTATGTGAGTTTTGTACTGCAAATGTTTTACAACAGGAATTATGGTGTCTGTAGTCCAAAACTAGACGATATGAATCATCTGGCTTGGAGTCAGGAAACAAAGGATTGTTCATTTGGGAGGTGCATGTTTCGATCACCCCTTGGTATTCAAGTTGATCTAAGATCTCCCTCACTTGTTTTTTAGCTTCTTGCTTAACAGGATACTGCCTTTGTGCAGTGGGCTGATTTTTTAACTGGATCTTGTGGCGAGGTGAGTCCTCATCCCATCCTACATGATTTTTGTATAAAGCAGGAGCTTGGGCTACTGCCCATTTTCTTGCCATTGTGTATTTTTATGAATCGGGATGTGATTCGAGAAGGCAGGCATAATCATCTCTTCGCCATGAGGGCACTCCCTGACAAACTCTGGTGGCCAGTCTTTCTCAGCTAACAGAATGTCATAGCCTTTTGAGAGTTTTATCTCCCTCTATACGTAATGTTATTTCATATAGTTTATGGGGCACACTAACTCGTGTGTCTGCAGTTTCCACCTGAATGTACTCATTCGTGGCCACTGTCTCCAGAAGATTCATCAGGATCTTGCGAGCTATGCTCACTTCTGCTGCGCTGTCTAGCATTGTCTGTGCCCACTCTCCGTTTTTCAGCTGCGTTCTCAGAATTCTCGGCATGTTTAATTTTGATACTTGCTACCTTCTTTCTGGGAAATTGAATTTTTTTACTTTGATGAGCAGGTTCCTTGTCTTTGGACTTGACGTGCTCTTCTCTGTGTTCTGACCGTCCTTTTCTTTCCGATTTCTGTGAGGAAGATCGAGAAAGATTGAGTGAGAAGGATCGAGAGGGACATGTATCAATATCTTGATACCTATCAGGTTTTCTTATTTTATCCCTATCTCTAAGGTTATATCTTTTTTCAGAGGGCTCCCTTTGGGGAGACTTGTCTTCTCGGCCTGGAGATCTCTCTCTACGCTGAGGAGACCTTCCTCTGGACTGGAAACGTTTTTCCCTGGGAATGGTTTGTTTATTACCTTCCCAACTCTTTTTTGGAGTTTTTAAATTATTTTTAATTAAAAAAAATTCAGGATTTTCAGTTAGTTGGGGTTTTACCGGTTTCCAACCCAAACTATCTCTTCCTAGCTCTTCATAGGATTTTTCTATGATTCTGGCGAGTTCAAATGGTTGTTCTGCTATATCTGTTTCCTTCAATTTCTGGCGGATCATCACAGATGCTGCTTCACCTTTTATGTTGGCTAGTAATATAGCTGAGACCAGCTTGAAGTCTTTCAGTAATTTCATACCCAGAGTTAAAGCAGGTTCTAGACCATATTCATTTTGAATCTGTCTTAGTACATCTGGTATCACCGCCATAGACGGGACACCATGTGTTTTGTGTAGATGGAAGCAAAGACTGTGCCCCAAGCATCAGAGTCCTCCACATGTGGTGCAATCCCCACCGGGAGGCAGATAGTCGAAATTCTGTGTTTCTCAGTAGGAGTAGTATCTGGAAATACTGCCTCTATTTGAGTAATTTTTCTGTGCTAACCAGAATGGTTCTCCTTTTTATGTGCATTATGGCTAAAGCCTCTTGGCTTTCTGTCATCTCTTTCTTTACTATTAAGGGAGCACTTGTTCCCATCTTTCTCCCTCCCTCTATCTTTTCCCTCTTCCTTTTCCCTTTCATTCTTTTTTTTCCTTTCTCTTCGGCACTAGATCCACATCCTCTCTCCAAGTTCCTCATTCTCTTGTTTTTCTTTGATATATTTACTTCTCTTCTCCTCCTTTTGTAGTGTAGTTCCTATATTCCCAATAGGCTCTGCGCATTGGAATAACATAAACGATAGTTTAGACGTAGGACTAGAGTCGACTAGGTCTCTATTGAATATGTTAGACTTAATTTGTGAATGCCAGCCAGCTCAGAGGTCAGTAGAAAGTTTCTCGAATACACATGAAGGGATTACTTTCTGACAACCATAAAACATGACAACTTTGTTCCCCAAGAATAAGGAATATATCTCCAGAGTCGCGGAAACAATAGATGGCTATTTCACTCAGTCAATCGTGCATGCTTAGTTTCACTAGAAGTGCAGAGAAATAGAGAGACGGACGCTTTCAATAAAAAGGTTATTTATTGAGCAGTCTTTTTTCTCATGCAAGAGAAGTGAATTGCTACAATCGCAATACTTGTCATAAAGTAAAGTGCGTACAGTAAAAAGAGTATTATGAAATAATACTGTAAAAGCATTTATATGGATTCTAAGCCATAAGATACTTAAAATGGTTAAAATACATACAATGATAAAAGATGACCAAACGTACTCACTGCTGCTTCTAAGATACGCCTACCCCGGTGTACCTAACCTAAGCCTAGTACATGGGAAGGAGTAAGTGAGATTTAGTTTGAGTTAAATAGTTTCTGCCAAGAATCTATCCAAGAATTCTCTAAGGTTTTTACTCAGCTCCGTACCTTGTTTATAGAATGTAGGGGGTCTTGTATCACTCTCCCAGGACTCGAGCTCCCAGTAACCTGCAAGGGTAGCCGGGAAACACCAGAGCTGGATTTCTCGGCAAGAGAAAAGACAGCGTCACTCTCAGTGCGTCAGCTGGAGGGTCGGCTTCCTTCGGCACTCGCTACAGCAGGGCGTCGGGCAAGTAGTCAGTCGATCTGCTCCAAACCACTGTGTGTTTTGCTAGGGCAGATGCTGGTATATTTATACCTGGAAGGTGCCGAGTTTGACGTAAGGTTGGACATAATACTTCACTAAGAACTCGCAGTTCTTTTAGGACTCCAGGAGTTTTAGGACAAATCAATACAGAAGCAGGGGAAAGTTCCAGACTGCTGGAGGTTTCGTCTCTCCAAGAACTCGTTGTGTTTTCTAGGAATCTGTGGAAGTAGCCATGCCATATTTGGACTACATTGGCTGGGTCTAAATATGGTTATGATTCTGATGCCTATATAAGGATATGATGAGTTATACCTATATAAGGGCATGAATCGGGAAAATTACACTAGAGCCTGAGATTCGTCTACAACACCCACTCCACGTAGAATGTCCATCTTTAATAAGTACTAAAGCAAGTATAACATATCTAAGCATGTGTTTACAATCCCACCAAAAAATACATAAAATGCATTTGAAATGGTTTGTACGCGAAAAATGAGTATTGTACTGTACGTTTTCTAAGCAGTGGTATCATTCAAAAAATGCATATAGTTTACATTTGAAATGCTGACTGAATGAATCACGAAAAGTTACATTCATCAAATGGCTCTTAATACAGAAGAGAAGGTAGAGATCATTTCATCACATATTTATTCAAGACTGTACATGTGCTAGAGGCTGAGTTCAAATAGTGTCTCTAGATTTTTTCCTTAAAAAGAGAAATCTTGTTCTCTAAGAATAGTTCTACTTTAAGCAGATTACTCTGTGCCAAAAAAGTAAATATTTTGGGAATGAGAAAAAAATAAATTTTTTTGAGGAAAAAATAGTTCCAAAGTTTTAGAAGTTCTGTTTATCAAAACTGAAGGCCGAATTCAAATTTCAGGGAATGCTGTGTGCTCGTGTTTTCAAAAGTTCTTCTCGTTGTTAGGAAAGAACATTAACTCAGATTGGCTGGCAAAGAATTTATCTACAACAGTAGGTGAAAGTTGGACCATGTCCGAAAAAGTAGAAATAGTGCATACGTGAGATGCATTGCCGTCATCATTGTCTAGATCAGCAATGGTCACGGAATGTTGTACCTGTGTGCTGCTTTCATCTCGTACCTCACTGCCAGTATGTTGCTGTGAGGTCTCAACGAATGCCGTCATCAGAATTGGTAGCCGCTGGGGACAACACGTTGCATGAGCCGTTACCGAACCAAGCAAAGTATCGACATCCATAGGTACTGCTGATGGAAGTGTGAGTCAGACATCTAACACGCATTCTTCTCCGCAGAGCAGGCATCGTTGAACAGGTAGGATGCAATCTTGCCAGATTGGTCTGGATGAAAGAAACCATGTGGTATTCAGATCTCTTAGCCGAGCCAAGCTGAGGACTTTGGTAATCCTATCACTGTACCGCATTGCGAGGATCGTTTGTTCCATGGTAACCTGGGTATTGCTCGTAACTGGACTTGCCATATCGGAGCAGAAGGAACAAAAATAAAATTCCTGCTACGAGTCCCAAGATGAGTGGAAGGCCGCCGAACACAGAGTGCACAAAATTAGGGAAGATGCTCAGGACTGCTTCAAAGGGTGATAATAGTCCCGAAAAAATTGTCTTAAATACATGTGCGATGCCGCTGGTATCAGACATGTTTAAGATTTGACTTAACATTTCTACGAAATGCACGGGGCAATTTGTTGATAATAATGCATGTATCTCTGCTGACGTCCTTGCGACATGCAGATCATACGTCTCTCTGGACGAGGTCAAAGGCACAGTTTTTTGTAAAAAAATGGCTTTCATTCTGCTTAAAGTATCAATTCGAATAGAAGAGATATTCAATGAAGGCCATATCGTTGCTTCCTTGTCTGGTCTGCTGTTTGGTTACAATACTTGCATACAGCAAGTGACCCTGGATGTAACACTAACGAGATAGGCCGTTCCTGGCAACATGCCACAACAGCTGTGGTCACTTAACATAACGTAACTGCCGTTGGAAAGTTGTCTGAAAAAAGGCTCTATTTGTGTGGCTGGGGTGCCGTGCAGGTGGCAAGAAAGGTCATTTGATGAACCCTCGCAGGCTCCATGCAAGTTAATTCCCGGACACAGAAGTGTACCACTTAGTGAGTTTTTACAATTTTTACCACTAAGAAATACCTATTTTTTCCCCCCACTCCAGCATCTATATGTGTAAGGTAAATTCCAGGTTGACTTGATGTACCCTTTACCCAAATTTTCATACAGGCTCGCTGGTATGTGCTTTAGGCAATATTGAAACTGAAATGTCGTTATTGGTATTGTAATGGTGCCATGTATTATCCATTCAAAGACAGGCTTTTCGGAAACTGTCAATGGTAATCTTTCTAGTTTTTCAATGCTTAGCACCGTATAGTCTGCTCCTCTTTGTGCCAAAGAGATTTGTTAATCTGTATGGTTAAAGATAGAAAATAATGACGTTGTGTTGATTAGACACCAGGGCACGTAGCCTGAACGGAGATTTTATAACGTCCAGCCTAACTGTACAATAGAACGTAATTGGGACTGGCCATGTTGTAACATTAGCATATCCTGTTCTATTATATCAATAGCAGATAATACAATGCTGTCCAAAGAATAAATTCTGGAGGACAGAGTCGTTAACCCATTGTCCACTACAGACAGTGTTTTTTCAAAATGAATACAATCAATTTCTCGTATTTTTTCAGCAGTTTCAATTTGCGTTACTTTCCAAGCTGCGTTGTAAGCAGCATATATACCGGCGTATATGAAACGTTTTTGACACTGTTTGCGAGGTCCCAATAAGAAATCTCGCAAGTCATCGCCTTCTTTAAGTAAGGTCAAGTGTTGCCTAATTTCTGGTAGTGTGGATTTCTGTAGCCATTCGAGGCATAGTTTCCCTACACTGTATGTTGTTATTATCCCTGAATGTTGTCTCTGGGAATATCTTGGGTCTGGCCTGTTCTGTGTGAACCCCTGTGTTTTATTCAGGAATCTATCTTGACAGTTATTAGTGTCTGTGGGACAGATCAACCCTTTTCTCCAATCAGGATTAGTTCTGTTTTGGTGTAAAATGTGGGATACATCTATCTCCTCATCTGTAGTGTTATTACTATCAGGTATGGGCTTTGGTATAGACCGCTTGTTTAAATCCTTTATCTTGGCTAGGCCAAGACAGGTTGTTTGTTGAATGGTGTCATTCAGGAACATTATTTGTTCTGGGATCATGCAGGCTCTGAATAATGATTCTAAACCTTGTACCTGCCAGTCTTTTGTACCCCAGACCGTTTTTGTCTCAATGTTGTCTTTCCAATATTCAATACCAAATGTAGACAATTGTGCATAACATTTTGCAGAATAAATCAGTTTAGTATTTGTCAACATGTTTTTCATTCCTGTCTTATTCATAATTTTGAAATAAAACGTTTCTGGATCTGTGTGATTAAACCCTGAGAAGTATGGGAATTTCTCATAAAATATTTTCGAGCTACCTTTTGGTGGTGTTGGACAATGTTCCCATTGATTATAAGTAAAAACATTTCTAGGATTCGCAGATTTATGCAAATAGTGGTGCCCATAATGATTAAAGCAATACATTTCTTTATAATCTGATGGACCTTCTAAATAATCATGTTCTGTAGATTTTGCTGACATTTCTAAATCTGACATCATGTTATTAATAGTTTCAAAGTCCCAATTATCAGATAAAGTGCTCAGTGAGACAAAGTCACTTAAAGAAACCTTGAACTGGTGTGGATACTTCTAGAGTTCAACCGGGCCATAGATGTCGTAATCAGTAGCGTCCCATCTACACCACCAGGTATAGGAATGGCTGTGATGTTTACTGATGATAGTTCTCTTTTTTCAATGTGAGAAGATTTGTGAGGCTTTAGAACCAAGTTGATTTTCTGACTTGCTGTGTCCATTGTACTGTATTTTCCATCAATCATTCTTCCCAAGCTTAAAACTAAAATGAGCCAGAGAAGGAGGAAAAGTACACCTAACACAATCCACAATTCAATCCATGGTGAAATCAGATATGTTTCTCCAAGTTGATGAAAGAGTTCTGTTATTTTTTCTTTTAAAGTTTTGTTTGCTGACTTTTCTTCATGTTCACTAGGATCTTCAGAAAAGTAATCGAAATTGATAAAATAGCCTGAGGCAGTTCTGTCAAATGTTGGAATTGCCTCATGATTGTTATTACTCTTTGTAGTTGCTTCTTCCTTTGTCATATTAGTATAGTCAGAGGCTACATCATTGTAGACAGGTGTTTCTTGACGAACGGTTGCAATTTGGGTTTCAAGCGGCACTAGTTCCATGGCTTTGCTGTGTAGTCCTTCTTTATTCACTGCAGGTTTATCAAATGTGATTAGTCTCTCAGTTTGAACCTCTTGAATTGTAGCAAGGTTTGGTCTTCTGCTCCATCTTGGGAGTCTACTGGGCCTATTTCTTATTATTGGCCACATGGTTGTGGTTTTACCAGGTCGATTGATACAACCCTGTTCTCCTTTTTTCCAGCAAGGGGCGGTAGTACTACTGATCTTGTTCAGTGGATTGCTAAGATAGGTACTGTTTTTCTGTAAGAAGGCCCAAATTCCTTCTTCACCACGATCTTTTCTCTGACCAGATCCCCAATCTTTGGAATCCAGACAGGTCTTGCTGGGACAGGTGGTTTTTCTTGAGTGGCCGTTGTCTTTTGCTTTGTGTTACTTAGACTTCTTCTTGTTTCATTTAAGTCCTGTAAAACAGCCAAACGATCTTTGATATCAAAGGTTTTTTGTTCCACCACTGAAGTCTGACGATCGAGGTCTTCGATCAACATTCTAGTACCAAACAAAAGTTCATACGGAGTGATTCCACCCAGAGAATGTCTTGGCAGATTATTAAGACTACGTTGGGCACTTATTAGATGTTTGACCCACCCGTCACCCGAACCTAATACCCTTGCTGTTATAGATTGCTTTATGTCACGTTTTTTTCTCTCCACTACCGCATTACCCTCAGGATGGAAGGGACTAGAGTACCGCAATGCAACGCCCAGCTGGCCATGGCCTCTTTGTAAGCTCGAGAGCTAAACCCAGGACCCTGGTAAGAATGTAGCATGCCAATTGCGTATGTGCCGATAAAGACTCGCAAATCTTTTATAACAGTTCTGCGTCAGCCGAGCGCTGGGGCCACATTGAAATGAATCTTGTCTTAGTAGTTGTGGGGCCGGATTCGTCTGTAGGGACGCCTGCGTGTAGACAGTCTAATGTTATCTAACAGAGGTGTCTGGGCTTGACTGACTGTGCTATTGTCAGTTTCCTAGTCCGGTTCAAAACTGCAATCTCTGTTGCAGTTTTGGCAATCAATTGCATAGTTATAAACTTGCACGCTCATTCCAGGCCACCAGTACATCATTTGTAATTCTATTAGAGATTTTAAGATTCCATGATGTGTCAGACCCTCTCCCATATGTGCTTCTTGAACCAAGTAAGCCCTCCATTTCCTGTTTGGAATTACTCTGTTCCCCACTCCAGGGATTTGAGCAAAAGGAACGGAGTTTGCATCAATTATGTATGTATTTCCGAGTGGATAATTTAGTGGTAACGCCGCATGGTTGCCATCCATTGAGGCTTTTACTGCTAGTAGCGTTTCACCATCTATTCTTTTTTTAGAACGCTTGATTGTAGCTACGGAAGCCGTTTGCACAGCTGCCTTCGTGGCTTCATCAGCCAATGAATTCCCTGCAACGTGAACGCCATCACGTTGATGACTCAGTGTATGGATCACGTGAGTCTTTTGTAGTTCTTTCTGTAAAAGATCTACTTGTTCCCATAGCATTTTATGCTTTATTGTGCCACCTTTCGCATCTTTGAAACCGTTTTGAGCCCAGTTCTGCAAGTATTCATCGTAAGACTGGACGCAGTAATGCGAATCGCACACTATGAGTGTGGGGAATTCCCGATCGGTATTCTCAAGCGCCATCTTGAAAGCCTGTAGTTCAGCTCGCTGAGCTGTACAGTCTCCGAGTGATTGAGTTTTAGTGACCATAGGTCTGAATTTACCTTTGTGCCAGCGACCTTTAACAATCGTGCACGCAACACTATAAGCTTGTTTACCCCCAACTGCGGGCTGTGCTGATCTGTCTGTATATATCATACAGCTGTAATGTTTGAGAGGCAGAATTTCGGTCGGCAGAGGACATTTATACTCGTATTGGAGAAATTCTTGGGTTTTCAAGTTAGGATCAAATTTGTAAATTACGTTTGATGCAGCAAGATATTTAACCCAATGCATCCATCTCGGATGTGAAGCTTTAGCATTTCGAATGCCTGCTCTTGTCACTGCTTCAAGTGCAGGTACAGGTATAACGATTATTATACGTTTACCTTGTGCGAGGGCTCTTTCTTTTGCTACAGCACTTTGAACCGCTCTCAGAATTTTCTCAGTAGAAGTGAATTTTATTTCAGCTTGTGTGTACAAGTGTGATTTGTAAGCTATTATCCCCTTCATTATAGGTCAGGTGTGTGAATCCGCATCTTCCTGGGATGACTCAGATTACACGGTTGCGTACGTTTACGTGTGTTTGCAGCTTTGTTTTAGCTAACATGTCTGTTTGTATTGAACGTAAAATTTCTGTGTGTTTCTGTGTCCAATTTGTTGGTTTGAAATCAGGTTTAATTAATTCGTAGCGAGGTTTAACCCTCTCTGCGTAATTCAGAACGTAAGTTCTTCCAAAATTCAAGAAACCTAGAAATGATTGTAAGTTTTTCAGCGTTTTTGGAGCTTGGAGCAGCGCACATTTCTCTAGGAAATTGGCTGCCAGGCGTTTGCCTTCACTTGATAACTCATATCCTAGAAATAGGACAGTGAGGTGGGCAATCTGTGATTTTTTAAAGGTGAATTTGTACCCTTCTGATGCAAACCCAAGTACAATGGTGTTCACTCTTTCCAAGTGCCTGTCCAAGTCATCGGCATAAGATAATGCCTCATCATCATACATTTGTAGTAACTCAGTTACTCTCGCTGAAAATAACCCTGGCCTATTCTTGAATCCCTGGGGGAGATGGCAAAATTGCCTCTGGGCCCCCATACTGGAGAAAGCGATCAAATACCTGCTTTCTGGTGTAATGTTTTGACAGAAGAAACCATTTGAAATATCTAATGTAGTTTTATATTTTTTGCGCACAATGCTATTCATTAGTGATGCACTGTGTGAATTTTGTACTGCAAGTGTTTTGCAACAAGTGTTTAAGTGTCTGTAGTCCAATACTAGACCATATGAATTGTCTGGTTTGGAGACAGGAAACAAAGGATTGTTCATTTGTGAGGTGCATGTTTCAATCACCCCCTGGTATTCAAGTTGATCTAAGATCTCCCTGACTTGTTTTTTAGCTTCTTGCCTAACAGGATACTGTCTTTGTGCAGTAGGTTGATTTTTTAACTGGATTTTATGGTAAGGGGATTCCTCATCCCATCCTACATGTTTTTTTATAATGCAGGGGCTTGGGCCACTGCCCATTTTCTAGCATATGTGTATTTTTTGCGAATTGGAATGTGATTTGAGAAGGCAGGCATAATCATTTCTTCGCCATATGGGCACTCCATAACAAATTCTGGTGGCCAGTCTTTCTCAGCTAGAAGGATATCATAGCCTTTAGATAGCTTCTCTCAAAAGAGACCTCTTATTTTCCTAGTTTTGTCCCCTTCTATACGTAATGTTATTTCATATAATTTATGGGGCACACTAACTATGGTGTCTGCAGTTTCCACCTGAATGTACTCATTCGTGTCCACTGTCTCCAGAAGATTCATCAGGATCTTGCGAGCTATGCTCACTTCTGCTGCGCTGTCTAGAATTGTCTGTGCCCACTCTCCGTTTTTCAGCTGCGTCCTCAGAATTCTCGTCATGTTTAATTTTAATACTTGCTACCTTCTTTCTGGGAAATTGTAATTTTTTACTTTGATGAGCAGGTTCCTTGTCTTTGGACTTGACGTGCTCTTCTCTGTGTTCTGACCATCCTCTTCTTTCCGATTTCTGTGAGGAAGATCGAGCTAAATAAGACCCTCCTACAGCGCTTGCAGGTTGTCCTGAATGCCGCGGCCAGATTTGTTCTGGATGTTCCTAGACGCTCCTCGGCCACTTTGGCCAGAAAAACGTTGCACTGGCTTCCTGTGGAGTACCGAGTACGGTTTAAGGTCCTGTGCATGACATACAGAGCGATGGCAAGGAACAGTGACTCTGGAGTGGGCTCTATCATCTCCCACTACATCCCCGGAAGGAATCTGCGTTCCTCCGGGAAATTGCTTCTCTCAGCCCCTCGTGTGCGAAAAGCTAAATGGGGTGGCAGGGCTTTCTCCACTTTAGCTCCCAAGTGGTGGAATGATCTTCCTTTGGATCTTAGGTCCCTGCCCTCCCTGCAGACCTTTCGCGGTGCTTTAAAAACCCGCCTCTTCTTACAGGCCTATGTGTAATGATGATTGATTCAGACTTTTGATGTTATTGTTAGGCGCCTTGATACCTTCGGGTCATTGTCTTGCGCAACATAAATTTTTATCAATCAATCAATCAATCAATCAGTGAGAAGGATCGAGAGGGACATGTATCAACATCTTGATATCTATCAGGTTTTCTTATTTTATCCCTATCTCTAAGGTTATATCTCTCAGTGCATCAAACAGGAGGGGCGGCTTCCGTGGGCACTTGCATCAGCTGGGCTCTCGGGGCAAGTCGATGGCCGCTCTGCTCCAAACCACCGTGTGTTTGCTTAAGGCAACTGTTGGTATTTTATACCTGGAAGGTGCCGGGTTTGACATAAGGTTGGACATAAGACGTCACTAAGAACTAACAGTTCTTTCTGGACTTCAGGAATTCTTGTTCAAATCAAAACAAAAGCAGGGGGGGTTTCCCGGGCTGCTGGAGGCTTGGTTTGTTTAAAGAACGCGTTGTGCTTTCTAGGAGTCGATGGGAGTAGCCGTGCTGTGCCTTGGATTGCATGGGCTATTACTGAATATGAATCTGATTCTTATGCCTTTATCAGGATATTATTGATTATAACCTCACAAGGGCATAAATCAGGAATATAGAATTAGGGTCCTAGATATGAACACGACAACCCTATCCAACGCTTTCCCTACTGTTGCACTCTCTGGAGTGGGAATAGTAATTTTTACCCCTACGCTATCCAACGCTTTCTCTACTGTTGCACTCTCTGGAGTTGGAATAGTAATTTTTACCCCAACGCTATCCAACGCTTTCCCTACTGTTGCACTTTTTGGAGTTGGAATAGTAATTTTTACCCCTACGCTATCCAATGTTTTTCATAATTAATTTAAAAAATATTAAAAGTATATTCAATTTTTTTCTATTTATTAAACATAATTCTTTAATTTTTATTTATGTTTTTGTTTTATGTTTGTAAATGTGTTTGTAAGTTATAATATTTTTTATTAATTTATAAATTATGAAAATAATTATTACAACTTATTGTTAAGTACATATATATTATATATTTTCTGTATATGTTTAATTGATGTATTATTATTATATATGTATTATTTAATAATTTTAAACATTATTAGATATTTTTAACTATGTTGATTTTATTTATTAGTGTTATTTACTTTATTTTACATTTATATTTTTACAGAAAAAAACTATATTTTTAACATCGATATTTTTAACATCTATATTTTATTTTCGATATTTTTGTACTTACCTTGTTGTAGATAGGATGTCGATATTCTTGCCTTCAATATTTTTGCATCGATATTCCTGTAGGTCGATATTTTGTAGGTCGATATTTTGTCAGTGATCCGCTGCTGCAAGCCACAAGCCCGGGCCCCTGGACATGGCACCCTCCACACCATGCAGTCACGGTGCGCAGGCCACCAGGTCCCACGTCTGTTGCTGTGTCCTGATTACACGATGGCTTATGACATACCAGGGCACCCGGCAACATCGCAGCCTGCACAGACGCTCAGCCCAATGGGTGCCACAAACTCTGTGATCCCGGAAGCTAGGCCACATGGCAGTTGGCCAGTGCAGCCCGCTGGCTAGGCCCACACTGCGGCCCAGCAAGGCACAAAAATCCTGAGCAGTCCGGACCGCCGGGACGGGCATCATCGCAGGCTGCCCACCCGCTCAGCAGCTTAAGGTGCCAATGGCTCAGTGCACCCAAAGTCACCGTCCTGTAGCGGAGTTGTCTGCCATCCGCAATGCAGGGTGTGCCACAAACCCTTTTCAACCCCAGTCACTGTGTCGTGGCAGGGTGCCTGTGCCGGGCGCAATGCACCGTGTGCCACAAACCCTGTTCAACCCGTCAGCACCAAGTGGTGGTAGGCCCATGCTGGCCTCAAGGCCTCAGGTCCGTCATCCAGTCACCACTGGCAGAGGGGTATGTGATGTCGTCGGCCCCTTATATGTGCGGGGTCACAGGGCCTGTGACGCCTGTGCCGGATAGGTGTGGGGTGCATGCAAACCTGCCCTCAGGCAGTGGCTGTGACATGCTGACAACTAGACCAGTGACCTGCACACCACCAGTGAGTACACCTGCGACGGGTAGCAATAAGGGTCCCCCTCGGAGCGTAAGTGGAGTGGTCTGGCCTGGCGTACTCTGTACCAGCACAGGACCTGCAACATTGACTCAGGGGCTCTGGGCATGGTTCAGTCCATGTCCGGACAACAAAGTCCGGATGTGGTGTCCATGGGACCCGTAACAGAAATTGCTATGTATTACCCTCTGACTGGCTTCCCACAGGATGAGCATCATTGACGCAAGGGGATTCACTGACCCTACATTCATCCACACATACATGCAAGAATGATGAAAGTCATGACACAGCAGTGTGTCACTGGATGTTTATTACAGATCCAGTGCCATTGTGCAGCTAGAGCGGTACAGGGCAATGCTGAACACAATACACAAAATGGGCCCATAGAGGGCCAGCCAGAGTCCATCAGGGATGAAAGGTCCTGCGGAAGAGGAGGGGTGCAGTCCGCAGTCTGGTCGCTGTGTCATTGGTCATCAAACAGGATGTTACAGTCCATGTCGTAGTCCAAGGTGAGTGCATCTGTGTGATTCGGGGGTCAGTGGAAGGTCATGAGGCCATGTGCGGGACCAAGCAGAAACAGGCCAGGTGGCGGAAATGAATGCTACTGAGTCCTTCTGATCGCACGCATGTCCTCTTCCTCGGATGTGTGCTCTACCCCACCTGGGGGTGTTGCAGTACCATCTAAAGCACTGTGTGTCACTGGCAGATCGGGGGCCGGAGGTGGATTGTCTGCCACACTGTGTGCCACTGACACATCAGGTGCTGGAGTGGATAGGCCTGCCGCATTGGGAGGTAGAGACGCACCAGGGGGCGGAGATGTGGATGGTGTGGGGGCAGCAGCATGCATCATCGCCACGCCTTGTGGCAGCAATGCCATGATGAGGATCTGCAGGGCATGGTAGATACCAGTTACATTTTGCTGTTATGCAGCGGTGCCTGCCATCCTTTCCATCTCCATCCGCACCATGTCCTCCATGAGCCTCCGAATGCGTGCCAGCGCACAGCTGGTATCGCTGAAGCTACTCTGAGCGGACAGGTGTTCTTCTCTCTGCGTCATGACTCCAGCGATGTCAGTCAGGGCTCGTTGGAGACCATGGAGGGGGCCTACACACCCAAGCATCCAAGCATGGCATCAAGTTTGGTTGCCATGATGCCGAAGCCCAACCGCACCTGCTCTGCGGTCTCCCTCTGGCACTCCAGTACAAGGCGATGGAAGGTCATGTTTTGGTCCTGGGGGTTTTGGGGGAGTGCCGGGGCGGTGGGTGCCTTCTGCTGGGAGCTTTGAGTAGTGGGTGGGGTCTCCTTGATGTAGCTTGCCTGCCCTGATCCTGGAGGTGAGTGGTGGATGAGGTCAATGATGTGATGGATGGTTTGGGTGTCGATGCTGGTGTTGTCCTCCTCGTCATCAGTGAAGAGTGGCTGGGACTGCTCTGTAGGAGGTGTTGACAGTGCCCCTACGATGTGAAGGGGAGATGGTGTATTACAATGTTTCCACATGTATGTGGCCGCATTCTACATGTTGACAATCAGACAGCATGGCATTGTACATTGCGACAGTCTGTAGATCTGGGAGAAGACCCAGAGTCATTGTGGGTGCGCACTGTGCTCTGCTTGATTGTGCATGTATGCTATTGTGGCCGACCACACCCATCCCCCCAGTACCTGATAGTCACTCACCCTGTTACGGTTGTGTTGGGTCCTGTCAAGCAGTGTCTGATCCCCGATTCTCGCCACAGTCTGCACACTGATGCCTGTCAACACCAGCTCCTCCATGTCACCCAACTCGAACTGTGGAGCTGGGCCCCCACCTGCAGTCTGCATTGCTGCCTTCTGGTTGGCTGAGAGTTTCTCCTTGGTCCTCCGCTTGATGTAATTCCATTGTCTCTTGACCTCGTCCATTGTCCTCTTGTGCTCTCTGACAGCATTCACGTTGTCCACAATGACCCGCAAGATTCAATTTTTTGTACCCAACGACACGTTGGAGGTGACGAACAGTTGTTGTTGTTGTTGGGACTCTCGAGAATTACGGTAAGGTGCTTGAGCCCAAGTGGCCTTAAGTCAAAATCAAAACTCAATGAGAAGAGTTTTTCAAAGATAACTGAATTCTAGTGTGACTGATGCATGGTTTGTATAAATGACAAATGAGAACCTTCTCGAAATAGGGCTTGATCTTCACAATTGAGGGGTGGGGTTCATGTAATCACAATGCGTGAAGGTGGAATGAGAATTGCCCCTGAAACAATCATCCCGCTGAATGAGTCACGAATAGATGACATTCCGGTCAGTCAGTTGAAAATATTTACCTGTCTGTTACTATCCGAAAGCCATTCTTCCTTGTCCAGTGGGTCAGGCTGGGAACTTGCTTGTGTTCAATGTAAGAATTCACCATTTGATGACTGCTCGAAACATGTCTACGATAAGATATTATTTGAGACTTGCCTTCTAACTACGAGTTTGTTGCACTACCTGTTGCTGAAGAAATCTTTGTTCATTTGAATCTGTGACTCACAGATTATTCATTTTTCTTTTGTCAAAAAATTCTTTCAGACTGCGTTTAGCGTGTGAGCTGATTTCTATGACAACATCCTGTTGTTTGTATGTGCTGTTCGGTACATTAAATTCCAAAGTAGCTAAAGTGGATTATTGAATTAAAGAACAAAACAAACACTTGAAGACATTATTGGTTCGGTACTCAGGTCAGAGTGACAGAAATTGAATGGAACATCAAGTACATGTTTCTATTCAGTTCTATAAATAAGTGTGGTGTACACATAATACTCATGCAATTTTCTGGCTACAAGGAAGGTAGTGTTTCTAAAATGTGCTTAAATTCCTGTGGAGGGCTTGAAAAAACAAGACAATGGATTTATATTTCCTTGTTGAAACCGTGTTTTGAGAAAACGTCATATTTTAATGAGCATTTTCATATTTCCTAGATTGCATGTGCACATTTTTTGCCTTGAATGTTTATGAACTGTCTGATCTGTGAATCCAATACAGAGGCAAGAATCTTCTATTGAAATCTGCTCAGTTTCTAGATATAACACCTAGGGGCATATTCACAAGGAGCTATCGCGGAATTAACAGCACTTTATCGCAGACAAAGTCGTGATAAATTTACCCCACCATTCACAAGCAGGTGCTAACAGCCCACAGCACCACTTTTCCCGCGATACCATCCGCTGAAAAAATCGCCACAGAAGACCCCCAAAACTATTGCTATTGAGATACAGAGTAGGCGTTTCCATGACAAAAGCCACAACAACACCACAACTCCACATTCACAACGGCCAGCAAGATCGTCGATAAGAACACAAAACACGCGATTAGGCGCGTTAGCAGCAGGAATTTTACACCAGCTCCGACCTGGTGTAAAGTCGGACAGCAGCCTGCACCACAATAGGGAGCCCAGCCCATTGGAAGGGCAACAGATGCCATGGAGCAACTGAACATGCAGCACGGACACCCAAGAGGGCCACAACACCCACTAACACCACCCCCAGGACTAACCCCGGACCACCCCCCCCCAGAAAAGACCTCCCACAAGAGCTACACGTAAACATGTACCAAATAATCCTGATGTCGCACAATCACAACAGGTGATGCATGTGTCGTCACAGAAATGAGCCTCACACATTCACTTTCAAAGCAAACAAAGAAACTTTATTGAAACACAGAAATGAAATGAAGACACATGGCGGCTCCCCTCAACACATTCCGTAGGTCGCAGCTTGCAAGACAAAAACATGATGAGAAGGTGTGTCCGGCGCACATCAAAGGAAAGAGAGAGAGCGAAGGAGAGAGAGAGAAGAAAAGAGGGGGAGAGAGAAGAAGAGAGGGGGAGAGAGAGAAGAAGAGAGGGGTGAGAGAGAGAGAGAGAAGAAGAGAGGGGGAGAGAGAGAAAGAGAGAGAAAAGAAGACGGGGAGAGAGAGAAGAAGAGAGGGGGAGAGAGAGAGAGAGAGAGAAGAAGAGAGGGAGAGAGTGAGAGTGCAGAACATGTTGGTACATGTTGACATTCAGACAGCATGGCATTGTGCATTGTGACAGTCTGTAGATCTGGGCGATGACCCAGAGTCATTGTGGGTGTGCACTGTGCTGTACTTGGTTGTGCATGTGTACCATTGTGCCTATCTTCACCCATCCCCCAGTACCTGGTGGTCACTCACCCTGTTGTGGTTTTGTTGTGTCCTATGAAGCAGTGTCTGATCCACCGACTCAGGCCACAGTCTCCGCACTGATGACTGTCGACATCAGCTCCTCCATGTCATCCAGCTAGAGCTGCGGCACTGGACCCCCTCCTCCAGTCTGCGTTGCTGCCTTCCGGTTGGCAGAGAGTTTCTCCTTGGTCCATCGCTTGATGTCCTTCCATCGCCTCTTGACCTCGTCCATTGTCCTCTTGTGCTCCCCGACGGCATTCACCTTGTCCACGATGTTCTGCCATATTCCATTTTTGGTGCCCAATGACACGTTGAAGGTGACGAACAGTTGTTGATGGTGCTCCATCACCTCCATGACTATGATCCTGTTCCCCTGCGGACTGAACTTTGTCTTCCTCTTCTTCTTGTCCTTGCCCCGAAATCCCGAGCTGGTCGTCTTGTGTGTGTGTGAGGGGTTGCACTCGTCCTCTGCGCCTGCTCCAGCAGCCTCCATGGGGCTAGGGTGTTGGTCAGTTTGTGTTTGTGTTTTTTTTCTACTTTTATGTTGATTTTTCCGGCTTGTTAGGTGTGTGTTGCAGGCCTGGCGCTGCTCATCGCTGATTTGGCCCATCGCAGGTTTTTTGGTGTTGTGGTTTTGACTCCATCGAGGTGGTTGTATCGCGGACATTGTCCACTGTTTCGGCAGACTATCGCATGCTACCGCTGTGTTGTGAATTCCACGTTGCCACGGGTTTTTTTTATGCCACGATAGGCTGCAATGTTGAAACTTGCGTTACGCTACTCTTGCGGTAGTTATTGCACGTTCTTGTGAATATACCCCCTAGTATTTTGGAGTTTGGTAATGGCAGGCCACACTTTGCATGCAAATACACATATAGTCATTCACATTCCACAGTCGATGTATTCCCCACAGTAACATATACGCTTATACTGAATTTTGTTTGTTGAGAAAAGGGGATTTAAAGCGTGTGTTTTTTTTTTGTCTCTGTGAAAGAGACAGTTCTCAGTCAATTAAAAACTCATTACATTGAGAACATTTACCTTTTCGATATGTACACAGGTCAGCATGGGAGTAAAGATTGATTTTAGCCAGACATAGAAGTCATGATTTCTATACACAACATTTTCGAGTATGACAAACTGACATGTCCCAGACATATATCTTCTGGCCGCCCATAAAACAGCAGCAAAGCATTTGAAAACACTTCTGGAGAAACGAAGAAAAACATCTTAAAAGGCAAAGAGTGTTATACCAGAACGCAGCTCTCAATTTACAGTTTTTTTCAATGTGACTTTCCTGAGCAAGACACTGATTTTTCCCAGCATGGGCAGCAGAAAGCTGGATTATTTAAAAAGAAGAATCTCCAATATATATTTACACCATAATTGCTCAACGCACAACCCTCTATTTTATATGCTTTATTAAAACATATTAGGCCTTTTAGCACATGTAGAGGGCATTTGATGAACTGTTTCTTGTACATGTTTATAGATTGTCTTGGTGCTGGAAGGATCCCTGATACCTATACTATTTTTAACTTAATGCAGTTGGTAATTACAAATGTACATATGCTTCAGGTTTGCGGTCTAACCAGATGGGATACAGTTTTCAATTAAATATTGCATTTGCTCTAAACTGTGATTGCAGAATATTATGTAGATGCTTGATGTTAATAATATAGGCACAGAGACTTGAGTACTTTTGTTTACAGTTATTTGTATGTGTATATCCATTTAACTCAGGAGACAT
Organism: Lissotriton vulgaris; assembly: GCF_964263255.1. NCBI lineage: Eukaryota > Metazoa > Chordata > Amphibia > Caudata > Salamandridae > Lissotriton > Lissotriton vulgaris. The sequence continues at coordinate 783,832,599 of NC_141699.1, forward strand.
GTTAGAATTTCACTCAATGTAATTATTAATAGATAAATGGAAACACTGGTGAGAGAATTAAATGAGAAATATCATTACTTACTATAGGAAATAGAGTATCGGCCTTTGTGGTTTTATAATTTCCGACAATGTTGTGGTAATATTATATTCTGGCTAAAGAATCTGGGTGCTTAGCTGTATCATCAGAAATATACTCTCTCCTGTTACTAGAGTATTAACTAACATGCATGGGCACCGGGTCTTGCAGTAGTAGAGTGTGTAATAGTGTATGGACATCATGGAAGTGACTACAATGGGGAACCCCCATGGTTCTTCATCCATCTATTCAATAGTCCTAGAACAAGTGGACGTGAGACAGGAATTGTCACTGCTGCTGGAGGGTGGTGTAATGATAAACAAGGAAAGGAGGCTATTAACAATTTTACTATTATTCTCCTACTTCTCCAAAATTAAGTGTTACAAAAGTAGAAAACGTTGTATTGAATGGTTTTTAAACAAGAAGTGTACATAAAGTGCTATTACTACTGTGTGTATTTTGATAAACTGTAAACCTAGTCTTGAAGAAAATAATAAAAAGGAAATCTATTTTGCATTATTCGACAAAATCATAGACAACAATAAGCACCAATATATAGTGAATAAAAAAAATTTAGGGAATATTTATGAAACTTATCCACGCTGAAAAACAGAACACACATTAATTTCCACAACTAATATGTTGCTTAATTCAATACCATAAAATCAATAAATTAATTTAAGCATAATTAAGACTGACTACTACCAAGAAATATTACTTACTTATCTATTGCAGGACCAGCAACAAAAGTGGGGTGTTCTAGAACTGCGTGGATTTTAAGTTGGGCAGCAGTTTTTAGTCTTTTATTTCTGTTTTACTTCTGTAGGAGTGTTAATTAAAGAGAACAACACATAAGGCAAGGTTCTTGTTTTTGACATCTGGGGCCAGATGAACGGCCCATTTTTGCATGCGCAAACAGGTTTGCGAACCCGTTTGCGCATGCAAAAACATATTGGGCCATGTACATGGCCTTATTTAGCGAGTCGCAATGTTTTTGCAACTCTCTAAATAGGTTTTGCGACTCGCTATTTAGAAGGAGCATTCCCTTCCAAATAGCGAGTCTCAAAACAATGTGCTAATGTTTTGCAACCGCAATCGCGGTCGCAAAACACTTGCAATTACCACCTACTTCAAGTAGGTGGTAATACATTTGCAAATGGGAAAGGGTCCACAAGGGACCCCTCCCCTTTTGCAAATGCCTGTGAAATATATTTTTAAGGGCAGGCAGTGGTCCCAGGGACCACTGCCTGCCCTTAAAAAATTAAACGAAAAGGTTTCTTTTTAAAAAAAAAATGCATCTTGTTTTCCTCTAAGGAAAATGGGCTGCATTTAAAAAATAAAAAAGCTGCTTTATGGGGGCGTGGCCAAGATGACGGCTCGGTAAGACGTGTCTCGAGAGGGCTCCCCGTTCCCGATCTCCCGACCGGGATTATAGGCGGACCTATTCCATCCTGAGCCCCTGCCATTGAAGGCAGCAAGCAAGCGGGACAATAACTGGGCAACCAGGGCCCTCAGCGAGACCCGGAGGCGGAGGGGAGAGCTGCGGAGTGCGGGCGCCAGCCACAGCGGTCCAAAGGCGCGAAAACCGCGATCCCGGCTCCGGCGAGGAAAGGAGCATACGGACCTCATGTGGCGCCCAGGGGTCGGCGCTGCTACAACTGAGGTTCCCTCGGCGGGCGCAGCGGTCCGGGGGCAGTGCCTGCCCGAGGCGGACAGCGGGCCCAGAGGGAGCGGCCGACGACGCAAGGTGCCCACGGGGCCGGCGCCCCAGTTCACGCGAGGCCCCGGCTTGGGCCTAGTCGCCGGAGGTGCGGTGGAAGCTGGCTGGGCGGCCAAGGGCCCCGACGAGACTCGGAGCGTGGGAGCCCTGCGCTGCGCCCTAAGAAGTCTGCGCTTCTGCACCGGAGGTTCCCACAAAGGGAGCAGCAGTCCTGGAAAGGCGACATCGACAACGGGCCCCGAGGGAACGGCCCGCGACGTAGGGCACCCACAGGGCCAGCCCCGAATTCACGCAAGGCCCCGGCTTGGGCCCAACCGCCGGAGGTGTGGCTGACAGACGCTGCTCTGCAGAGTGTGGAGGCGGCACAGCGGATCGGAGGGGGTGGCTCTGGGGAGCGGACGCACAAGTCCCCAGAGGCCAACAACACAGAGAGACACTGCAAGGCCCAAGGTAGTGTTGCCTCAGCCCGCACGAAGGCGTCACGAGGCCTGGCAGTACAAGGCCGCAATCGAGAGCAGGGGACCCATAGACACGGAGGTGAGAGGGAGTCAACCTCGGAATGGATGGGAGAGGTCAGGGGGTGCTCAACGAGCCTGGCGGGAGTCCTGGGCCGCTGACTGAGACAGAGCAGGCGGCCCCGACGGTACACGCGCTTTGCGTGCCCCCATTGATCACCGGGTCCACGTGCAAAGGTGAAGAGGACGACAAGGGCCGTTGGCACTGCAGCACACAAGAGAGAGATCGGGGGGCAGTGCCTGGGACCCCGGGCAGTGCCCACGATAGTTCGACGTGCCCTGGGGCCGACCCCGGAAGGGCCTGGCGATCTGCAGCAGATCACGAGGGGCGGAGAGACCTGGCTGCAGGAGTAGCGGCGTGGGGGCATAACTCGGGCCTCCGGTGCTGGACAGAGACGGGGGACAGCATTGGGGAGCCGTGGCCGCCGGGGCACGATGGAGCGGGCCACGGCAAGACACCTCGAGACAGCACATTCCAAGATCCTGGGCCTAGCGGCCTACTGCGGCCTACTGCCTACAGCGGTCCCTTCAAGGAAAGCGACTTGACTGGGGATCCAGATCGGCAGAGGGGAGAGGGATGGCATCTTCCAGCCGCAAAGGGAACCGCACTATGTCTGAGATGCTGTCCAAAGGGACTCCTAAGGTGGATAAAAGCCCGGACAAACCAGCTCAAGCGCCCCCTCTTAAGGGTAAAGACCACGCAGAAGGGGAGGCCCCAGCGACCAAAGCGTTCATCGAAGCCCTCTTCACCTCTCTTAAAGAGGACATCCAAACCTTCCGGCAAGAAATGGCAGGGGAATACAGAGAACTCCGACGAGATGTCGACGACCTCGGGGAGAGGGTGGCCGCGAACGAGCTCACGGGACAAGCCAGAAGCGAAGAGATAGAGCTCTTGCGGAAGGAAATCATTCGGCTCAACGAGCAACAAATGGACCTTCAATCTCACACAGAGGACCTGGAAAACCGCTCAAGGCGAAACAACATCCGGGTCAGAAATGTGCCATCCAAGGCAGAAGGGGATGACATGGCAGGATACCTACAAACCCTGTTCAGAACAGTGCTTGACGAAGACGAAGATTTTGAGATCCGTATTGATAGAGCCCACCAGGTGGGCCCGGCTCGTCGAGCTCAGGGTCCCCCGCCAGACATCTTGGCTTTCCTGCCGGACTACCCTCTTAAGGAACGCATACTAAAGGCGGCACGCCTCAAGCAACCTCTTCGCTTCCAAGGCCACGCAGTGGAACTGTTCCAAGACCTATCGGCTATCACCCTACAAAAGCGGAGGTCGTTCAAGGTAGCCACTGCCTTTCTTCGCAACTAGGGGTTCCCCTACTCTTGGGGGCATCCGTTTCAACTGATCTTCAGATGGAACGGGGCCCTGCACCAGCTGCGATCCTTGCGTGACACTTGCGCCCTGCTGGGCATTCAACACGAGGAGGATCGACCGGAGGACAACGGCGAAGGGCAGCCGTCCGGGGATTCCTCCGGATCCCCACGGGCGACTGGCGACGGCTGGCAAAAGGTGAGACAGGGCCGGCCTCCTAAGAAAAGCCTCAAGCCGAATCCAGAGACAATGGCGCAAGAACAGGCTGCCTCGATTCATGAGGTCTCCAGGGACACTGGCGCCGACTCCTGAGACTGCAGTGATGGTCACACTCAGCTAAGTTGTGGCGACACGGTCGGGAGCGGGACGGGGGGTCTTGGGCTGCCACTGCCACACACCCACACATATACTCGTTCACCACAGGCCTGGACAGACATTTTAAAGGCCTGGGACAATGTTCACCAGTTGGGGTTTCGGGTTTGGACTGAGGGGGGTAGGGGAAGGGAGGGAGGATGTGGGAAGGGGGGAATGTTCTGGGGTTCTGTCCGGGTGTGCTCCGTTAGCTCAGACACAGAGACCAGGTGGGGGGGGGGTGTCCATCCACTGGAACGCTGGCAGAGCGCAGATGATTACACACACTCTCATGGCTGAGGAGGATCTCCAGATTCTCAACCTCAATGTTAAAGGGCTAAACAACCCCATCAAGAGGAGAGCGGTGCTCTCATATTTAGAACACTCTGGGGCGGCGGTGTGCCTCCTACAGGAGACACATTTATTGGCTAAAGATTGGCATCGCATGAGGTCCAGAGCGTTTTCAACTCAGTTCTACACCTCCACCACGGAGAAAAAAGCAGGAGTGTCCCGACTATTTGCTAAACACTTCAAAGGCGACAAGGTAGCGGAGGTTAGGGGCAGGCTGCTAGCTCACACGATACACATTGGGAGCTTATCACTCACAGTAGGGTCCATCTATGGGCCTAACACAAAACAGGAGGCGTTTCTTACTGGGGCACGCTCAGACGTTCTAAGCACTGGCTCACTGCACATATTGATTGGCGGGGACATCAATTTGGTCATGGATAACAACAGGGACAGGGACAGGTCAGGTCGAAGGTTTGGTGATTCAGGGGCGCTATCCACTGAAGGGAAGCGTTGGCTCACCGACCGAGGGTTCCTTGACACCTGGAGGGAGGCTCACCAGACGGCCCCGGGGTATAACTTCTACTCTCATGTACACCACACATATGCTAGACTTGACCATTTCCTCAGCTACACTGACTTGGCCCCCATGGCGCGGGATATAGTTGTTGCCCCAGCCGCCCTATCGGACCATGATGCAGTGGTGCTGTGCCTGCAGGTACCACGTCAACGTGTGCACAAGGGCAATTGGCGCCTCCACGAAACCTTACTCTCCCGCAAGGGAGACCGAGCAAATTAGCCAAAGCATCAAGGACTACCTAACCCAGAATGACACGGGGAGGTGGCACAAACAGCGGTCTGGGGAGCGCTCAAAGCGGTTATTAGGGGGGAGCTAATTGCAATCTCGGCAGCAGAAAACAAGGAACGGAAGGAACGCTGCCAGGAGTTATCGACACAGGTTCTTGAGTTAGAACAAGCGCATAGTCGCACTGGGGCCCCTAGAATCTGGCAAAAGCTAAAAGCGGCCAGGGCACAGCTGGCGAGCCTGGATCTTGACCGGGCGGAATACGTCGCACTGCGCCTTAAACATATGTATTATGCAGGGGGAGACAGGACGGGTCGTTTACTCGCCAATAAGCTCAAGGCGAAAACCCTCCGGGCCAAAATCCCACTCATATGCGAGGACGGGGGCCGAGAGCTTCGGGAGGACAAACTTATAGCCGAAGCATTTAAGACATTCTATGCTACACTCTACGCGGCTGACCCCACCGCGGCTGCGGACGCGGGAGCAGCATACCTGGAGGGAGCTAACGTGACGGCCCTCAATGAGGCGAACGCCCTAGCGTTAGACGCTCCTATCCGCTTAGACGAGGTGATCTCCGCTATCGCACGCCTCAAGCCGCCAAAGGCGCCCGGCCCAGATGGATTCTCGGCGGGCTTCTATAAGTCCTTCTGCCCCCTCTTGGCCCCAGTACTAACAAAGCTGTTCAACTCCTTCCAGGGGCCGGGATCGATCCCTCCAGAGATGCTGGAGGCAGCCGTTATCGTTTTACCCAAACCAGGCAAGGACAAGACCAATTGCGTGGCTTACTGGCCGATTTCCCTTCTAAACATAGACCTGAAACTTTTCACTGGGATCCTAGCAGCAAGACTGGGCCCATGTCTTCCCGGCATAATAGAGCCGGACCAGGCGGGCTTGGTCCCCACCCGCCAAAGCGCAGATAACACCAAACGCCTGTTGCACCTGATTGATAAAACGTGTTTTAACGCCTCGGACGCAGCCCTTCTGTTGGTCGACGCTGAAAAAGCGTTCGACCAGGTTGACTGGATCCACCTCGACCGAACGCTGGAGAGATTTGGAATGGGCGAGAGGTTCAGGGCATGGGTGGCAAGTTGCTACACCTCCCCTGAAGCAACAGTTAAAGTAAACGGTACTAGCTCCAAACCATTCGCCATAGGCCGCGGCACGAGGCAGGGCTGCCCGCTCTCACCCCTACTGTTTGCCCGCTATATAGAACCTTTCGCCCAACGCATGAGGGACAATCGGGCCATCAAGGGCATTACTTTTGGGGGCGAGGAACACAAGATCAGCTTATACGCGGACGACGTCTTGGTAGCTGTTGACGACCCCAAGGTCTCAATACCGGCGTTCCTGGAAGAGAAGGAACGATTCGGTGAGGTGTCGGGCTTTAAAATGAATATTAGCAAATCGGTCGTTCTCCCCCTGGGGTGCAACGCCCTCCAGGCCAACAGGGGCTTGCTCAACTTAGGTGGGCTAACCACACGGACTGCGCTCCCATATTTGGGGATCGAACTAACGCCCAATACAGCTCAAACAGTGGAGCTAAACTATACTAAATTGCTTGCAAACGTCCAAGAGGATATCCGGCTTTGGAAACAACAACCGCTCTCGTGGCTAGGTCGGGTAGCTGCGGTCAAAATGTCCCTGCTGCCAAAGGTATTGTATTTGTTTCAAACCATACCAATCACCCCCCCGATAGGCATGATCAAGAAACTGCAGGACACCATACAGCAATATGTATGGGCAAGCAAACGCCCTAGGATGCGGCGGGATCTGCTCACACGCGTTCCTACAGAGGGAGGGTTGGGGGTCCCCGACCTGCGGAGGTACTTTCAGGCTACACAGATGCGTTACTTTCTGGAGTGGTCCAGGCCAATGTCAGAGAAGCGTTGGCTATTCCAAGACAGGGCCATGGCTGAGATGCCGCTTTGGAAGATTCCATTTTTAGCTCGAACGGACAGACCAGCATACATTAAAATATCGCCCATCACCAAAACGCTTCTACAAGTCTGGGATGCTGTAGCAGTGACAAAAGACCTCACGTCCTTCCCCTCTCCAATGACGCCACTATTCGAAAACCCGGCATTTCCTCCGGGAATGGTCCTTGGCTCCTTCCCGCAGTGGAAACTGACCGAATGCAACTCCACAGGTCACCTAGTCGACACACATGGCTTTATGTCACTAAGGGACATACAGGATGGGTACTCAATCAATAAACCACAAAACTATCAACATTTCCAGCTGAGGCACTGGCTCACCGGTAAGGACATCATACCGCACGTAGGCCGCGCTCTCAAACCCTACGAGAAATGGCTTCTTGCCAAAAACTCGGATAAAAGGGCGATCACAGAACTGTACAAGATATTAACCCCTCCCCAACCACCGACTAAATCCGCGGGACAGCAGCGGTGGGAGAGGGAACTGGGTCGGGAGCTCTCACACAAGGAATGGCAGGAAGTCTATTACCGGGCGCATCATACGGCCCGTAATGTGGCCAGCCGGGAGGCGGCAGTTAAGGTGGCCTATTACAGGCACTTTGATGCCGGAGCGCCTACACAAAAGCAACCCTCACCGGGACCCCTTGTGTTGGAGGGGCTGTGGACACATAGGGACCATGCTCCACCTGCTATGGGACTGCCCGATGGTGCTGGAATACTGGGTGGAGGTCCTTCGGGATGTGGATGAATGCTTCGAAACGGAGATCCCCCGCTTCCCTGCATATGCGATCCTAGGCCTGCCCAACAAGCTCAACTTTCCACTAAAATCTATTCGAGGTCGCCAGATGGGACTGGCAATAGGAGCAGCATCGCAACATATTCTTTCTCTTTGGGGTTCCCCTAGGAAACCTACTCACACGGGGTGGCTCCATAGACTGTGGTATACACTGGGTATGAAGCGGATACAGGCGTCCCTCACACAGACCTCAGACATCTTTAAAGAAACATGGGCACCCTTGATCTCCGTATTGTCCCGAGAATTCCGAGAGCTCACCTGCCCAAAATATCTTAAAGTCCTTAGACTAGTCGATGAATTCCATAAGCCGCCAGGAGATGGGACGTGAAGATTCAGTGGAGGACACACTTATACGACACACACACACATAGCTATACACGGATGTATGACGTTACAACGCATACTTTTACTCCGCATACCATTACAACGCGGTATTCACAACGCATACCATTACAACGCATAGCGCTTTGGGGTGCTGGATAGTGGTAAGTATAATTTACTATTCTAACTCCAGTCCCCGTGGACCCTAGGGAAGGTGTTGGATAGTAAATTAAACTTACCTCTTATCCTAGAGCGCCCCCCAGCGCAATGCGTTGTAATGGTATGCGTTGTAATGCCTGCATTGTAGTGGTAGTGCGTTGTAAAAAATGCGTTGTAACAGGTGCATACCGCTATACACACCGGACAGAAGGGTGAGGGAGGGTAGAGGTCAGTTCTCAGGACAGGGTAGTTGGGGTTAGGGAGGTCTCTTGGGGGGCGGGGTGAGGGGGGGTTTGAAAGACAGTTTGAATACCGTGCAGGACTCCAGCCCTCTTGCGCGGACTCAAGGTACTTTGCTCCGGAAAACGGTTTCCTGATAATTGTAGTGGATTTTGGGGCGGCATTGCACTAGGGCTTTGTCTATCTGTTTGCTGAACTGTTTTACTTGAATGCAACTGTCAATAAAATATATTTGATCAAAAAAAAAAAGCTGCTTTATGAAAAAGCAGTCACAGACATGGTGGTCTGCTGAACCCAGCAGGCCACCATCCCTGGGAGGGCTGGCATTCACATTGGCCTTGCAATTTGCAACCCAATTGGGAATTTTCAAAACAGTGTAAACAAACTGTGACTTGCAATGTGTCGCAAATTGCGAGGCGCTAAATTAAAGGGTTGTACATCTAGCCAAAACTCTTTTATCACAACCCACAATGCTCACTCTATATGCAAACATATTTATTCAGTCAGATGAACATACCCATAAGTGAGTTGCCTGGAACGTCAATCTGAAATAGAAACTAAGGGGCTCATTATAATGGCAGAGAGATCGCCACCACCAGGACGACGTTGGCGGTCCCTCCACCATCTGGCTTCCACTTAACCTTAGCCACATTAGGATGGCGGAGGGAATCGTGCCACAAGCGTGGCGGGCGCAAAGAGTGCCCACCAATCTTCCACCACAGGCAAACGTTGCGATTGCTGTGTGGTACGGATCTGACTGGGGATATGGTGGCGGTGCCTAGCAGGCACCGCCCGCCCAATCACGATGCTGGCGTCAGCCAGCCTTTCCATGGCGGGTGAACCGCCATGGAAAGGCTGGCAGAGGCTGGCTTTAGAGGGCCCGTTACTGGCCCCCTCTGGGTGGGGGGGGGGGGCAGTTGTGCACTGCCCAATGCCTGCCATGTTGTGCAGGGAAATGCCCAACATGGCCATTTAACATTGCGGCGGGTTCTGCAGCCAGAAGCACCCGCCGCAATGTTAAATCGCCAGATGCAACCGCTGCGGTGGTGGTTGCATCATAATTAGGGGTTCCGTACCGCCGCATAACAGGCGGGTGGTCCCGCTCCCACTACGATGGCTGGAGGACTCAAGTCCGCCCGCCATCATAATCTGCCCCTGAATTTCCAGTTGGAAAACCGAATTATGTTTTGCATTCTAGGCCCCTTGACTATCTTCAGTAAATAGTTAGCTGCATAAGTCTTAATCCTAGACTTAGGCATGGTGACTGTAGGCCCTGTCTAATTCCTCAATTGACCTTGTCACTCAATCCATTCACTGTCTAGACAAGGAGCAGAGAGCAAGGTGGGACATTGGTGTAGACAGTGATGTGGCCCAAGATGCAACCCAATTAGAAATCACAAGAAGCAAAGACCCTGGAGAGATGAACTACTTTGAATTTTGTTGTCTTGTTGTTCCTGTGCTTGAAAAAGTTTTAGGCAAGCTGTTCAATGCCTCCACAACTATATCCAGTCTTCAGCCTGATCTATCTGGTGTAGGCTCTTGGTTAAGTTGGTGTGCCCACCTAGCCTCACATGTCACATATTGTGTGCAGTGCACCCAGCTACCCCTTACAGGCAAGCTATCAGCTAGTACTCTGCAGGCTAACGATCTAGAGTTACTACTTCTGAAATGGCTTTTATGTGAACTAGATCTATATCCTTGCATTTACTTCCCCTGAAGGTAGCAACTACTGCCAGGATGCACCAGCCTTGCCAGCTGGTTTCAATGGGAGTGATGTGCACTTTCACACTTCTCTAAACCCACTGCTAACCAAACACTAAACAATATGTTGGTTGGAAGTAGACCTGGGGAAAGAATACCAGAATAGGAGAGTCGAACAGAGTTAGTGGATATTATCACTCTGCTTAGTAACATATTTCGGCAAAGTCTTCACTGTAGGATTGTTGCTTTTTAAAGAGGAGAGGAGCTTTTAATGATTTTATCATTCGGGTTCAAGCATGTCATTCCGGAAATACTGTAATGGTGTACATTTTAACAATCTCTGTATTCCCAACTCTCTGTGGTCTGGCGAAACTAGGGATCATATGTAGGTAAATGGCATTTACCGAATCGTAAATACCGAATTTTACCGACTTGGTATTTACAAATCGGTAAATACCATGTAGGTAATTATTCGGTAACAATTACCGAATCGTTAAGATTCGGTAATTACCGAATCGGTATTTACCGATTCGGTAATTGCCATTGATTCCTATGGGCCTTGAGGCCCATAGGAATCAATGGCAATTACCGAATCGGTAAATACCGATTCGGTAAAATTACCGATTTGTCAAGGGGGACAGGGTGTCACTTTGACACCCTGTTGCACCCCTGATTCTGGCTTGTGTGCCATGTGACACACTTACATGCCCTTAGGGCATGTATGTGTGCCACATGGGACAGGTGTACATGCACAGATGTGCATGTACACAGTAATTCGTTATTTACCATGCAATAGTATTTCATGGTAAATAACAAATTCATAAGGGCCTGTGGCACTGTTTCCAGTGCCACCTACATCCCATATTACCGATTCTGTATATTTACCGATTCGGTAATTTACTGATTCGGTAAATTTACAGAATCAGTAATTTTCTGGCCCCCTACATCTGAAACTACAAATACCGGTCGGTAACGGCCGAAATAGGGCAATACCGACTGGTATTTGGCCACCTACATATGTCCCCAAATGTCTTCAAACCCTGAATCCTAATTATAATCTATGTAACATATGCAAAGATATTCAGAGCTAATATGTGCTTCTTGCCATAGAAAACTACCTTCAGTGTTATACAAATATACTTTGTGGATTCAATTATACAGAGCGTAGCAGGCTTGTAGACTGAAACATGATAAATGCACACTAGTATTGCAGAGTTCACCAAACAACAGGCAGTCACTTCCCAATCGAAGCCGATACCTTAACACTATACATGTATCAAAAGAAAGGTTATCAAAGTCCGTGAAAGAAGATCCCTTTGCCCTTCTCGGGGAAATAACAAGGTGCGAATGCAAGAGTTCATAATCCTCAAGGGATTACTCCTGAGAATAGTGATCAATCACAAAGTTGAAATCCTTAAACGCAAGTATTGTCATAGAATACTTTTCGCTTTCCAAGAACTAACAGTCTGCTAAGTTTCTAATTCTGACTACAAAGTCCTGGTTGCAGTAACTAGATACCTTGAAGGACTAGCAAAGATGCTCTGGATCATGAGGAACATGTACTCAAAGAATCCAAAATGGCTGCCACCATCTCTAAGTTATTGACGGTCCTGTAGCTTCATGGAACATGTAGTCTTCCTTCTCTTCATATAAATATAATCATGCATCTTGCATAGCTCGCCCCTTTGAGATGTGAAGCATCGTTCTAGGCAGTGCCCAGACTCCAGGCATACAACCAGCCTCTCCTGCTTCTGAAGGTGTTCCTTCAGGCATTTTAGAGTAACGCACCTCCGAACAAGCCCAGTGCAAGAAGTGAAGGCAATGGACCATGACATTTACCTCCTAATTGCTCTTACCCATCCCTTTACAGGCAGTGCTTGTGCACTTTTCCCAATGTGCCAAGCACTCTGCCCATGTTCAGGCATTTACAGCTTTATGGTCTTAGCTCTAAAATGGTGACTGCCCTGTTAGAAGGAACAGGTAGCCCCACAGCCCTTTTATTGTGACTTAAAAACACAGTTAGTACTGAGCAGAACCACCATACATGCAAACTTGATCCCTCTGCTGGAAACGCTCAAAAACATTTGAGGATGGGGACGTTTTAGCTTCTGAGGGGCCAGTCTACCCTGGTGTGTCTCTCCACACCCGAAACCATTCCGCTCCTATTATCTCAGTTCTCAGTATGCCCTCCCATCATTGAATACAGGACCACTTGTGTGTGCTCGGTAGGGTCTTAAGTGTGCTAGTTATCACTGATATGAGGCCTTTAGTTGTTTAATAGGTAGAGAACAGTTTTTCAAATGGTGGGGGTTCTCTAGTTGCCTCTTCTTTGTACACAGGAATTATTGCCCATTGTCTAAACTGGAAGTGGCTAAGCCTATCTGGTTCAATAAGTTTAAATATGTCTTACCCTGGATGAAGGATTAGATTGTGTTTTTCTGAAACAAGTCCCTCAACATGGTGCAGTCTCCTGCCTTCCATGCTATAACATTAGCTAGGGTAGGTGTAAAGTCTGGGTTGTTCAGTATCAGGGTGAAAGATGAGAGGGATGAAATTATTTGTGTAGATCTCAGAAGAGAGTTCAATATCTCCCGGAGACAGCATGTTAAATAGGAAACATAGGTCACCTTAGGCCGGGCGTGCTTAGGGAGCTACAAAAGATCCCAAGGTGGTCTACTCAGGTCGCTCATCTCACTAATCCGCCAATGTTTTTCTGTTTGGGATAGTGACAATTCATAAGCAATTCGTAGTTGTGCTGGTAGGGGTATGTCTATAAATCTTGGACACCCAATCGTCCTGAACCCTACTACTCTGCAAAACTTACCCATTTGTTCCGGGTTTCCAATTTTGCCAAACACATTTATCATGTGCCGATTGCAATTAGGCCATGGCTTAGGCTGGGATAGATATAGGTAAGGCATGAACAAAGGAGAACTAGCGGGTTAGAGTATTCATTTTCAAGGTGGCCATTCCTCCCATCCATGAGATAAACAGTGCTCTCCACCATGCCAAATATTCCTTCAAATCTAGTGTTAAGGTTGGGCTATTTGCTATATAGAGGTCATGAAGAGTTGACACAATTTGTACGCTCCGATAATTCACTGATTTCTTTGCCAATTTGAACTGTGCACTCAAAGCAATCTCTTCTTGGGTATGTTTTCCCAATTTCACCCACCAGGATTTAGGATTTTAAGAAGTTAATTTGAAATCCGAGGACACATTCGTATTGGTGTGATATGAGCAGCACGGTCTGTAAGGAGTTGACTGAGTCTACCAGAAGCAATAAGTCATCTTCAGCAAAGAAGTGTATTTTATGCTGTATGGCCCCAAAGCTCAATCCATAAACTCTAGGTGTCTGTGTGATAAACCAGGCCAAGGCCAAGGATTCCACTGACGAGGGAAGTAAGAGTGGGGATAGTAGCCAGCCCTGCCTTGTCCCTCAGGAGAGTGTAAAGTTAACCGTCCGGTTAACGTTGATTTAAATTCTAGCCATAGGAGATTTGTAACCAGGTCATATGTACTGTTGCACGTGGTGGCCTATCATTTTAACTTTTTTTAAACACTCACTGTAAATACTTAAATAAAGTGCAGGCACTGATCCTCTTATCAAATTTTTCTGTATATATTTTCCGTGTATGTTTCAATCTTCTGTAGGTGTGCATTCCTATGAATTTATATCTGCCATGATGGTATGTGCATGCTTTGCCTGTGTGCTGACTGTGTGTCAGTGATTTTGCTATAGGTGAGCGTTTGTGAATGCGTGTTGTGGGAGGGTGCATCTGCTCTGGGTATTTGAGTGTCTACTCGGAGAATGCGTATCTGTTATTCACTGTATCTGTTGTGTTTGTCTGTGGGCTAGTGTTTGTCTTAGATGTGTATGTGCTCAGTGCCTGTGCTGGTATGTGTGACACTACGGTTCAACCAAAACAACAACAGCGGTCTAATTGTTGTCCTGAGCCTTCTATTTTTCTAATCTAGCTCCTACGCCATCTGTGATAGATTTGAGACTACTTTCCTAGTATTCCAAAAACGTATGAGACTTGAGTCTTTACTACCCTTCTACTTCCATCAAGCCTCCATGAACGTCAACTCACCAAAATACCAGGGGTTGCGGGCATGACATCAAATACCCCTTGACTTTCATATCACCACAAGAAGTGACATCATATGTACTTTGACTTCAAATGTTCCCATCTTTCCAGAAAGCAATGAAACATGATAAAACGTCCTTCTTCTCTATGAAAACCCTCTGAATTTTATTAGAAATATTCAAAAATGTTTTTAATGCCTTTTATTAGGTTGGTACAAAAGGGGGTGGTGATGGACGGAGCATCTGAACCAATCAAACACTCACACCCAGTCAACAGATCTGGGTTTAATCCATCACCATTCTTTAGCCCACTCTGCCACCCCAGTTCAGACATGGCTATATGCAAATCAGTCTGACCATGTGCCTCATGGGAACAGTCCAGCCCGAATTGCCAAGCCATGTGCGCCGTGGATCGGAAACAAGCTTCCGAGGACCGGTTTCTGGCATTCCAGCCGTCTTCAGCCCGGCTTGCTTTAATCCAGTGGCAAAGTGAGCAAGGGACTCACGTCTGAGCATACCCTGCCACACTTATGGCGGCCAAAAGCGGTACAAAAGGGGGTGGTGATGGACGGAGCATCTGAATCAATCAAACACTCACACCCAGTCAAAAGATCTGGGTTTAATCCATCACCGTTCTTTAGCCCACTCTGCCACCCCAGTTCAGACATGGCTATATGCAAATCAGTCTGACCCTGTGCCTCATGGGAACAGTCCAGCCCGAACTGCCAAGCCTTGTCTTCCCTGGACCAGAAACAGGCTTCCGAGGACAGGTTTCTGGCATTCCAGCCGTCTTCAGCCGGGCTTGCTTGAATCCAGTGGCAAAGTGAGCAAGGGACTCACATCTGTAATTTGTTTTTTAATTCATAATATTTCCTGAATTTGTAATTAATTATGTTCATTATGGAAGTAGTTTATTTTAATTTAGATGTGGGTTGTGAATTGTGTGGTGTTATAGTATAGGAAATAAAAAAATAAATGTATGTAATAATTAATGTTTTGTTTCTAAATAATTTCTAATGAAAGATATTTGAAAATTATTTTCTATTTTACATAATATAATATTTGCAGGTATTTGTCATATGTATTCAACATTATAATATGTTTTTTAAATGTTAAATATATGTGTATTTTAATTTTTAACATGTTTATATATATATTTTATTTATTTCGTTTTTTAAAGAATTTTGTTTGTTTTTAATTTTGAACTGACTGGAGTGAGAATATTAATTGTTCCCCACCGCAATCCATCACTTTCTTTACTGTTGCACTGATTGGATGGGAATAGTGAATTTTATCCCGCCACTATCCAACACTTTCCCTACTGGTGCACTCACTAGAGTGGGAATAGTAACTTTTACCCCTCCGCTATCCAACACTTTACCTACTGTCGCACTAATTGGAGTGGGAATAGTAATTTTTACCCCTCCGCTATCCAACACTTTCCCTACTGTTACAATCATTGGCATTGGAATAGTAATTTTTACAGCTCCACAAACCAACAATTTTTCTACTGTTGCACTAACTATGGTGGAAATAGTAATTTTAACCCTCCGCTATCAAACACTTTCCCTACTGTTACACTTATTGGAGTGGGAATAGTAATTTGTACCCTTCCGCTATCTAACACTTTCCCTATTGTTGCACTCACCGGAGTGGGAAATAGTAATTTTTACCCCTCTGCTATCTAACTCTTTCCCTACTGTTGCACCGACTTGAGTGGGAATAGTAAATAATATCCCTCCGCTATCCCACATTTTCCCTACTGTTGAACTCATTGGAGTGAAAATAGTAATTTTTACCTCTCCGCTATCTAACACTTTCCCTACTGTTACACTTATTGGAGTGGGAATAGTAATTTTTACCCCTCCACTATATAACACTTTCCCTACTGTTGCCCTCATTGGCGTGGAAATAATATTTTTTACCCTCCAGCTATCCAACACTTTCCCTATTGTTGCACTCAGTGGAGTGGGAATAGTAATTTTTACCCCTCCACAATCCAATACTTTTCCTACTGTTGCACTGACTGGAGTTGGAATGGTAATTCTTACCCTTCCACTATCCAACACTTTCCCTACTGTTGCACTGACGGGAGAGGGAAATTTAAGTTTGAGGATTTTTAAATAGTTTAATGTTTTAATATATAATATTTTTTTTTTTAATTAGATTTTATGTTATTGGTAATATATAACTGCAAAATATATTAAACAGTATATTATGTGTATGAATAGAATACCATTCCAATATGGCCACCATGATAATATGCACTGCCGGACTACCTGAAACACTTAGTTTTCTCTCTTGCTTGCTGTACTACACATTATAAATGCATTTCTATCCCACAGCTCAAGTGTGTGAGCAAGCCTGCTGTGTCAGGTGAAACGCGTTACTGAGAATCAAAGATCTGGTGATGGAAATAACCCCTTTATGATCGTCTAATTATACTTGTGGAATAAATGTATGTATGTATGTATTGAATGGTGTGTGAACAAGAGTACTAGCTACTCGAAACGCCTCGCCAGGAAGGTTTTAAATAAAGCGACATCTTGCCTGAAGCCATGGGGTCTGCCTTCTTCTTTCGCCGCGCCGCTGGTGTGGAAGTTTGAGGATTTTTCTGCATGTATATATATCTATATATATATATCTATATATATATCTATATATATATCTATATATATATATATATATATATATATATATATATATATATATATATATTCACTGAAAAAAACATAGGTTTGACACCAATTATAGTTAGCTGGAAATTTTACTGACATAAAACCATTGAAATTCCCACGTTATAGTTAGTTGGACTCACTATAACTTGCGCGCCTGCAATGCACTGCTGATGACGTTACATATTACATCACTCATGACATGGTCAGTGACATCACTCATGACATCACTGATGACACAATCACATATTACATCACTCAGTGACATCACATGACATCACTGATGACATCTCAAATGACATCCCTGATGACATCACTGATGACATCATCCTTGTGGCACACATCCTCTTACTGTAATATAACCTTTGATACACACGATCAAAAATAGAAACTAACATTTTCAAAAAAATGGATATACCAATTCCAGTTAGAACAACCTATTGAGAAATCCCAAAATCTACATACACATCCACTCATTCACCGACAGTTCTATAAAGTCACTCATACATGTACTGACTCATCATATGTACTCATACACCTATATATCCTGTTATACACCGACACTCATCTATAGACTAACTCACACCGATAGAGCGCGCAGGTCACCCGACTATAAATTTACCATACTCACCCGGGCCCATAATTAATTTTCACATTTTCTTAATCCAGTAACCCGCGCTCTACTACCAGATATTTTTAACTACTAGGTCCTATACCATTGACTTACCAATCCTTGTCACTGGTACCTATAACCTCTTGGATCAGGGAGTTAGTTTTAAAGTAGGCAGTCAATAACACAATAACATTTGCACTCGTATAATAACCACAGAATCAAGGAAGTTTTAAAATCGTTATCTAAATCTCATCGTAAGTCATGATCCAAAGATTAAAAGCAATAAGACTATCAATAACCAAGATTAGAAATAGTGTATAACTATGCAAAAGATATATTATGCCAATCATTTAGCAAGATGAGATAAAGGGAAGGTAAGAACAAGGAACATGCTATTATATTTAAAACAAACTTGCACAATTTTCTAAGTGTGGGTAAAGAAAAGGAACATACTAAATGACACAGTTTAAGCAATTATCAAAGGGTAGGTAAAAAAAGGAACATAATATGCAACCACGAAAACCAATTTTAGCATATAACTATAGGGAAGGTAAGAAATGGAACTCACTATTAAATCGAATAACCCAGTTGAATCACTTTAAGGGGAGGGTAAAAAAGGAAACACTTATGCAATCATGAGAAACGTTTTAGCATTCAACTATAAAGAGGGTAAGGAAAAATGGAACATGCTATTAAAACCAGCAAATACGAATTTATCATTTACCAAGGGAAGGGTAAGAAAAGGAACATATGCAATCAAAGCTTTAGCAAATTAGGGAGGGTAAAGAAAAGGACGCAAAACAGAATGACGATTACCCACACAGATTTATATTTACCTAGAATGGTGTGAAGACCAACCCTGGCCACGGGTCAGTTGAAAGGACAGGAAAAACCCCAAAGAATGCAGTTGCCAGTAGGCCAGCAGATGCAGATTGGAAATCAGGACAGGATAAACCAGATTTGGATCAGGACCGGACCACCAAAGGTTAAGACCAGCACCGCAGTTCAGTTGCAACACCTGCGCTACTCCCTCTCTGCAAGGAAACAGCCAAAACCCCGATTGGGTTACAGCATTCACCAGCAAAGTGCTTCGCCAGCACTTCAGCTTCCCAGAACCCCGATTGGGTCAGCAAATCTTCTGGCAGAGTGCTTCGCAACACCACTGCTCTTAATCATCTATTGAGTGGGTGGGGTCAGTGACTGGTCAGCTATTCGGACTAGTCAGACAAATTAACTAGCTAAACCTATTCTAGCTATACTGTTTTCCAGGTCAGTGTATCACCCCCCAATGTTGCAAGTGTAAGGATCCCCAATTTGGGTCAAAGTCAATGACAACGAGTTCAGTTCATGGCCAGACTGGGTCATGCGCAGAAAGACTTTCAAAATGGAGTGATACCACCTCTCAGGCCCAAAGATTGCGATACATGAAAAGTAAAAGGAAACAGTTTTAGAACACAGAATAAAATGAATACACTGTATACCATGTATTTCCACTCTATCCCCATTATCTTAATTTTAAGTATAGCATTAGGATTAGGCAGAATGAACAGTTTAGCAAAAGCAGCAGTGCAAGCTTCTTGCATGTGAGAACATAGAGCAGCCATATTAACACTAGTGCGCAGAAGCGACAGTTTCCCCCCAAAGCTGAGAGTACGTCATATCACGTGAGTATGACAGACGCATGCACAGTCGAAAATCCTGCGTAGCAGCAGCCATTTTAGATGCAGGCGTATTAGGATTAGTAAAACACATAAGCAAGCTTCTCTCGGACACCCGATGTCGATGTAAAAGGTGCAGAATTAATTAGACAAACATGTTGGTTAATTCGTTATCGTTATTCGAGGTTCATGAATACGAGCAAGTTGCTTCACATGCGAATCCTTGCTCCATCAATCCCCTCTTTGATGATATTTTATATCATCACAAAAATAATTAAACAGATGCCAACTTGTCACATTTCACCCAACTCAATCGCTTCAAACTTTCTATTCTGCTTCTTTACCATGAGAATTTTTCATTTTCTTATATATTTTGCTATTCCTTTCTTCTAATTCAAGTTCATCAAAATTTCTTCTCACTCCTCACCTAGTTTCGGAGTATTTCTTTTTATGCTTTCGACATTTGCAACAAATTATTATTCTTAAAACTAGTAAACCCATTCCCACCATTGGCATCAGTATTTTTTTTTTGAGAACAGATTTTATTGATTGCATGAGAAATATAACAAGCAATGCTCTGAACACCAGAGACAATCACTAGTAGCAAATTGTAAAGCATTAATACATGCAAATATTTGGTAATGGTCAATCAATTATATGCAGAAAACCCAGGATCAAACACCCCACTGCCCCCCACCTACCTCCGCCCCCCCAACCCCCCCTCCCTCCCCCCGCGCGCGCCTCTGCATAATCCGCCTGTGTGGTATTGGGGACATAAACCTCCTGCCACAACATCCTCCCGGACCTTGATCTGTCAGGCAAGCTGAAATGCATCTTCCTCGGGTGGTGGGTCCAGTTCCAGACCCCATTAGTCTGCCCACCGTTTCCAGATCTTATAGTGTTTTTGAGGACAGCCCCTGGCCACATATATCGGCTGCTCCAGACCCATACAGAAGTCCATCCCATTCTGCCAAGCTATAAGTGAGGGGGCTCTGGGCGCCTTCCAGGACCTTGCTATGTCTCGTTTAGCCAGGGTTAGTCCCAACAAGAGAAGATGCCGCTTATAGCGATTGCCATCCACATCGGCCATCACGTGGAGGAGGGCCAGCTTAGGATTTCTCGGGAGTACCCAGGCCAGGGCCTCATTCAAGCATCGGAACACCCCATCCCAGAATCTCTGTAGGGCCCTACATTCCCACACAGTGTGCAGCAGCGTACACACTTCTGACTCGCATCTGAGGCAATCTGGGGAGGCTATTAAACCCACCCTCCACAGGCGCTGCCTAGTGTAATATGTACTATGGAGGTACCGGAACTGTACAAGTCGCAAGCGCATGGAAATGGCCGCTCCCCTGGGTCCCTCCAGTGCCTCAACCCAGTCCTCCTCATCAAGCTCCCTAACATCCTGTTCCCATATTGATTTAAGCTGCGCTAGGTCTGTGGAGCTATGTCGCACTAAGGTCTGGTAAATACGGGATATCTTCCTGTCAAGCAATTCCCCCATAAAAAGCTGGGCTTCGATGGGACTAAACTCAGGTAATTCCTCCACCCCCTGGAGGTACAGAGTAAGTGCATGCCGGAATTGGAGATATTTGTAGAACTGGGTACGAGGCATCTCAAATTCCTCCCGTAGAGTATCGAAGGACTTGAGGACACACCCTGACATGACATCGCCCAAAGAGGAGATGCCAATTGTGTCCCACTCCCTAAAGCCCACCAAGGCAGCGAGCTGGGGCAATCTACCATTCTGCCACAGTGGGGTCTCCAACGTTAGGACATTCCACCATCCCACCCTACGCAGAGCCTGCCGCCATATCTGGAAGACCACCTGCGTAATAGACGGCAGGGACCTCCTAAGGGGTGCCGAGTAGAGGAGCGTATGTAATGAGGCAGTACCCATCAGGGCTCGCTCCACCATGTATGCGGGATCTCTCCTATCTGCGTACCACCATTCATTCAAAACCAGAAGGTGGGACGCCTGGTAGTATGAAAGGACGTCCGAAGTGGCCAACCCACCCGTGTACGTGGAGCGAAAGCAAGTCCGTAGGGCCACCCGCACAGCTCCCCCCTCCCACAGAAAGCCACTTAACGCTGTGTTAAGGCGCCGGAACCAATCCTGTGGGATCAGCACCGGATGATTTTGTAATTGATGGAGCAGGCGAGGAAGCGCCACCATCTTAAAAATGGCGGACCGACCATGTATGGAAAGCGGCATTCTGGCCCAAACCTTGAGGTCATCCCGCACACGGTCCCATACCGGGGTGATATTGCGCTCCTGGGCCACGGCGGCGTCCTCTGTGAGGTATACTCCCAGGTACTTTACTACATCAGCGGTCACCTGGAGCTCATTGGCCCAGTCCCCCACATGCTGCGGACCCCTCAGGGTCCAGAGGTTAGACTTACTAGGGTTCATATAGAGGCCCGATGTTTCACCAAAGATTTGTAATATTCGCAAAATGCGAGGTCCGAGCGCTCGATGTCTGTGAGGAAAAACAGCACATCATCCGCATACATAGCCACTCTATCAGCCACGTCGGACGACCACTGGAAGCCTTTCAGCTGGGCGTCAATCCGCACCCATGCCGCAAGGGGTTCCATCGCCAGTGCGAATAAATATGGGGAGAGGGGGCAACCCTGCCTCGTCCCCCGGCTGATATTGAAAGAGTGGGAGACCCCTCCGCCTACTCGCACCGCGGCCGTGAGGTCCGTGTATAAGAGCTGCACATATGCTAAAAATCGGGGCCCGCGATTCAGAAGCCCCAATAGGGCAAATAAATACGTCCAGCTCAGGGAGTCAAACGCCCTGTCCATATCTGCCAACAGCAGTGCAGCCCGTACTCCTAACCCTCGCCAGGCCGAAATCGCAACCTGGGATCTCCCGATGTTGTGTCGAGTGGCGCGTCTTGGCATGAAGCCAGCTTGGTCAGGTTGTACAAGGTCAGTAATGTGGGGTTTGAGCCTATTGGCGAGGGCCTTCGCCAACACCTTGGCCTCGGTGTTAAGCAGCGAAATCGGGCGGTAGGACTCATGCCTCTCCGGTGGCCGCCCCGGCTTCAGGAAGACAACGACCTCCGCATGCCTCCAATCCGGGGGAAGCTTACCACTCTCACGCACCTCCTCAATGACCGTCCGGAAGTGGGGGGTCAGCTGCGTCGCATACTGTTTAAAGAATTCGCTCGGGAATCCATTCGGGCCCGGCGCCTTACCCGGGTTCAGTTCGCCCAGTGCCGTGGTTAACTCTTCATCTGATAATGACCGATCCAGCACCTCACGAACCTCATCTGTGACAGCCCTCGGAGGGAGGTCATCTATGAACCGCTGTACCATCTCCGCCTCCAAGCACTCTCGGGGACCATATAGGGTCTCATAGTACAAGGCAAAGCTACCAGCTATCACAGCAGGATCCAAGAGCGGCTCCCCGTCCGGCACAACTATCTGGGGCAATGGTTGGGCATGCATGATGCCCTGACATAGGCGATGCAGCATCTTGCATGATTTGTTGCCCCACTGATATATGCGGCTACGGGTAGCAAGCCAGGCTTGTCGGGCCTCGTCCAGCAGCACTGAGGTGTATTGCTGTTGTGCCAGCACTAACTGGCGCCACGCCTGTCCACCGTCCTCTCCCAGACCTCTGCGCTCCAGATCCTCTAATTCAGCCTCATGCCGCACAAGGTCTCTACGCTTTTCCCTCCGAGCCACCGCACACCACAAAATATCGATTCCCCGCAGCGTGGGCTTCATAGCTTCCAACAGCACCGCCGGGGACTCCACTGTGCCCCGTGCTTGTATCTCCAGGAGTCAACCCAGTCCAAACCTGTGGCCATGGCCCTCAACCTGGTCGCCTGCTCTCCCCTCACCTCATCCCCACCCGCGCCAGAAGTGCTCTGCCACCTGTCACATGAAACATTCATGACGTCGTTCCGTCCCCCCCCACCACAGACAGGGCAGTAGGCATATCAACCCAGAGAGACATCAACTTCTCCACCAGAGCCCATTGCAGGGGGGGCGGTGCATATACACTGCCAATGATCACCACCTCACCCCCAATCTCCCCATGCACAAACACATACCTGCCCTGTGCATCCACCCATGTGCGCCTGAGACTAAAGGGGACCCTACGGTGTATAAAAATGGCCACTCCCCGTGATCCCCTCGTGAAGCCCGAATGGAAGGCCTGTGTGAAACCATTACGCTGCAAGCAAAGCGCCTTGGTGCCTAGCAGGTGGGTTTCTTGCAACAACAGGATATCAGTGCCCCTCTTCTTAGCCCAGGCGAATACAGCTCCCCTCTTCACCTTGTCCAGCATCCCTCTCACATTCCAACTCAACAGGCGTGTCCCACAGGGACCTAGCCGTGATCCTCCACTATCCGACAACATTTGTAAAAAGAACAATAAGTAGCGTCAGGCCCACAGCGGGCAGATGTGGCAGTTCCCAGCAGAGGACGAAAGCAGCACATCGCGCGCAAACCCCCCCCTTGAACCAAAACACTCACAAACCCCCGCAACTTCCCCCCCTCCCCCCACCCTGGACCGCCCAAACATGGAAGCACCTGTCGTGGTCGGAGTGTGGTCTTGGCCCCAACAGGGAGCACGGGAGCACCTCCTCCAATGGATCCCCAAGTCACAGCCCATATAGAACTAGGCTGTCTTCCCTTCTTTCACCCTGAACAAGTGTGGCCTCCAGCCAAGCCAGAAGCCCCAGTCAAGCATGCAAAGTTTGAAGCAAATGTCAGTTCCTCCTACCTTCAGGACACATTCTCCTGATCCTCCTGCGGGCCCTCGTCTGGATGTGTCTTAGATCTTGACCGCGAGTCACGACTCGAGCGCGATCTGCCACGGCGCTTTCGCTGCTTCTTGGGACCCCTACCAGAAGGGCCCCCGGCTGAGGAGTCTGATTCTCCGCCCCCCATCATTTTGACGCGCACCTTGACAGTTTCATCCGTCCAGCGAAAGACGGCTTCTGGTGTGTCAAAGAAGAAAGTGCGGGACTGAAAGATGACCCGCAACCTTGCTGGATAAAGCAGAGCAAATGGCAATTTCAGGCCCCGGAGGCGAGCCTTGGCTGCAGTAAACGACTGTCTCTGTTGTTGGACCAGCTTCGTGTAATCCGGGAAGATAAGGATGGTGGAGTTTTCAAATGTCAGTTTGCCCTTTAGCCTCGCCTGTTTCAGAATGGCGTCCCTGTCGGCATAGTTCAATAATTTTGCAATCATCGGACGAGGTCGCTCTCCCGGAGGGGGTTTCTGTGTCAGCGCCCGATGAGCCTTTTCCACCACAAAGCAGCGGGATAGAGTGTCAGCCGGCATCCAACCCTCCAGCTATTGCGTCAGGAAACGCTCCGCACTGCCCTTCTCGCAGTCTTCCGGAAAGCCCAAAAGGCGAAGGTTGCTGCGCCTGGCACGGCCCTCCGCATCCTCAGCCCTCGAGACCAGGTCTTTCTGTGTTCTTTCAAGGGCAACAACCCTCTTTTTTAGGGTGGTCACGTCGTCCTCAACAGCAGATATGCGCGTTTCGGCGCCTGTTATGCGTTCCACGGCGTTGCGCAAGTCCTGCCGGAGGAGCATAACATCCGAGCCCACTTTTCCAATTTTAGCATCCAGGACATCTCTGGACTGCGTGATTGCAGCCATGAGCGCAGCATTGTCGGGCACTTGGACCTGCGTTCCTTTAGCGCCAGCAGCTTCAGTAAATTTGTATATGGGGCCCTGTTTGCCTTGCGTTCCCAGCGTCATGATGCGCTCGGGTAGGGAGGCCCCCGTCTCCACCGATGTCTCCACCGACACTACCCGGCACAATCGCTCACCTCTAGCTGCCCGCCGGCTGGGGGATGGTGCCGGCCTGCGAGCCCTTGTCGTCGACTGTAGATTGTAGCGCTGCTCCCGGTTAGCTCCCTAGGATCTCCCGCTGGTAGCCACAGCCTCACGATGCCTTGCCAGCAAGGATGCCACTATACGGGCCGCAACCCCAGTAGCATTCACCGGGGCCCGATCCGGCCCCCGATATGCCGCAGAGCCTCACTGTTCCACTTGAGCCCACCTCCGCCGGGCCATCCGGGCCTGCAGTAGCCCCTCACACTGCTGGACGCTGCTCCGCTTCCCACGGAGCCAGGGCCTCAAGGACCAGATGGGGTGGCGCCCGAGTGATGTAGAGCCCGGGGCCTGGCCCGACCCCCGATGTGCAAGGCCGCCCAGCAACCACCCCGCACAGCACTCCGCCAGACCCGGACTAACCTGGAACCGGGCCGCAGCCTATGTGCTCGGGCGGCCACCCTCACGGCAGATGCGGGCTCCGCGATGCAGCGCCGACCTCTCCCCAGGCCAAGATGGCGGCCGCTCTACCCGGCCGTTCCCGTCGCCGGCATCTGCCACAGATGCACCACGGCCCCGTCTCCTGCCGCGTCACTGATCGGGGAGTGCTGCCCCCGTGCCCCAGGATCTCCAAAGTGCCGTGTGGCCGTAGCCTCTCCAGATCTCAACCCTCGGCGCGGCCCTCCCACCCAGCCAGTCAGTGTGCGCCGGGATGGGGCTCCAGAAATCGAGGTCCCGGCGCAGTGGGCCGTGTCGGAGCTCCTGTCACGCTGTCTCCCACCGAAACTTCTCTCCGCCCCAGGAGCGGATTCGTGCTCCCAACCTCAGTCCCCCGAGCACTCCGGGACCAGGACTCACACGGCGTCGCAGGGAACTGCAACAGATGACCGGGGCCAGGATATCACGGTAGGATTGCTGAAGGCTGGTCGGAGCTTCGGCTCTACACGACCGCCATGTTCGCTGGCCAAGCCACGCCCCTTGGCATCAGTATTTTACCTACAATACTTTTTCCTACATTAGAAATCCAACTACCTACAGAGGAGAGACCATCAGTAAGCCTCTTCCATGCACTATCAACCTCCAGTGGTTTAAGCTCTTTTTCCTAAATAGTAATATTTCTCACATACCTCTTAATTTCAACACTTTTGTCTAGTATGTAAGTGCAACAATTTTGCGCTTTTAACATTCTACAGACTCCGTCGTCTTTTGCCAATAATGTATCAAGAGCAAGTTGATTTTGTAAAACCATTGATCTGATCGCAACCAATTCGGTATTGACCATTAAGAACCCTCCAGCAGTGTCAGTTGATAACCGATCCACTACTGTTGACAATTTGCAGATTCTGTGTGTATTCAGAGCCACTCCCACTGTAGGTATCAATGCAGTAAATATATCACCTACTATTTCACCAAAACTAGCTCTTTTACTACGTACTAATCCATTAGTCTCTTCATTGCTTCCAGTGATTTTATCCACATGATATATCTTTGGGGAGATAATACCAAAATAACAACTCCCATACCAGTGATCTGGTCATTTGTAATAATCTTTGTTCCTACATATGTAATAAACTCCGGGAAACACAGGTTCAGTTCCATCTTTGAAACCCCAACCCCCAATTACCCTAAAATTGTGTTCACATTCACTGGAACCAATGAATACATTGTTATAATAACTAGTTCTTTCTCTGTGGACACAGAGTTTCCCCTTCTTTTCGAAATCCAGCATCATAGCAGCATTAGCCCCACCATTTGAGGTGTTCCCTATGCTTTCAGCCCATTTAGGAATTTTATGGTTCTTATCATTTGCCTTTCTTTGGAAATTCTCCCTCCTTTTCTCAACCATATTCAAAAATATCTTTTCTTTTTCTTGTAATAAACATGTTAAATTATTTTTGTGTGCGTCAGCTATATCTATTGTACCTATAGTTAGAAAATATTCACTCATGTAACGTGCCACATTTCTGGTAGTATGTACAGGATTCAGGTTTGTACGTATAGGAAGTTCAGAAAATATCGCGTCTAAATTAGATGTAATAATACTGTAAAGGTCCTTTCTTGTAAAATAAACTAGCTAAAACACTACAGGAAATTCCATATGTTAGTGGCAAATGGTGGTAAGTTACACCTTCAGCTACCGAAGTAGGTAACTTCATACAGACATAACAGTCTTCTATTTCCATCGCTTCTACATAGTGTACTAATAGGTTTGCAAATACATTTAAATGAGTTCTATTTTTGATTCTATTGTAATGCAGTCCTTCCTCATCTGGTGCTTCTGAGTCTACTTTCGTTTGTCTAATGCTAAGTGCTTTCTCTTGTGTATCTATTCTTTTTGGTGTATCTTGTGTTTGTAGCTCTTCTGTATCTTTTGGCAATTGCTCATTTGGGTACAATTTTGTGTC
This sequence comes from Lissotriton vulgaris, assembly GCF_964263255.1. Classification (NCBI taxonomy): domain Eukaryota; kingdom Metazoa; phylum Chordata; class Amphibia; order Caudata; family Salamandridae; genus Lissotriton; species Lissotriton vulgaris. The sequence goes on from NC_141699.1 coordinate 783,860,078, forward strand.
TTTACTCATCATGTAAGGAATAGCTAGTGTTAATCCTATCCAAACTACAAGTATTATTGCTATACAACATAAACATACTCTACAGCATGCTTTAAAACAATTTCTTTTCGGTCTTCCATTAACAGTATGATCAGCCATTTCTGACTACAGGAGATTCAGCACCTCTTTGTAACTTTTACACAGCTTTTACCCTGTGCGAATTATAGGTTGGTCTCACTTCTTCATCAGTTTGTTCAGTAATAAATTCTTCATCACTTTCGCCACTTATTTCCAGGTTTTCGAAATCTTCCAAAATAATGTAGGTCCACTCAGGGCCTTTGTATTTATTATTCAGTCTCTTTAATCGTGGACTTCTCCTTCTTGGTTGTATCACAGGTTGATCAGTTTGACTTGTTATTTCATTTACTTGTTCAGGATCTTCATCAATTTTCTTTAAACGCAGTCTCAGTCTTTTGACATACCTAGGCCACTGGTCACCTTTTCTGAGTCTTTTTACTGGCACTGTCCTTTGGCCTTCTTCAAATGCTCTTTTATTTTCATTCAGGTGTGGCACATCTATTTCAATGCTGTCTTCTGTTTTCCTCTCTATCTGACTTGATCCAGGTCTTACTTCAGTTTCTTCTGCCTGGTCACTAATCTGGCCTTGTTCAGGTATTTGCTGAATTTGGCTTTTGTTTGCTTCACCTTCTTCATCCTGAACACAATTTTCTACTCCTTTCTGGTCCTGCTCAAGCTCATCAAACCCTTGATTTTCTTCTGCTTGAGCCTCCTCTCTAATTTCTAGCTTTCTCTTTTCAGACTTAGGAGTTCTTGGTGGAGTGTCAATTATTTAATCTTTCCCTATTTGTTCCTCCTCAGAATCACTTTTGACTTAGATTTCTATGATCTGAGTACCTTCTTCTACACCTGTCTCGTCCTCACTATCGCTCTGTCTATCTTGATAAGTTTGACTTCTGGTTCTCACACATTCTGCAGGTATGTTGACTACTAGAATCCAATCATCCTGACTGATGCTCGGTTGTTCGTCTTCAGCTACTTCAGGATCGATTTCTTGAGACCCCTCAGCGACACAACCTTCAGCTTCAGTTTCATCAGGTTCAGTCACCTTTTTCGTATGACTGGCATGAATCCAGTGTGGAACTCCAGCACACTTTACAGCTGTGGAGGTAACCAAAATTACTTGTTGTCGTTTTCCCCACCTTGGTGCAAGGCAAGATTTTCGAGTATGTTTCTTCAGCACCACCCAATCACCTGGGTTCAGGTCATGTGCTGGAGTTGCTGGTCTGGTGACAGCGTCTTCCCCAACCTGGTGAGAGATAGAACGCACTTGGTCAGCCAGTTCTTTGCAGTACTCCAGTACTAAATTATCAGATATATTTAGCAGCTTGTGTCCTGGCACCCATGCTTGCCTCATTGCTCTTCCCGTCAATATCTCATGGGGACTCAAGCCTGTGTTTCGGTCTGGAATACTTCTAAGTCCAATCAGAACAAGCGGGAAAGCATCTGGCCACTCCAATCGAGTAGACTCATACATCTTTCCCAATCTTGATTTCATTGTGCCACTCAATTGTTCTACTACTCCAGAAGCCTCTGGGTGATATGCACAGAGTAGTTTTTGCTTAATTTTGAATGCTTCACAAATTAGACCCATTATTTCACTATTAAAATGTTTTCCTCTATCTGATTCAATTGTTGCTGGAAAACCGAAACGTGGTATCAGCTCTCTAAGTAGCAGTTTGGCTAGAGTGATGCTATCATTCCTACATGTGGGGTAAGCTTCCACCCATTTTGAAAACAGGCAGACAATGACAAGTACGTATTTCAATCCTCGACACGGGGGTAACTGAATGAAATCAATCTGCAATCGTATGAAGGGACCCTCTGCCTTCCCAATCTTTCCTGGTAACACTATTATTTTCTTTCCAGGGTTCATCTGCTGACAAACCAAACACCTCTGACAGAGTGCCTCTGCTACGTTCCTGAATTTCGTATTAAACCATGACTGTCTGAACAGACATATCATAGCATCTCTTCCCAAATGAGAATCTCCGTGAATCATCCTAGCCATAGGAGCAAGCAGACAGACTGGTAACACTGGCATTTCATCAAGATAAACAATGACACCATCCTCAGCCCTTCGCTGACAACCTGTCTTCCTCCATTCTTCCTTTTCTTTTGGTTCTGCTGCATTTTGCAAATCTCTCACTTCTTCCCACGTATTCACACCTTCTAGCAACATAAGTTGGCAGCTTTTTCCGCTCTCCTTAACTTTCTTATTAACAGCCATTTTATATTTTGCACAATGTTGTGTTAACTGGTCAGCATATCGGTTACCAGCTGTCACTTTGTCATTGCCAGATTTGTGAGCAGCACATTTGACCACAGCCACTTCTTTTGGCAACTGGATTGCTTCCAGTAAATCTTTCACATATTGACCATTTCTGATTGGAGGACCTGAAGAAGTCAGAAACTCTCTTTGCATCCATAATTGGCCATAGTCATGCACAACCCCGTAACCATACTGGCTGTCAGTGTATATGGTTACTTTCCAATTTTTCCCAAATTTGCAGGCCTTTGCCAGGGCACCCAATTCGGCTACTTGTGCAGACTTGACTTCAGGCAAATGGGATGCTTCCACAGGACCCTCCAAGGAGCACACTGCATAAGCAGCGCTCAGACCTCCTTCCTCATGTCTCATACATGAGCCATCCACAAATAGTTCATAATCTGAATCAATTAAGGGCTCTTCTCTTATATCTGGTCGTGGTTTGGTGCTATATTCAGTCAGGTCAATGCAGTCATGTTCAACTTCTCCCTTCACGTCTGCCGTATGTGAATTGGGTAACAGGGTTGCTGGGTTCAATATATTACATCTAGCAATGGTTACATTTCCTGCACCTACAAGGATTCTCTCGTACTTAGTCAGCCAACTAGGTGTGAGATGCTTGGTCTTAGTCCTGGTTAGCAAAATTACGACTGCATGTGGAACATACACAGTCACAGGATGTCCCATAATAATAGATTCACTCTGCTCAAGACTCATGCAAGTTGCAGCCACTGCTTTCAGACATCCAGGCAATGCAGCTGCCACTGGGTCTAATGTGGAAGAAAAATATGCCCCTGGACGTCTTACTAAACCATGAATTTGAGTCAAAACTGAAAGTGCACAATTATCTCGTGTGTCACAGAAAAGTGCAAAATCCTTTGAATAGTCAGGCATTCCTAATGCTGGAGCTGTACATAGACATTCTCGTCATTTTACAAAAGCAGTCATGCTTTCGTCATCCCACTCTACTGGGTCCTTGGCTCTTTTCTTTGTCAATTGCATTAATGGCTTCACTAGGACTGCAAATCCCACAATCCATTGCCTGCAGTATCCTACAACTCCAAGAAACATTCTGATCTCTTTTTGAGTTTGAGGCAAATTCATGTTTCTAATTATTCTGATTCTTTCTGAGGTAACTCTTCTGACACCCTTTTCTATTTGGTGCCCCAGATATTTCACTGACGTGGCACAAAATTGTAATTTCTCTGGTGACACTTTATGTTCTCCTTCACCTAAATGATTCAGTAAAGCAATGGTGTGGACAACACAGTCATTTCTAGTTTTAGATGCCACCAGTAGGTCATCTATATACTGGACCAGGACTGATTGTCCAGGCAGTACCAAAGACTCAAGGCACTTTTTCAAAATCTGATTAAAAATCGAGGGGTTTTCTGTGTACCCCTGAGGGACACGATTCCAAACACAAGCATGACTGTCGAATTCAAATGACAAAAGAAATTTGCTATCTGGGTGTAATGGAATTGAGAAAAATGCGTGACATAGGTCAATGACAGTAAACCATCCAGCCTCCCACGGTATCTGATACAGAATCACTGCAGGGTTTGGCACGACTGGACAGCAAGGAACAACAATTTTATTAACCTTTCGGAGGTCTTGTACGACCCTGTACTTGCCACTCGGTTTCTTTATACCAATTATGGGAGAGTTACATGGGCTGCTCATTCTTCTTGTAAAATGCCTGCTTCAACCAAACGTTTTATTTCTACTGCAACACCTGCTTTTATACTGTCGAGTATTTGGGTAAACTGCATTTTCTCCTATAGTCACTTTTATTGGGTCAACATTTGCCATTAGTCCTACATCCATTCTAGTAAAGTCCCATACCTCTGGTTTTACCGTCTGTTGCAGTTCTTCTGGTACGTCTTCTATTGTCAGTCTTTTAATTTCTGTCCCTGGTCTCGCTAACATTAATTTGCAAATTCCGTCTTCGTCTGGGGTTTGAATTTCAACACCATTTGGAGTACAGAAAATGGTGCAATTCATCTTGCACAGTAAGTCTCGACCTAACAGGTTTACAGGACTTGAATCACAGACAAACGAATCTATGCATTTCTTTAAAATTCCCTATTCTAACCTCCATTGGTTCTGTAACTGGGGTACTAATTTGTTTATTAGAAACGCCCACTACTTGGATCGCTTCTCCCGAGAGGGGTAGGTTTGGAACGTCTGCTGTTCTCACAGTAGAACGGGTAGCACCAGTGTCCAGTAGAAAGGTGACATCATTTCCTTCAACCTTTCCTTCAATATATGACCCTGACTGGTCTACCGGCAAGAAGGCACCAAGCACGCACTCCTCGTCCTCCCCCCTCAGGCACCGTCAGTAAGGCTCTACACAAAAGAATGTATCATGTTGTGCTTTGCTCCTGTAATTTGGCATAGGTGCAGGGATTAACTGATTCTGTATTAACTGCTGCTGGGTCTTCCGTGGTACCTCATTCTGCGTCTGTGGATTCAAATCATTAGTTTGCACATTACCACTCTGCACAGCCTTACACTCGTTCTTCCAATGCCCCCATTTGCCGCGCCCGTGACATGGGAATTTCCTTTTTGCATCCTCTCCATTGAATTTTCCCCTTGGCTTTCCTTCATTTCCATCATGTTGATTCTGGTTACTATTCATCTGGTTTAACTGTTGTTCTTGCTGCTCTGCTAATTTTACTTGTGCCCACATGACTATTTCTTTTAACTCTTTCGTTTATTTTCTAGCTCATCTTCACAATATTTGGCATATTTAAGAACTTCATCTATGGGCTTAGCCTGCCAACAAATTTTATTATCTTTGATCCATTGTGAAATTTCAGGTCTTAACCCTAACACAAATCGATAAATGAAATGCGTCATATCCTTCATATCTATGTTATCCAATCCACTGTACTGTTTGAATACCTGTAATAAACATTCATAATATGCATGCACAGACTCGTCTTTATTCAGGGTGGTTCTATCTATTCTCATCCAGTCTGTCTCTTTGCAGGCACCTTTCCTTCAAGGTAAAGTATTACCTGATTGTACTTCTTCATGACATCCTCGGAAGGAGCCCCTGTTTTTGTGTCTCTAGGGTACTCATCGCTAGGCCAATCAACAGCAACTTTACATTCTGTCCATAAATCTACTGGAACTACAATGTCGAATAATCCATCTAAATCTTTCAAAAGGCACTTTGAAACCTTTACAAATCTATCGACTTGTCTGTACCACTCTACAGGTTTTTCACAAACTTTTGGAAAATCATTTGTAAATGACACAATATCCTGTCCGGACCATGGAACATGCACGTACCCTATACCTGGTACCTCTCTCATAGGACATCATTTTTCCACTTTTTCTGCTTCTTTTAAAACATATTCTGATGTTACTTGCTTTGATCAAACCTCTTCCTTTTTCTTTGCCCATCTGGCTTTCCATTTGTCTAATTATCCCTATTTCTGTAACAATGCTAGTAGCTCTCTTAACTGCACCTTACTTCCTGACACATTCATGTTTTCTAAATCCTTGTCAGAAAATTCTGCTCAATATGGTTTTTGCAATATTTAGATTTACCAATGTCAATTCCCATGCTAGCTGCGGTATCCATTAATTTTTCATGATACACCCTTGTATTTCGAGTAATGCTTTTACAAATAAATAACAATTCATCTTCACTAAGTGTATTTAGCCTGTCCAATCCCACATTTCCAGCCATCAATTCCTCCAATTCAATTCTCAATTTATATATATCTAATGGCAAAAAGGGGGTGGGGTCGCACACTACTCACACACCGGCGGAAGTTGCCCCTAAGGACTCTGGTCATTGTAGTAGAGTGTTCGCAATGCATCATCTTTCGATCTTGCTATCTTCGCTGTCTTCGCCATCCCTGGACACGTGTTTCGGGTTTTCAACCCTCGTCAGCAGGGATAGGCAGTGTTCTGGGGTCGCCGATGGCTGCCAATATCTGCCAGGTATAGTACCACTCTGGCGCGTAGGTGCGGGATCCCAGGCTCGTCAGCCCGCTGCTCAAGGGAGCTTTAAGTTACAAAAAGGGGGTGGGGTCGCACACTACTCACACACCGGCAGAAGTTGCCCCTAAGGACTCTGGTCATTGTAGTAGAGTGTTCGCGATGCATCATCTTTCGATCTTGCTATCTTCGCTGTCTTCGCCATCCCTGGACACGTGTTTCGGGTTTTCAACCCTCGTCAGCAGGGATAGGCAGTGTTCTGGGGTCGCCGATGGCTGCCAATATCTGCCAGGTATAGTACCACTCTGGCGCGTAGGTGCGGGATCCCAGGCTCGTCAGCCCGCTGCTCAAGGGAGCTTTAAGTTACAAAAAGGGGGTGGGGTCGCACACTACTCACACACCGGCGGAAGTTGCCCCTAAGGACTCTGGTCATTGTAGTAGAGTGTTCGCGATGCATCATCTTTCGATCTTGCTATCTTCGCTGTCTTCGCCATCCCTGGACACGTGCTTCGGGTTTTCAACCCTCGTCAGCAGGGATAGGCAGTGTTCTGGTGATGAGGGGTAATACCCCGAAACACGTGTCCAGGGATGGCGAAGACAGCGAAGATAGCAGAAGATCGAAAGATGATGCATCGCGAACACTTTCCTACATTGACCAGAGTCCTTAGGGGCGACACCGCCGGTGTGTGAGTAGTGTGCGACCCCACCCCCATTTGTAACTTTAAAGCTCCCTTGAGCAGCGGGCTGACGAGCCTGGGATCCCGCACCTACGCGCCGGAGTGGTACTATACCTGGCAGATATTGGCAGCCATCGGCAACCCCAGAACACTGCCTATCCCTGCTGATGAGGGGTAATACCCCGAAACACGTGTCCAGGGATGGCGAAGACAGCGAAGATAGCAGAAGATCGAAAGATGATGCATCGCGAACACTTTCCTACATTGACCAGAGTCCTTAGGGGCGACACCGCCGGTGTGTGAGTAGTGTGCGACCCCACCCCCATTTGTAACTTTAAAGCTCCCTTGAGCAGCGGGCTGACGAGCCTGGGATCCCGCACCTACGCGCCGGAGTGGTACTATACCTGGCAGATATTGGCAGCCATCGGCAACCCCAGAACACTGCCTATCCGTGCTGATGAGGGGTAATACCCCGAAACACGTGTCCAGGGATGGCGAAGACAGCGAAGATAGCAGAAGATCGAAAGATGATGCATCGCGAACACTTTCCTACATTGACCAGAGTCCTTAGGGGCGACACCGCCGGTGTGTGAGTAGTGTGCGACCCCACCCCCATTTGTAACTTTAAAGCTCCCTTGAGCAGCGGGCTGACGAGCCTGGGATCCCGCACCTACGCGCCGGAGTGGTACTATACCTGGCAGATATTGGCAGCCATCGGCAACCCCAGAACACTGCCTATCCCTGCTGATGAGGGGTAATACCCCGAAACACGTGTCCAGGGATGGCGAAGACAGCGAAGATAGCAGAAGATCGAAAGATGATGCATCGCGAACACTTTCCTACATTGACCAGAGTCCTTAGGGGCGACACCGCCGGTGTGTGAGTAGTGTGCGACCCCACCCCCATTTGTAACTTTAAAGCTCCCTTGAGCAGCGGGCTGACGAGCCTGGGATCCCGCACCTACGCGCCGGAGTGGTACTATACCTGGCAGATATTGGCAGCCATCGGCAACCCCAGAACACTGCCTATCCCTGCTGATGAGGGGTAATACCCCGAAACACGTGTCCAGGGATGGCGAAGACAGCGAAGATAGCAGAAGATCGAAAGATGATGCATCGCGAACACTTTCCTACATTTACCAGAGTCCTTAGGGGCGACACTGCCGGTGTGTGAGTAGTGTGCGACCCCACCCCCATTTGTAACTTTAAAGCTCCCTTGAGCAGCGGGCTGACGAGCCTGGGATCCCGCACCTACGCGCCGGAGTGGTACTATACCTGGCAGATATTGGCAGCCATCGGCAACCCCAGAACACTGCCTATCCCTGCTGATGAGGGGTAATACCCCGAAACACGTGTCCAGGGATGGCGAAGACAGCGAAGATAGCAGAAGATCGAAAGATGATGCATCGCGAACACTTTCCTACATTGACCAGAGTCCTTAGGGGCGACACCGCCGGTGTGTGAGTAGTGTGCGACCCCACCCCCATTTGTAACTTTAAAGCTCCCTTGAGCAGCGAGCTGACGAGCCTGGGATCCCGCACCTACGCGCCGGAGTGGTACTATACCTGGCAGATATTGGCAGCCATCGGCAACCCCAGAACACTGCCTATCCCTGCTGATGAGGGGTAATACCCCGAAACACGTGTCCAGGGATGGCGAAGACAGCGAAGATAGCAGAAGATCGAAAGATGATGCATCGCGAACACTTTCCTACATTGACCAGAGTCCTTAGGGGCGACACCGCCGGTGTGTGAGTAGTGTGCGACCCCACCCCCATTTGTAACTTTAAAGCTCCCTTGAGCAGCGGGCTGACGAGCCTGGGATCCCGCACCTACGCGCCGGAGTGGTACTATACCTGGCAGATATTGGCAGCCATCGGCAACCCCAGAACACTGCCTATCCCTGCTGATGAGGGGTAATACCCCGAAACACGTGTCCAGGGATGGCGAAGACAGCGAAGATAGCAGAAGATCGAAAGATGATGCATCGCGAACACTTTCCTACATTGACCAGAGTCCTTAGGGGCGACACCGCCGGTGTGTGAGTAGTGTGCGACCCCACCCCCATTTGTAACTTTAAAGCTCCCTTGAGCAGCGGGCTGACGAGCCTGGGATCCCGCACCTACGCGCCGGAGTGGTACTATACCTGGCAGATATTGGCAGCCATCGGCAACCCCAGAACACTGCCTATCCCTGCTGATGAGGGGTAATACCCCGAAACACGTGTCCAGGGATGGCGAAGACAGCGAAGATAGCAGAAGATCGAAAGATGATGCATCGCGAACACTTTCCTACATTGACCAGAGTCCTTAGGGGCGACACCGCCGGTGTGTGAGTAGTGTGCGACCCCACCCCCATTTGTAACTTTAAAGCTCCCTTGAGCAGCGGGCTGACGAGCCTGGGATCCCGCACCTACGCGCCGGAGTGGTACTATACCTGGCAGATATTGGCAGCCATCGGCAACCCCAGAACACTGCCTATCCCTGCTGATGAGGGGTAATACCCCGAAACACGTGTCCAGGGATGGCGAAGACAGCGAAGATAGCAGAAGATCGAAAGATGATGCATCGCGAACACTTTCCTACATTGACCAGAGTCCTTAGGGGCGACACTGCCGGTGTGTGAGTAGTGTGCGACCCCACCCCCATTTGTAACTTTAAAGCTCCCTTGAGCAGCGGGCTGACGAGCCTGGGATCCCGCACCTACGCGCCGGAGTGGTACTATACCTGGCAGATATTGGCAGCCATCGGCAACCCCAGAACACTGCCTATCCCTGCTGATGAGGGGTAATACCCCGAAACACGTGTCCAGGGATGGCGAAGACAGCGAAGATAGCAGAAGATCGAAAGATGATGCATCGCAAACACTTTCCTACATTGACCAGAGTCCTTAGGGGCGACACCGCCGGTGTGTGAGTAGTGTGCGACCCCACCCCCATTTGTAACTTTAAAGCTCCCTTGAGCAGCGGGCTGACGAGCCTGGGATCCCGCACCTACGCGCCGGAGTGGTACTATACCTGGCAGATATTGGCAGCCATCGGCAACCCCAGAACACTGCCTATCCCTGCTGATGAGGGGTAATACCCCGAAACACGTGTCCAGGGATGGCGAAGACAGCGAAGATAGCAGAAGATCGAAAGATGATGCATCGCGAACACTTTCCTACATTGACCAGAGTCCTTAGGGGCGACACCGCCGGTTTGTGAGTAGTGTGCGACCCCACCCCCATTTGTAACTTTAAAGCTCCCTTGAGCAGCGGGCTGACGAGCCTGGGATCCCGCACCTACGCGCCGGAGTGGTACTATACCTGGCAGATATTGGCAGCCATCGGCAACCCCAGAACACTGCCTATCCCTGCTGATGAGGGGTAATACCTCGAAACACGTGTCCAGGGATGGCGAAGACAGCGAAGATAGCAGAAGATCGAAAGATGATGCATCGCGAACACTTTCCTACATTGACCAGAGTCCTTAGGGGCGACACCGCCGGTGTGTGAGTAGTGTGCGACCCCACCCCCATTTATATATATCTAATGGCTTTGGCTGTGTTTTTTGTTCCTCTATTTCTCGTGTCCATCTGTCTATTTCCTCAGGAGTTACTACCGTTGCACTTCTCGTACCGGAGGATGTCTCCATCTGTATTTCTCTTGAATTTAAAGGAGTGGTTTTCCTCATTGAACTATCTTCTGGTTCTCTTATTGGTAAATCCATTAAGGATATTACTGACTCACATTCGCTTGCCTGATCATCTATTATAAATGGTTCTTTTCTTGGCTGTACTACTGATGTAGTTATAACCGGAGCGTTCGGACTAGCTTGCTTATCTCAGTACAAAGGAACAACTGGGCCAATAGTTACTGGAATTGTCAGAGCTTCGGGACTTGTGTTTAATTGAGAAATTTTCTGAATCAAGTCACTTCTCTGTTTATTTAAAGCTTCTCTTTCTCTTTCTTGTACACCCTTTCGATGGAGGTCTCATGTACCACTTGTGGAATGAAAGGAAGTTTTAAAAACGGGGCGTCAGATTTACTGTACTTGGTTCCTCATTATAAGGTGGTGGATTTTTCATCAATAAATCCTCCATATAATCATCGTCTGAATCACCACTAGTCATTAAATTTTTGGTTTTCTCATTCCTTTTACTTCCTGTGGGCTCTTCTAAAGTTAATACAGGATATAGTCCTTCCACTAGCATGTTCTCTCTCCATTGTTTCATTTGTTTATCTCTGGAATCTCGTGGAACTTTAGGGTAGAATTTACTCAATCCCTTGTCAGTTCTAGGTCTGTCTCGCTCAAAAGCCTCAATCTTCCATTCTTCTAGTGCCTCATATTGCGTTAGTCTAGGTCTAGGATGTAAATCATTCAATCAAGTCCTTAAATTAAACAAAATTCTGCCACTAAATGTGCCATCTAAGGGAAATGCCAAAATTCCATCATCTTTAGTGTATTCCACCCAGTTCTCTAACCATACACAAGTGGTGTAACCCCTGTCAAACATCATAAATGATGCGGGAGTATTCGGTGGTGGAATAATAACTCCTTCTCTAGTCTTAATCGGTTTATCTTTTTTAAAGAAATTCTTAACTCTGTTTACTAGTGACATTTTTCTCTCGCTTCCATACATTTTGTAAGGTCTGCCTCTTATCATCTGCTCTCTAGCAAACCCTAAATATCTTCGATCTGGTTGAGTTTCTGGACTATTTAAATGCCACATATGCCTTTGGAAAATTGTGAAATCGTGCGACAATACCGAATTCTGTTTACTAAATGCTTCCAATACTAGCGCGTCTTTTATTTTCTCTTTAACCAATCAACAATGTGGTTTCAAATAATCTTAACCAATGATTGCGCGGTGAGACGAGTACCTACGCTCCTGCGCTCACCCCTCCTTTACAATACTATTTCAGCTACATGCCCGCTTTCTCAACCAATACCAGCACAGCTCTAAGTGACGTCAGCACAGCTCCGCAACTGACTCCCTCCTTCACAAGGTAATGAAAAGACTCAATTCTTTTATTTTAAAGTGCAATTTTCTTTTAATCAACAAAGTAAAAACATTCGCCACTGTACCCGAGTGACTAGAAAGGAAAGAAATATTTCACTGCAAGTAAATCCCTTCCATTTGCTTTTCATATTCTACGAGTAGATCTCTTCCGCCTACTCTTTATACAAGCATTAGAGAACCTGCTACTCCTCTGGACTAATCCACTCCGGGATATATACTAAGGCCAAAGTTTCACCAGCGAACCCCTTTGCTATCAATCAAGCTCAGACGAACCTGCTACTCCTTCTGTGTGACCCTTTCTAGGTGATATCACAACAAAGGTTTTGCTAGCGAACTCTTTGCTATCATTTATTCACACATTCATACAGAAAACCATAAATAGTGCTTCCGGTTGTACCTAACCATGCACTAACTTCCTGCGAGTAAGTGACCTCACTGTGATGTGGCTTCCATTTTACCACCCGCTATTCTGCCCCCAGGGATTCCAAACAAACATATAACAGGTACGAACGATTTTGGTTAATACATAAAATTAATACAGCATCAGCAGAATCAAATGAATCTCAAAACATTTCCAATAATACCCCATTTGATCATTCAACAAAATGATGAAAATCATAACCAACTAACTAACTACCTATCTTTAACTAAACCCTAACCTTTCTTCTGCTACCAAAGAAATACACTGATAGAGCGCGCAGTTCACCCGACTATAAATTTACCATACTCACCTGGGCCCATAATCAATTTTCACATTTTCTTAATCCAGTAACCCGCGCTCTACTATCAGATATTTTAACTACTAGGTCATATACCATTGACTTACCAATCCTTGTCACTATCAAATATAACCTCTTGGATCTGGGAGTTCGTTTTAAAGTAGGCAGTCAATAACACAATAACATTTGCACTCATATAATAAACACAGACTCAAGGAAGTTTTTAAATCTTTATCTAAATCTCATCATAAGTCATGATCCAAAGATTAAAAGCAATAAGACTATCAATAACCAAGATTAGAAATAGTGTATAACTATGCAAAAGATATATTATGCCAATCATTTAGCAAGATGAGATAAAGGGAAGGTAAGAACAAGGAACATGCTATTATATTTAAAACAAACTTGCACAATTTTCTAAGTGTGGGTAAAGAAAAGGAACATACTAAATGACACAGTTTAAGCAATTATCAAAGGGTAGGTAAAAAAAGGGAACATAATATGCAACTACAAAACCAATTTTAGCATATAACTATTGGGAAGGTAAGAAATGGAACTCACTATTAAATCGAATAACCCAGTTGAATCACTTTAAGGGGAGGGTAAAAAAGGAAACACTTATGCAATCATGAGAAACGTTTTAGCATTCAACTATAAAGAGGGTAAGGAAAAATGGAACATGCTATTAAAACCAGCAAATACAAATTTATCATTTACCAAGGGAAGGGTAAGAAAAGGAACATATGCAATCAAAGCTTTAGCAAATTAGGGAGGGTAAAGAAAAGGAGGCAAAATATAATGACGATTACCCACACAGATTTATATTTACCTAGAATGGTGTGAAGACCAACCCTGGCCACGGGTCAGCTGAAAGGACAGGAAAAACCCCAAAGAATGCAGTTGCCAGTAGGCCAGCAGGTGCAGATTGGAAATCAGGACAGGATAAACCAGATTTGGATCAGGACCGGACCACCAAAGGTTAAGACCAGCACCCGCAGTTTAGTTGCAACGCCTGCGCTACTCCCTCTCTGCAAGGAATCAGCCAAAACCCCGATTGGGTTCAGCATTCACCAGCAAAGTGCTTTGCCAGCACTTCAGCTTCCCAGAACCCCGATTGGGTCAGCAAATCTTCTGGCAGAGTGCTTCGCAGCACCACTGCTCTTAATCACCCATTGAATGCGTTGGGCCAGCGACAGGTCAGCTATTTGGACAAGTCAGACAAATTAACTAACTAAACCTATTCTAGTTATACTGTTTTCCAGGTCCGTGTACCACCCCCCAATGTTGCAAGTGTAAGGATCCCCGATTTGGATTTGACGAAAGAGGAGGAGAGGTCATCACACCAACTCAAATTCTGTTACTTCAGTGTTGAATATTAATTTTTTGTTTCCACCCATCAATTTACTTCACATGACGACTGCATTTCACCTAACAATGGTTGTTCTATTGACAAATACATTGTATGCAATTTAGCTTCTTCTAGCAGGGTCAGGAGTCATCTTCCCAGGCGCATCTTGGCTGTGTCTGTCTTTTGGCTCAAAGTCAATGACAACGAGTTCAGTTCCTGGCCAGACTGGGTCATGCATAGAAGGACTTTCACAATGGAGTAATAGCACCTCCCAGGCCCAAAGATTGCGATACATGAAAAGTAAAAGGAAACAGTTTTAGAACACAAAATAAAATAAATACACTATATACTATGTATTTCTACTCTATCCCCATTATCTTAATTTTAACTATAGCATTAGGATTAGGCAGAACGAACAGCTTAGCAAAAGCAGCAGTGCAAGCTTCTCGCATGTGAGAACATAGAGCAGCCATATTAACACTAGTGCGCAGAAGCGACAGTTTCCCTCCAAAGCTGAGAGCACGTCATGTCACGTGAGTATGACAGACGCATGCACAGTAGAAAATCCTGCGTAGCAGCAGCCATTTTAGATGCAAGCGTTTTAGATTAGTAAAACACGTAAGCAAGCTTCTCTAGGACACCTGATGTCGATGTAAAAGGTGCAGAATTAATTAGACAAACATGTTAGTTAATTCGTTATTGTTATTCGAGGTTCATGAATACGAGCAAGTCGCTTCACATGCGAATCCTTGCTCCATCAACACACATACTCACACATGCAAATAAACTATCTTATATTCATTTAATTGCATATACAGCTATACACCCACCACTACACTAACTTCTACAGAATCGTAGACATACTTACTCTCTTAAACAATCACTTATAGAAACACATACTTATTTATACAGGAAGTTTTAGAATCTGTCTCTCTCAGATATACTCACTTATATACATCAATACTCACAAAGACTAGTTTAAAACATATGTGGTCACTCATAAAGATACTATTGAGACAGTAATTCACTCACTAACACACCCATACACACACTCATCCACCCATACAGTCCTGCACACATGCTGTCTTCAAAACACATACAAACAGTCATTCATGCATCTGTGCGCTAAGTAATACTCCCAACCGAACAATACTAAAACTCATTTTGGTACTCAAAAAACCAACTAATAACCCATATACACACTCATGTAGCTACTCACCAACCCATGCAGCCACTTATATACAAAGTGAGACACTGATACAGATATTTAAATATTTAAAGATCACTCGCTAGTACACCTATTCACTAAGATATACTTAATAAGTCACTTATACAATCAATTTTGCAAAAAAAACCATCCATTTAGACACTTATTTACCCATTTATTCTTCCATCGACCTTTAGATATACATATATAAAAAACATGATTTTTCAGAAAGACATACGTTCACTGGATGATGTCATCAGTGATGTCATCAGGGATGTCATTTGAGATGTCATCAGTGATGTCATGAGTGATGTCACTGACCATGTCATGAGTGATGTAATATGTGACATCATCAGCAGTGCATTGCGGGCGCGCAAGTTATAGTTAGCTGAGCTAACTATAACGGAGGAATTTCAAAGGTTTTGTATGAGAGAAATGTTCAGCTAACTACAACGTGTGAAACCTATGGTTTTTTCAATGAATTTGCATGGTTTTTTAAATGCTAATTCCTAACTATAACGTGTGTGTAACCTATTGTTTTTATAATGAATTTGCAAGGTTTTTTAAATGCTAATTCCTAACTATAAGGTGTGTGAAACCTATGTTTTTTCCAGTGAATTTCAAAGGTTTTGTAAATGATAATTTATAAATGTATTAATTATTATGTCTTTCTTTTTACACTAATTTCTTATATTTTTAATATAAATATTTATATTTATTTTATTTTTTAGATCATATTTCAGATTCTTATTATAAAATAATATACAAAACTATATTGCAAAGTAATTTTTGGATGAATTATTGCTTGACGTCGGTTGCAAGTATAACACAGCTCCAGCAATTCTCTAGGGGCCCTATGCTCACAATGCTGTATCAATCCTTACACATGCTTCAAACATGTGCAAGGTTTGACGCAGCATAAGCTGAAAAGCCACTGAATAAAATGTTATATATTTCACTCTGTCACTTTTAGGAGGCCTTGCTGCACCCCCTTCTGCACAAGAAAGCCTCTTCTGGTGCAGCGCTTTACAATGGTAATACACCCTCCAGATGCGTCACATTGTTAATAGCACACACCATGGCACATCTTTTGCACCACCGCTGTGTCACAAAAGTGACGCAACAGCTGTGTAAAAGAGGCACAAGGGGATTGTAAATCCGCCCCTAACACATACAAATTCACCCAGGCACTTTCACCAACAGCGCAAATTGAAACAGACTTGTAACATATTTATGTACATATGATACATTCAAGTGCTTCGGACATACTACAGTATACTATAGATAAACACCTTATACATTTATGCTGTAGCAGTTTCTTTTAGTTCTGCACTTTCACAATTTCCATACAAAAGTAACATATTCATTCATTCATTTATGAACTACACATTCATTCTGACAAACTTTTACACACTAACATAGAAATATAGTTCTTTCTTTGACCAGTGAAGGTAGTTCTAAAAAGAACAGTTTTTTTTGTTTAGTATTTTTTTTGTGTTTTCTCAACAAATTCCAAGCGGAACAAAAGAATGAAAAAAAGAACAACTAATGTTGAGGACAGCAATGATCTTGCATCCTGCGTTTCATCAAGTCTATAGACTGTTCCCCACAACACAAAAGTTTATCGCAATAAATGCATAGAATTTTAACTTTAGCAAAGTCAGAATCAATATGTGGGTGTGGACTGCTTGCTGAAAATGCTGCTGCCGCAGTTGTGGTGCTTGGTGCAGAAGCAGGTGGGTTCTCGTGCAACCTCCATCTTGCCGCTCGAGCAAAGTTCTTGGGGTGCAAATTCTTCACGTGTCTCACCATATTTGCTGTGCCAAAGGAGTATTTTTTACATGGATCACCCCTTGAAAGAGTTGTTTCGCAAATTTTACAGGTTACTTTTGGAGCATTAACCTTTTTTTGACTTTCTGGAAAAGTGAAAAGCTTCCAAATTAGAGCTTCTTTCCTCTTCTTTGGACGTTCTACAGGAATGAAATCTCCCTCTGAAGAACTGCTAGAAGATGACTCCATTGCTCCTATTATGGTGATCTTCCTTCTGTTTGAGAAGATTCTCAGAACAAATACTTCTTCTTAGAAAGTCAAAGTTGAATAATTATTATGGGACGGAACTTTCAACAGTCGCAATAGGAAAAGTTATGAACCAATCAAATCTCTCCTTTTAAAGTCACATGGCTTTTCGTACGCTTATGATGCGCTTGCGCAGCTCTTTCAATACGAGTACGCATGATGTTCAACCGCAATTTGTGTAATTCTTTTTAAAAGTAATATATGATTATTACAAGTATTAAAAAAAATTCATAGTGATCCCAAATGTCTGCCCTTAGTATGTACATTAAATACATACATGTCTTAAACCAAGTAGAAGCATTGCCCCCTTTTGCATACAGAACGCCGTACATGACGTCACACCGAAGCTTTAATGCGACACGTAACGTCAAAGCATATTCGTACCGTATGCGCGGGTACACGCTGGGTATGATAAGCAGTACAAACTATGGTGCGATCACCCTCTCAGTGACAAATCAGAGCTCAGGGCGCACTAAGGAGAATTATTAGAAGTGCTGACTCATTGCAGATCCGATTCTGGGCCTGCCTCTGCGTACATTATAACACCGCCCCCATCTCTCTGTTTTTAATTGTTAGTGCACACACTCATACTTGCAGATGCGTAGTGCACGCCCGCCCACACTACCCACATGCCACCACCTAGCATGCTTGCTATCATTTAGCCTGCAAACCAATACATTACCCAATGGCATGTCCCCCAGGGCCATCATTCTTGCAGACCGCGAAAATGCTACCAATGACGGCCCTGGGCTTGGTTTGGTCAGCCCAGCGGTTCCCATATAATGCGGGCACTGACGTGAGCACGCTTCTTTTTGCCTGCCTTTGCTGCGGTGACAGACAGACTGTCAAAAACACCCCAGACTCAGCGAAACCGCAGCCTTTCAAGACACGACAAAAGACGACAGAAGCAAAGGTAAGAGAAGATGTCACAACATCAGCCTCCACTGTAAATTGTATATGAATAATGCTATTTATTTATCCTTCATATGACTTTCCTACCCCTCAATGGTTTTAAATTGTACTTACATAATTGAAATATTTCTTTATAAGTCACGAGGTCCTATACACCTCTAATCTTAAAAATTATGCATGCATAAATTTCTGTGTCGTATTTCTGTACTACGCCACGTGCTTAGGCCTCTATTATTATTAATTGGGCGTCCATGAGAGTATTTTTTTTTCTGCGCCACAAGACCGTCCAAGGCCCCTATTAACTTATTGATCTTCCTTTGTTTGTTGGAGCTGCAACAGTCTTAACTACGGAATATTAAGAACCCACATTAAAATTCACTTTTGATAGTTACGCAACTCAGTTTACGATGACTAATCAAAATGTCCTTTTGTTTCCTTCAGCAAACATCGTTCAGAAGCAACCACGGCCTATCGAACAACAGCAATGGAATTCTCTGCAACTTATTGAATATACTTGGACGTACAGAAGCAGAGTTCAAGTCGAATGGTTAACTCCGGTGGCCGCACTCTTTATATAAGGTAAGCACAGCAGCCTAGATCTACAAAGCCTTCATAGCAATGCATTAGAAATAAGTCGCCATAACGGCCGTTAGTAACGCAGTAGGCACTTCCATATAGACACCACTTGAACGCGGCACTATAACAACTGAAATATACCAGGTACACTGCACTCGTAAAACTGTAGTGTTAGCTTTATTTGTGAAACGAGAGAGGGCCATATTATCAAGCCTGGCCGACCAAATTATCGCCACTTTATCGGCAGGAAAGTGCCGCTAAAGTGGCGATAATGGGTTTGATAATATGCTGTATGGAATTCCAATCGAAGCTCATGTTACATGTTAAGGACATCAGACTTGAGCTTCAATTGGAATTCCATAAAGCTTATTATCAAATCCATTATCGCCACTTTAGCGACACTTTCCTGCTGATAAAGTGGCGATAATTTTGTCGCCCAGGCTTCATATTATGGCCCAGAGTGCGTACTGTACAGCAGCTTCTCTGCAAAATCTATAATTACCTCCGAACAGTAACAACAGATAGCTTACAACAGTCTGACAAACAGATCCACAACCTTATTACGCCACTTTTGAGTCACTTTTAAGATGGGTAAAGTGATGCAAGGAGCTAGTAAATCTGCTTGGACGAGTAGAAGAATTGTTGAAATGAAGTTGTCAATCCAACTGGCTGAAGTGTTTGGCCGCAAGGTTTATACAACGGTAAGCACAGAGGCCTAGATCTACAAATCCTTCATATGAATGCATTAGAAATAATTTAGCATAACGGGCGTTAGTAACGCAATAGGCACTTCCATATAGACACAACTTGAATGCAGCACTATAACAAGTAAAATGTACCAGGTACACGGCACTCGTAAAACTGTAGTGTTAGCTTTATTTGTGAAATGAGAGGGCCATATTATCAGGCCTTGGTGATAAAATTATCGCCACTTTATCGGAAGCAAACTGCCGCTAAAGTGACCATAATATGTTTGATAATATGCTCTATGGAATTCCAATCGAAGCTCATCTTAGATGTGAAGGACATCTAACATGAGCTTCGATTGGAATTCCATAGAGCATATTATCAAACACATGCCATTTTAGCGACACTTTCCTGCCGACAAATTGGCGATAATTTTGTCGCCCAGGCTTGACATTATGGCCCAGAGTGCCTAGTGTACAGCAGCTGCTCTCTAAAATCTATAATTACCTCCGAGCAGTGACAATAGATAGCTTACAACATTCTGACAAACAGATACACAACCTTATTACGCCACTTTTGAGTCACTTTTAACATGGGTAAAGTAATGCAAGAAGCTAGTAAATCTACATCTGACTTTTCAAGAAAAAATCTCAATTCCAGACTCTGCAACACAGTTTTAATGTTGTTTTCTCTCTCTTTCTCTCTCTCACTCTCTGTGACATCATCTCTCTTTCTCTCTTAAACTTAGACACTGCTGTCTTGGACGTGTACACGTGTAGAAGAATTGTTCAGAATAAGTTGTGACACCAACTGCCGGAAATGTTTACCCGCAAGGTTTATACAACGGTAAGCACAGAGGCCTAGATGTACAAAGCCTTCATAGGAAGGCATTAGAAATAAGTCGCCATAACGGGTGTTAGTAACGCAGTAGGCACTTCCATATAGACACCACTTGAACGCGGCACTATAACAGAACTGGAATGTACGAGTTACACTACACACGTAAAACTGTAGAGTTACCAAAACTTATAGGGACATAGTGTCAAGAACGGCGATAAAATAATCGATGTTTCAGCGGCAGGAAACTGCCGCTAAAGCGGCGATAATGGGCTTGATAATATGCCCTTCTGAATTCCCATAGTAGCCCAGGTTAACACCAGAACCTGGACTGCTATGGGAATTCACAACAGCATATTATCAAGCCCATTATCGCCGCTTTATCTGCAGTTTCCTGCAGCTGAAACGGCGATCATTTTATCGCTGTTCTTGATAATATGTCCCGTAATGCTTCAGCTCATTTACTCACATCTACATCATTCTAAACTCTAATTTTCTTTTTTCTTTTGCAGATTACCAATCGGACACTTTTTGGAATCCATTTCACAATTTGTTTATAACATTGTTTAAGTTACTTTTCCAGTTCTAATATAGTTATAATGGAGTTTCGTTTATATTTATTGTTTAATAAAAGTTAATTTTAAAAAACTACATACTTCTTTTATTTTGTATGGGAAGGGTATGACGGCCCACAATAAAAATAATGTTGAAATACTATAGTAAGATATACAAGACTAGGATTGCAAACTACTGAGTTCTAACTAACGAATATAATAAAAACAACGGTGAGAAACTACAAAAATGGAGATGGACGGAGTACGTAATCAACGTTTGGCGCCTCGGCACTACCTTTCAAATAAATATATAAAAAATATGACTATTAATACTGTACAAAAGTACAGCAGCGGATGACACACACGAACCGGGAAGAGAAAGCGACAGATTTACTAACTGATACAAAGAATTATTTGCTTGTTGAACTTGAAGAAAAAGAAAACATGGGCTTCGAAATGACGCTGAGCATGCGAAGAGAGTACAAGTGCTACACCAAAAAAAGGAAAGCTTTACATACTATCATAGAAATGAAGGAGCATATTATCAACAAAAGGCGATACATTATCGACGCTTTTATTGACAGGAAACTGACGATAAAGCGGCGATAATGTGCTTGATAATAGTCCCTTGTAACTTCCCATAGCAGCCCAGGTTCTGGTATTAACCTGGGCTCCTATGGTTATTCATAGGGGCATATTATCAAGCCCATTATCACCGCTTTATCTGCAGTTTCCTGCCAATAAAAACGACGATAATGTATCGCCTTTTGTTGATAATATGGCCCATTGCTCTTTTTTTTGACCAGTAAACTTAGGTGCATATTATCAAGGACCGGTGTTAAAATTATCGCTGTTTTATTGGCAGGAAACTGCCGATAAAACGGCGATAATGAGCTTCATATTACGGCCTTGTTATTTCCCATAGAAGCCCATGTTAACACCAGAATATAGGCTTCTATGGCAATTTACAAGGACGTATTATCAAGCCCACCCTCCCAACATTAATAAAAAACTCCAGACACTGCAGGTACCCGGAGCTGGAAGGTCCTTTTAAATATCACTGCCCCAGGAATTTGGCATTCCCTGCGACATGTACGGGGAGAGAGATAGAACTCAAAACATATATTTCTTTTAAAAGACCCGAAGGGTGCCACTCACCGAGACTGTGGGGAGTAGGAACGTAACCCCCCCCCGCATACTTCAAAATAAAACCAGAGGAGTGCTGTTCCCCAGTACTCAGGGCACCTTACAAGCCCCCATTATGCAGAAAAATTGCCCCTGTAATTTGCCCACCCCCCGGACCTAATGAATAAAATGGACTTCTACTTTTTTTTACCTTCTCCACCGCATACAAGTACTGCACGAGTACCCTGCCATTTTTTATTTTAAAAAAAATATAAAATTGAGCTAAAGATCCACCCCCTGACCAAGACTATAGGCTCAGAATGTTTCTACCCTGCCCCGTTTCCATATTCCTCAACTTTGTTTTACTGTTTTCTTGTGACTCTGCTCTCCCGACAAACAACATGGCTGCCAACACTTCCTGGTTTGGAGTATTGACAGCCAATCAGCATGCAGCTCCTGCTCATAATTGTACGTATTTCCATACACGTACGCCACGATTTTTCTTTAAAAAATAAAAATAGAGCCTAAATATCCATGTACGACCCCCTGAGCAAGCCTAGAGGGTCAGAGTGTCTCTACCCTACCCCCTTCCCTTGTTTCTCAACTTTGTTTTACTGTTTTCTTGTGACTCGGTTCTAGCGAGGCACAAGATGGCCGCCAACACTTCCTGGTTTCGAGTGTTGACAGACAGTTCACAGCCAATCAGATTGCAGCTCGCGCTCGTAATTAAACAGATTTCAGGTTGCGTACTGAACTCCGTCTCTAGATATCGCTATGATTTTACTTGCAATTTTCTCAGAAACTACTGAACGGATTTACACCATTTAACAAAAAGCGCAATCTGCAAACAGAACTCTACCTTTCTGCCAAATTTCGTGTAATTCCGTTCAGCCGTTCGGGCTGTAGCCCTGGCTAAAGGTCCCTATAGAAAATTGCATGGGGAAAACACGTTTTGGGACCCCCCTTTTTTCTCGGCCCCCACTTAACGAATCACCCCCAAACTTTCAGGGAAAGAGCAGAACCGAGCAGGCCATTTTCTTGAGGAAATTCATGAATATTCCTCCACTGGTGCCAAAGTTATTCCAAATAGAATGTTGTGGATTTCCTATGGAAACTAGGTCCCAACCATAACTACCTACAAGCGACCGCCAGTAGGTAATATATTTGTATATTCATATATAATTTTGAAATTATAAAATACATTAAAATTAATAGTATATTAATTGTTTTAAAGTAAATATATAAATATATATTAATTATGTATGTGTTTAACTTTTTTAATTGAGCTTATTTGTTATATTTGTTAAAATGTATATTAAATCTACTTAATGTTTTTAAAATTAATTTTAATATTTAATATATTTAATATTTATTATATGGTGGCGCTAACCCCCCATGCAGCAAATGCACCGTTTTCTGCACTTTGTTTGTTCAACTTATAAGTTTGGCACAGCACTGTTTATTGGCTTTGCCGCGTATGTTTAGTTTAAAAGGGATGGGGTATACCTGGTCTGTGTCTACCAATTGCCTCCAATCTGCAAGGAGCATAATTCATATTGTATACTTATGTCTCGCAATCACGCTGCCTTAGGATCTTATAACCTGCTGACCTGGAATGTGCGTGGGCTAGGGGCAGTGCATAAGTGCCATAGAGTCCATTCGTACCTCCTTAGGCATAAGGCACATATTGTTTTCCTTCAGGAGTCACATCTGATGGAGGCCGAGGCATTGAAGACTCACAAAAAGTGAAGAGGCAGTGTATTCACTACCACCTACTCGGCCTTTGCCAGAGGGGCAACAATCTGGATTCGCCATGGAGTCCCATTTCTGGAGTTAGATCATTGTACGGATGATCAGGGTCAATATATATTGTTGAAAGGCACCCTGAATGGTCTGCCTGTATTCCTGGGAAGTATATATGCTCCTAACTACGACCAGGACACATTTTTTCAGGGCCTGGGCAGAGCCTTGGCAGGGAGGGATACCATCCCCTGGATTCTGGGTGGCGACTGCAATGCGGTCCTTGACGTGGACCTAGATAGATCCCACCCTCCATTACGTGGGGCTGGGACTCACAAGCAGGCTGAAATTCTCAATACATGGATTCAGGGTTGGAGGCTCCACGACACATGGCACAGGTTGCATCCCACACATAGAGAATACTCCTTTTACTCTCCGGTTCATCAGCTCCATACCAGGCTTGATAGGTTTCTATGATCTCACACCATTGTCACATACATACGCCAATCCACTTATTTAGCCAAAACTTTCTGTGATCATAACCCCCTGGAGATCACGCTTACGTGGGGCAGAGTTCCTACCCCTGTCCCGACGTTGAAGTTATGGCCCCAATTCCTGGGAGAAGCCACCACAATACAATCTAGCACACCTGCTGTATTATATGGGGAGGGGAGCCACCTAGTTAAATGGCTCTACTCGGGTATTCAAGCACAGGCGTCCATTGCCCTTACGGACCTCCGTGCAAAACGGGCAGAGACCACGGATACAGAACTCTCAGACAAAGCCTGGGAGAGCATCCTAGAGCACCCCAAATGGGTCTACCATAATGCCAAACTTAAATGTATACAATCAATGGTACTTCATCGATCTTGTCTAACCCTGAAGCGAATACAACGCATGTTTCCTGAAGCCCAAAACTGCTGTGCGAGATGCAAAGCAGAGGAGGCGGGCTTTGTTCATATGTTATGGGCTTGCCCACAACTTCGCGAATACTGGGGAGAGATCCGGACCATACTTGGGGAAATCACGCACCTCACCATCACAGACAACACCCTGGAATGGCTGCTTGGTCTGCGAAGGCGCACCAGTGCCTTGAAAGTACAATTGTGTTTTTTAGACCTCGCATTCATATTGGCTTTCAGAACAATCACAATGCGGTGGAAGTCCCCTAGGAGCCCTCCAATACACACATGGCGGGATGAGGTTGCTAGATGGGGAGGCGCCGAAATTACGGTACTTAGGCGTGAGGAAGCGCGTGGGCTACGAAAACACCCCATTTCTATGGAATGGGATATTATGCTGGAAGAACTCAAACAATCGGATGTACCACCGGTATTAGCTGAACCAGATGTATGACCAACCTAGAACTGTGGTAGAATGATAACGACAACCAGAGCAGACTTTATGGACCGGCCCACTACATACCAACAGTATCGGTCAGCTAAGGATACTAAGTTCAGTGCAAGAGAAGGGATAGACGGCGGAAGACTGACAGGCATGGGAGATGGGGTGGGTATTAAACCAGCTCAGTTTGTGGTTTTAGGCTTCGATACGAAGATAATTATCATTTGGATGTTAGTAGATGTTATGGATGAGTCTAATGTTTTCTTGATTTGTATTATTTGTATTGTGATGTACTACAATGGTCATAACGAATTGCAGCTTGACACACTTATTACTGGTAAGGATTGGATAATAACCACCAAAAACAAAAATGCCATTAGAACTTGATGTACTATATTGTACTTCACCTGAGGGCCAATAAAGTTTGTTTAAAAAAAATTCTTATATATATAAAAATCAATATTTTGTACTACTGTATTTTTGATCTATATTTTTTCTGATATTTGTGTGCTTACCTGTTTATGTATAGGGAGTCGATATTTTTACATTCTATATTTTTCATTTGTATTTTTTACATCTTTATTTTTTACGTCAATATTCTGTCAGTGAACCCGAGCACGCAGTCACTGCTTTTCCTAAACAACTTCAGGATGATGACACATGCTTTTACGTACATCTGTTTTTACAGGCAGCTGTACGTTCTCAAAACTCAGTGCACCCTGATTAAGTTGCTGCTTATGAATTACAGGGTTGCATATTCAGAATAATGTACTGTAGCAACATATTAGAAGCACATAGCACTTTAAATATGTTTGCATTTCTTTTATCTTTAAAGTATATATCATTATTGTAATGAGATGGTGTATGACAATTTTTTTATGATGGAACTGTGGTTTAACATTTTATAAATCATAAATTTCTGTACATGTATGGTTGCACAACAGCTGAATAAAGTTTTCTGATTTCTGACGTCTGTATATATATTCAGCTATAAAGACAGCAACCAGCCTGTGCTCTGGGCAGGCAGCAACTCTCAGTTTAGACACATGCAGGATCCCATTTTCCATCCCCCTTGTTGTTACATCATTGCTATGACAAATAGCTCATAAACGCAACCAGTCCCAATATTCAACATATCTCCCTCAATAAAACAAATTAAAATTAACTTCTTGCCACATAAATTTATTACACATTCTTCACATTTCTAAAATTCACCTTTACTAGAACATGGGCAAGGTCATCCCCAAATCTATGCAAACTATTCATATATACATCAATGTGTATAGTATTACCTCATACATAGTTACTGAACGTCCTTAGAGTAACCCTTTGGCGATTACTCCTGCGCACTGGTCCTCTGTCATAATGCTTCAAATTTGTCATTGCTGTTCAACAATTTTTTATATCTTCATTTCCAAGTTTCAATACTGCATGTTTCAATTTGGATAGAACATGGCCTCTATCTTTTGACTCCTCACCTATATGTTTTAAACCTGCATTAAAATGTACCACTTCCGCCTCACCACACTTTACCGCATTCCGGGCCAGATGTAGGTGAAATAGATTTGCCGATTTTTAATTACCGAATTTTACAGATTCGGTAATTAAAAATCGGTAAATCTAAGGGGTGGATATGTAGGTATTCCAGATGTGCTGGAATACCGATTCGGAAGAATTCGGTATTTACCGATTCGGTAAATACCGAATCGGTAATGCCCATGCATTCCTATGGGCTTTGAAGTCCATAGGAATGAATGAGCATTACTGATTCGGTATTTACCGAATCGGTAAATACCAATTTACACAAGGGTGCAGGGGATGTCACTTTGACACCCTCTGGCACCCCCAAAACAGGCTCGGGTGCCATGTGGCAGGCATACATGCCCTAAGGGCAGGTCTGCCTGGGGAAACACCAATTACATCGATGTAAATACATCGCGGTGCTGTTGCACCGCGATGTTTACATCGCATGGTCGTTCACATCGCAGTCTTTTAGTGCGCATGCAACAACGGCGCGATGGCATTAACATCGCATGCAATTACAAGGCATGCGATGTTAAAATGCCATTACAACGCACGGAAAATGTGAGCGTTTCTGTCAACCCCTTTCTCTTTATTTTTGTTACTTTGTTAGCCCGTTTTGTAATCCTCTTTTTTTGTCTGTTTCCAATTTATTTTTATTAGCTCGTGAGCTTTTTTGTGAGCGTTTTTTTTGGGGGGGGTTGACCATGTTGATAGCAACAGGCACTTGTGCGTTCTCGGTTGACCTTAAAGATGGCATAGTACACAGTATGGTGCGCGTGAACTTAAATATGATGACGATGATTTCATGAAAGCAGGAAACAGAGGGCAGAAAACCATGAATTCATGAAAGGTGTGCAAGATTTAACAAGAAACAGGTGCCAAGAAGCACGTGCCAATATTTAAGAAACGATGATTTCATGAAAGCAAAACGGGATAACATATAAGGACGACGAAGATTTCATGAAAGCAGGAAACAGAGGGCAGAAGGACGTGACAATATTTAAGAAACGATGATTTCATGAAAGCAAAACGGGATAACATATAAGGACGACGAAGATTTCATGAAAGCAGGAAACAGAGGGCAGAAGGACGTGACAATATTTAAGAAACGATGATTTCATGAAAGGTGTGCAAAATTTAAGAAGAGACAGGTGCCAAGAAGCACATGCCAATATTTAAGAAACAATGATTTCATGAAAGCAGGACGTGTGGTTTAACGGCTAGCTCTGCCGACTTTAGTGCTGTTAACCAAGGTTCGAGCCTCCTATCTAGTCGCCACACTTACAAGTTCAGCGCTATATTTACTTTTTATGTATTTACAGTGATATTAAAAGATATGTTAGAATGGCGCAGATGTAAGTATTTATAAGAGACAGGTGAATATTAATTAAAATTAATGAGAAGTGTCGACATGAGATGTGTCGACAAGAAATAGCTCAGCCTCGCAGATCTAAATATGTAAGAAGCAGGTGCCAAATCATATGTGTATGGGTGTATGGATGGATGCATGGATGGGTGGATGAATGCATGGCGGATGGATGGATGGATGGATGGATGGATGCATGGGTGTATGCATGGATGGGTGTATGGATGGATGCATGGACGGGTGTATGGATGGATGCATGGATGGATGGGTGAATGCATGGCGGATGGATGGATGCATGGGTGTATGCATGGATGGGTGTATAGATAGATGCATGGATGGGTGTATGGATGGATGCATGGATGGATGCATGGATGGGTGTTGGCGGATGGATCGATAGTTGTGGATGCATGGATGGGTGCTGGGGGATGGATGGATGGATGGGTGTATGGGTGGATGGATGCATGGAGGGGTGCTGGGGGATGGATGGATGGTTGTATGGGTGGATGGATGCATGGATGGGTGCTGGCGGGTGGATGGATGGTTGTATGGGTGGATGGATGCATGGATAGGTGCTGGCGGATGGATGGATGGATGGATGAATGGATGGATGAATGAATGAATGGATGGATGGATGAATGAATGCTCAGCCTCGCAGATGGGGACGGGGGAGGGGGAGCAGGCATATGCGGTGTGAGCGTGCGCGCATGGCCATACAACATGCATTTTGAGAAATACCCTTGAATATGAAAAAAATAAGCCACATACAAAAACACACGTTCTGTTTTTGGAAAACATTTCCAATATTTATTTAACCCTTAGTGTATTTTCCCCTTTCCCCTAAATCTCCCTTCAGTATCTTCCGTATGTTCAAGGGAAGCACCCGTTTTTGGAGGGACATGACCATATCTTGTAGAGTTCGCACCTCTGCTTGCAGACTGTTCGTCATTTGCTCAGTAGTTGTTACTCTGTCGGAGATCATGCCCAAATCACAACAGAGCAGATTCACATCAATAGCTTAGACTTAATTTTATGGATAATGTTATCCCAGGTGGTGTGTATAGCTGCTAATACATCTGCTTTTGAGGGGGGTTTGGTCCGTCTGCTGTTGTGGCCCATCAGCACACAAACTGGCACTCTCTTCCACCATGTCCTGGTTCACAGGCAGGGGCTGTGCATAATTAGGTATTTTGTTGGTTTGGGCTGAACAATTTCCTTTATCCTTCATCATAGTGCTTGACCTCAATGACTCCAGTGGCTCTAGGAAATTTTCAGCGCCACTTAACACCTCCAACCAGACCCACTTCAGGGTATACTCAAATCCGCGATATATTATGGTCAGGGCCTGATTCCGTACCTCTGTCTGCCCACTATAACACGGGGTAGAGGTCTCCTGCAGAACAAAAAATGCACATTGACTAGAAACCTGATCTCTCTCTAAAGTCCGAACATGTGTTTCCTGACAAATCCGGCTGTGTTACACTCTGAGCCGTCCTGTAGATATGCCTCTTTTTTTAATATATTACATAAGCAATCCACTTTTATGCCCTGCCGTGGACATCCAGAGTTCAACTTTCCTAACTGTTCACTGCCGGTGCCATTCTATGGTCATCATTCAAGTCTGCCCAGACAGAACGTCCCGGTTTCCCCCCCGACCTAACGCTTATGTTATGCTGCACCACTGTGCCATTACACGTCTTGCTGTTCCTGCAATGTTACAGCTCCGGGCCGGGCCCTCACTCCGCACTGCAGTGCTGATCTTATGCTGCGTCGCGGCCCTGGAACCGCACTCCGCCACAGCCGAAATGTGCTGCATTTCCCCGGCCACACGGGGAACACCAATGACATCGATGTAAACACATCGCCCAGTGAGGTCAACAAAATAAAGGCTCAAGCAGCCTTGACTAAATTAAAACGGTGTATCCATTTTAGGTGTTAATGCAAACTCATGTCATGTCACATACAAACCACCCAGATTGCCTATGCAGCTTTTGCTCATAATCAAAACAGCCTCTCAGTGACGTGTGAAAGTATGATTTTGTTTTTCTTTTAAATGACTAAACTATCAGAATAAATTTAAATGATGCGAGGAATACAGAGGCTGTTTTGATTATTTACAAAAGTTGAGTGCATACTTCTTGGATCATTTAAATTCATTCTGCTTATTTAGCCATCTAAAAGAAAAAGAAAATCATACTTTCACGTCACAGGGAAAAGAATGTTCCTACTTCTCTGCAAACGCTGCTCTGTAATTTGCATGCATGATCCAAAAATGTGACTATCTGGGACAGCTGTAGGGCACAAACATCGCGTTGTTATGTCGCACGATGTAATGTCGGCGATGTAACAAGCGATCCAATTAAAAGGCCGCATTTGCGGCGCAACAACGCGCGATGTTTAAATTGCCGATGTCATCGCCGTTGCGATTTAAAAGCCGCGATGTAGATGCGCGCGATATCGATGTCCACGATATCGCGTCATACAACCGTCTGCCTGTCACATGGCATATTTACCATCAAATTGGATTTGATGATAAAATACCGATTCGGTAAGGCCTCTGGGACTCTGAAGAGTCCCACCTACATCTGGGTGCCTCAGAATCGGTAAATTTACCGAATTTTTATTTTACCGAATCGGTAACATTACCGATTCGGTATTTTTACCGATTCGGTAAAATAATGCCCCCTACATACCTGTCACCCATTTTCCGATCGGTAACGGCCAAAATCGGCCGTTACCGCTCGGTAAACGGCCTCAAACGGCCACCTACATCTGGCCCTCCATCTTTTTTCATCATCCACTATAACAGAAAATGTCAATACCATTTGCACCTTTATAGGTTCCGACCATTTAGATTCTCCCTTCCTACATATATATGGAATTTGCTCACTCTTACAAAATTCCTAACTTCAAATTTTGAGGCACTCTCCACAACCTCTCCGTTCACCAATCAATACCATCACTGTTTCCTGCACACACTTTCTCTCATCATCTCTTCATTTACCTTTGCCACCTTCCTTTTGTTCATCCATGCTGGCACAGCTACTGTACTAGCTTTCCTACTCTTCAATAACATAAATGGTGTATCCTCAGTCATAGAGTGTGGAGTAGTCCTTTAATTCCACACCATTTTCTTGATTTTCTCTTTCAAATCAAGCACACTCCTTAAAGACAATTGTATTTTTACTCAAACCTCTCTATTAAATCTTTCAACACAACCATCTTCATGTGGGTGATATGCTGAGGTTTTCTTGTGAATAATTCCACTTTGAGCCTAAACTTATTGTGCTGCAAATTGTGGTCCATTATCTGATATCAACTCTTCTGGATATCCTTCTCTTCTGAATACTTATTTTCAGAATTCAATCACCACCTTTGCTTTTACCTCCCTAACAAAGTAAGCTCCTGTCATTTAGAATAATGATCCATTAATACTATGGCAAATCTCATGTCTGTCCCCAAAATCTCAAATTGCCTACTAACATCTATCCCTACTCTTTGCCATGAATGTTCAGGCAATTCCATAACTATTACAGGTGTTCCTTTCACAGTATGCTACTTGTCAATACAAGCGCAAGTAATACATCCTCTCCCAAATCTTTCCACATCCAGCCTCTTTGTAATGGTAAACATAATAAGAAATCCGCATTCATATTTTTTACTCCTGGAACATATTTCATATTAAATGTATGCCCTTGTAACCTGAATAACCACTTTGCTATACCTAGAGTTGCATTCTCTGCACCCTCAGTTGTAAATACATCAATTAATGGTTTGTGATCATTCCACAGTTCGAATTCCATGCCCCATACAAGATTTCTAAAATATTGTATGCCCCACCAACAGGCAATTGTCTCTTTCTCGATAGTAGAGTAAATTAACTCTGCTCTTTTCAATGTTCTGGAAGCAAATGCAATCACTCTTTCATGGCCATTTTTTTTCCATGCATGAGTACAGCGCCCATTCCATGCATGCTTGCATCAGTTGCAATCATAGACTGATCCTGGGGATCAAATGGAGATAATGCCACGGCATTCATTATACATTTCTTGATTTCACAGAAGGCATTTTGACACTCCATTGACCAATTAAATGTACTTCCCTTTTTCTTTAATTTCCTCTTTGGCTGTACTTTATCACCAAAATAATCAACAAATTTCATGTAAAATTCTACCTAACCAAAAAATTACCACAGTTGGTCTTTGTCTATTGGACTTGGAGCATTCTCAATAGCTTCCGCGAATTTTAATTTAGGCTTGATTCCGTGGAATGAGAGAGTGTGTCCCAAGTACTCAATCTCTTGTGCTGCAAATTTACATTTGTTCAATTCCACAGTTAAACCGGCTGTGAGGCTCATCTGGATTTTCCACAGGGGCGAAATGGATGGAGCAGATGCTAGATCTCTACTCCCCTCACCCACCTCTTCTGCCCAACAGAGTCAAAGCCAAAGAGGGAAGGTGGGAAAGAAGGGGAAAGAAAACAAGGAAAGGGAGAAGGAGTAGAGTCCGCTGGTCTGTCCAATTCGCTGTTAACAGGATTCCTAATGGAGAAAACACACACATGACACTCTTCCTGACCTAGGGTTTTGTTATATACATAAGTGGTTATTTTAGTGTTCTAGCAGTTGCAGGTTCGGCAGTTGTATGAAGACAATATCAAAGAACTAGAGCGAGAGGCTCACAGAATGTATCTAGAAAATTAACACACATTATTTCTAAAGACTGCAGTATTTCAGCTGCAAACAATGATAAATGTGAAACATACTTACCTTAACAACAACCACCGTAGAGAACCAACTGACCCACAAAAAATCATATATTTTGCCTGAACATCAGGAAAAAAACAACAAATGTATTTTCCTAGTCAGGAGAAACAAATAAAGGGGACAAACGTAGGGCACAAAAAAGGTGCAGGGTCAAGCGCGTAATTTACAGAGAAAGAGCAGTGGTTAACCCCTTCGATGCTGATGACGAGCTCAGCTCGTCATCAGCCACGGGGGGCGTGTGCGGATGACGAGCTGAGCTCGTCATCTTACGCGGCTTTTAGAAAAAAGCCGCGTAGGGGAAAAATAACCGCCGCAGCGATGCGGTTAAAAGGCAATCTCTCTTTATTTGCAGAAAGAGATATGAAAACATCTTGAAAATGAAACAAGGTCAAGGCTGGAGGGACTTTAACAATGAAAGAAGGAGCAATAGATCAGATAAGTATAATAAGCCACTAGATACTTGAATAATATGTATCCTACCTTGATACTGAACTAGAATTCTTTTGAAATACCGCTTTTGTATGTTTATTCAATGTGCAGGTACCAGGAGTTAGCAGTGTGGGAAATGCTGCATTCAGGAAAAAAGCAAAACCGTCTGACTGATGAGGGAAATCCAGGAAGATGCTGTTCCCCGGAAGAAAGATATCAACCAGGAAGGCACTGTAGGACGCCAGAAGAGAAACACCCAGGATGTCTCTTCACAGTGGAGCTGAAACGGAGAATGCAGGTAAGTGGGTAAAACAAGGGGGGCCACCACCTATTGCTTCCAGATACGTTTCAAACGCCTCACGCCAGTCCTCAAAACTCATTACTGGTTCACCTGGCTTAGCTAAAAACATAGGTGGTGACGAAACTGATTGCATCATCATGATAATTTGCACACACACACTTAAATACCTACTAAATTTAAGTGTAATAACAATGATGTGCCCACTCGCAATTTAGTCCACTAAATTCTCATGTCATACACAATGTATACGATATGTTAATCTAGACCACCACATTCTCATATCATATGCTATGTATATGCTATGTTACAATTCAATAGTAACTACACCTACTCCCATACTAAATACAGATATAAAACAAATAACTAACATAAAGAAAGTGGTCACTGTCATCATTCAGCATTAACTTTGAATAAAACAATTAACTAAAATAACTAACCAACAAAAATGAAGTTGTCACGGTTGTCTCAGTTCTAGTGGTAAAGGACACACAATTATTCTTGAAGAATTGACATATGCAGATTCCTAAGTACACGTCATATGGTTGCCGGTTCATTCCATATCCCAAGCTGTGATGGCAACCATTTGTCAAATACTTCCTTCCTGTTTTCAGCCCTTAATATAGGAGTCCTCTTTCGAATCCTACTATAATGTGGTTCTCACAAGTCGTTGGGCACAAATTGCACTGCTTTCAAGTTGCCAGACAGTAAGACACAACTGCTTTAATATAATTTAGCTCTCCTTTGTAGCACAGCCAGCTACAAATCTGCCACTCAAACACGCTTCAAAACTTCTCACTAAGATAATGGCCATGAGGGCTCTCTTTACACGCACAATGATAATTGCCATGAGCTCTGAAAAGACACTCTTCAAATATTCAAGTCCTTGATGTGCCAAGCCA
Organism: Lissotriton vulgaris; assembly: GCF_964263255.1. Taxonomy (NCBI): domain Eukaryota; kingdom Metazoa; phylum Chordata; class Amphibia; order Caudata; family Salamandridae; genus Lissotriton; species Lissotriton vulgaris. Next base: position 783,894,445 of record NC_141699.1, read on the forward strand.
ATGAAATCTGTAATAAGAATAACCCCCACTGACCATGAATTTCATAGCTTTATTCATAAACTAGGTGTTGTATTGAATTTAGTTAATTGAAAATCGTTCCCTCTCCGGGGTCCTTGCCTAGCAGTCACACAGTACACCTCCTCACAGCAGGGGTTCCAGTGGAACACTTCGGATACCGCAGGCACTCTCTTCTCCTCACAGTGGTTGTCGTGCGGTCACATCAGAACTCCTCTAAGCGGGCTTACAGTGAGGTCGCGCTGAATAAAAACAAAAAAAACTCACCGCTTTGCTGCATTCCATAAATCAGCCCACACACCTGGTCACGCTTCACATTAAGTTGTCTCTTGACACCTCAGTCTGCCCCCAGCAGTAAGTGTCTCACTTTCAGCCACCCGCACCAGGACTTTACCTCAGAAATAAGGGCTAATATCTTCCAGTTCCACCGATCTACCGTGACCAAATACCAGGCATGGAGAAAGGATATCTCATGTTGACATGCCTTAACTGACTTCACCATTGGCAGCAAAAATAACCAAAGTTATCAAACCGCTGGGGTCTCATGCCTCTCCAGGTAAGGCACTGATCTCCTTTTCCTCACAGTCTTCACCGACATTCCCTAATGAGTATCTTGTTGAGACGAGGTAGCATTGATGATTCACTGGTTGGAAGGTCTCCTAAATCTTAGTATCGGGCTAGTCCTGTCTTCAACCGCATCCCATCCTCGTCGCCACTGAAAGAAGCTTTTTCTATAAGAAAAACTCTGAAAATCAATAGTTGACATATGTATTTATTCAGCTATAAAGACAGCAAATAGCCCATGCTCTAGGCAAGCTGCAACTGTCAGTTTAGACACAAACAGAATCCCACATTTCATTCCTCTCTTTATTACATAATTTCCATGACGAGGAGTTTGTCAAGGCACCCAGACCCAATAAACAACACATGACATTGAACAGGACATGATAATAATTCACACTGATGACATTCCTTAATAACTGTGTGATTAATATAACAGCTCAGCACAAATTACTTTTTTACACACATTTTTATTATGGTGCTGTCATAATCTTTGAAAGTTGTGGAGGGGACTTCAATATACTTTTTAAACCATAGTGAGCGAAGTATGTGAGCCAGACCTCTTCTAGGCAGAACAAAGCAAACACAAGGAGATGATGGACAGAGCACTGAAACTTTTCAGACACGCGCCCCCAGGCACAGATCTGGGTGGAATCCATAATCATTCTTTAGCTCACTTCGCCACCTTAGTTCAGACCCCGCTATATGCAAATCAGTCTTGACCATGTGCCTCATGGGAACAGTCCAGCCCGAATGACCAAGGCAGGTCTTCCCTGAACCGGAAACAAGCACCCTGGAACCGGTTTCGGGATAACGCCCTTCATGAGGCAGGCTAGCTTGAATCCAGTGGCAAAGTGAGCGAGGGACCCAGGTCTGGGCAAACCCTGGAAACTTAGAGTGAACAAAGTAAACACAAGGAGATGATGGACAGAGCACTGAAACCTTTCAGACACTCACCCCCAGTCACAGATCTGGGTTGAATCCATCATCATTCTTTAGCTCACTTTGCCACCTCAGTTCAGACCCAGCTATATGCAAATCAGTCTTGACCCTGTGCCTCATGGGAACCGTCCAGCCCAAATTGCCTAGGCAGGTCTTCCCTGAACCGGAAACAAGTATCCTGGGGCCCGTTTCGGAGTAACACCCTTCATCAGCCAGGCTAACTTAAATCCAGTGGCAAAGTGAGCAAGGGACCCACGTCTGTGCATACCCTGCCAAATTAGAGCAAACAAAGCAAACACAATCAATTGTTGTTTTTGCATTTGTCACCACAAATGGGACATGTATGCTTAGACGTGGGTCCCGTGCTCTCCATGCTTTCTCTTTCGGAAACCAACCTCAGGTTCAGTTGCCTCTGTCTTTCTGGCCCCTGCACCCCTGCTCTGCTGGTTCTCCTGCTTTCTTCCTGCTCACAGTTTTCTTCAGCTGAGTTTGGCTTCTGGTCGCTTTCCCAGTCAGTTCCCCTTTCTAAGGCAGTCTCAGCTTCACTTCCGTTGTGACCCTCTTCAGCTTGATCTAGTGAGCAACCAGCTTCATCAGACACCCTCACAGCTTGGCTTGTCCCTTCCTCTGGCCCTGTCACCTCAACTGGATTTTCATTTGGGAGAGGAACTGTTTCTTCCAAGGGTGCTGGAACTCGACGGGCGTGTGAAGCATGCACCCAATTCGGCAGCCCTCCACACTTTACAGCAGTGTTAAAACAAAGATGACTTGGTAGGGTCCTTTCCAACGAACATCCAAGCAGCTCTTTATTACGTGCTTCCGAACCAGCACCCAGTCCCCCGGACTCAGGTCGTGGCAGAGATCACTGGAAGCCGGGACCACAGCAGCCTTCAGCTAATGGGATACAGAACGGATGACATCAGCGAGACCCTTGCAATAATCTAGGATCAGATCATCTGTGATGCGCAGCAAGGCTGTCGATGGCACCGCTGGTAACCTCATTGCCCTCCCCATTAGCACTTCATGAGGTGAGAGACCTGTTCTCCTGTTTGGGGTAGTGCGCATACTCATTAGCACCAAAGGCAAAGCTTCTGGCCACTTCAGAGACGTGGATGAACACACTTTCGCCATCCGAGCTTTCAAAGTTCCGTTGATTTGCTCCACTATTCCAGAAACCTCTGGTCGGTAACTACAATGGAGTCTTTGAACAATGTTCAGTGCAGTGCAAAGCATCTTCATGATCTCACTATGGAAGTGCGTTCCTCTGTCTGATTCCAAAGAAGTCGGAACCCTGAATCTAGGCACAACAATAGCTTAGCTACTGTAAGTGTGTCGCACCTGCGTGTCGAGTACGCCTCCACCCACTGTGAGAACACACACACCACCACCAAGATGTATCTCAAATGATTGCACCTAGGCATCTCAATAAAGTCTAATTGCATTCTGTTGAAAGGCCCTCCAGACCTCCCAATGTGACTCATGGTAAGTGCAGTTCTCTTTCCAACATTCATTTGTTGACATGTAACACAACTTTGACACACAGCTTCTGCCACTGCACAAAACATTGGATTGTACCATGTTTGTCTGAACACTCGCACCATCGCATCTCTTCCTAAATGAACTGCACCATGAATTTGCCTCGCCATTGGACTCAACAGCTCATCCGGCAACACCGCTCTCCCATAAGTCGATACCCAAACGTCCACACCTCCTTTCACACAGCTGGAATTGATCCACACATGACTGACTGAATTAGCGAATAAATATGATGTGGATCTGTCTAGGACAAAAATGTTACAGGGTAATCACAGACTGCCATATACTGATCAAGACTTAGAAGAGAAAATGGTGATCAGACTAAAGACTCACATTAGAGAACTGATCATAGGGATACGAGCCTGGAGTAGACTTGACAAATGGGAAGAAAGGTGGTCAAAGAAAAGAGTGTTAGAAGGTGTGTGGCAGAGACGCCTCCTCCAGAAGGGGGAATGGCAGGAATTGGTCTGACACTTGTTCCTGCATGCATTTGAGCTCATCCCAAGTATCTGCCATGGCAAGCATCATGTGTAACTCGGTTCTTTCTTGGCACCCCTCTATGTCTTGTTCAGTGAAGGAATAGCCTTGTTCCGCACAGAGACGTGCAACCTCATCTATTTCCAAGTGACACAAATCTGTCCCCTTTCCATGAGCCGTGCACTTTACTACAGCAATTTCTTTAGGACATTGCAAAGCTTCCAAGAGAAACCTCACGAATTCCCCATTTCTAATGGGGGATCCAGATGATGTCATGTAACCTCTCTGAGACCATAACTGTCCGAAGTCATGAACCACACCAAACCCATATTGGCTATCAGTGTAAATGGTAATCCGAATCTGATCTGCTGCCAAGCAAGCACGAGTTAGACCAATGATTTCAGGCACCTGAGCGGAGTATACTCCTTCCAGGCACGCAGCTTCAACAACTCCTGTAAAGGTGCATACAGCAACTGCTACTCTCAACTGACCAACACTGTCTCTTATACATGAACCATCAACAAGGAAAATTTCATCAGGGTCAGTCAACGGTTCATCAACAATGTCAGGTCTCAGTTTGGTCAAAGTTCAGTCACATCGAGACAATCATGGTCCTCACAATCTTCATCAAGCATGTTTGGCAACGGCATCAAGATAGTAGGATTCAAAACAGAGCCCCTCTTAAGGGTCACATTCTTCGCAGCAAGTATAACCTGCTTGTAGCGTGTGAGCCTGTTATTCGTCAAGTGCTGTGACTTGCTCCTGGTCATTAACAATTCAACAGAATGTGGCACATACACAGTTAATTGGTGACCCATAACAATGCTCTCACACCTTTCAATGCTGACACCCGTTGCAGCAACGGATTTGAGACATCCGGGTAAAGCTGAAGCTACTGGATCTAAATTAGCTGAGAAGTAGGCAACTGGTCTACGGACACCTCCATGATCCTGAGCTAGGACTGCTAATGCACAACCTTCTTGTTCACAGCAGAATAGTGAAAAAGGTTTATTGTAGTCAGGCATTCCCAGTGCCGGAGCACAACAAAGGTCCTCTTGCAACTCAAGGAAAGCCTTCATACAGTCGTTGTCCCATTCTTATGCGTCAGTCTCTGCAAAGACTTTGCCTTTAATGAGAAGTTGGCAATCCACTGGCGACAGTAGCAAACCATCCCTAGGAACATCCTGACCTCTCTCTAGGTTGAAGGCACCATCATGTTCATTATTGCTCAATCCTATCAGGTGACACTTTCCTTTTGCCCTTCTCTATTCTGTGACACAGATACTGCACCTCGTTCAAGCAGTACTGTAACTTATTTGGCGATACCTTGTGTCCATTCTCTGCCAAATGATTCAATAAAGCGATGGTATCAATCCTGCATGCATCTTCTGTTTCTGGCGCCACAAGGAGGTCGTCTATTAACTGGACGAGAACTGAGTTCTGCGAATCTATGACAGAATATCGAAAGACAGAATATCGACCTACAGAAACATCGACGCTGGAATATCGAAGGCAAGTATATAGACATCCTATCTACAACATGGTAAGTACAAAAATATCGAAACAAAAATATAGATGTTAAAGATATCGTTATTAAAAATATCGTTTTTTATCTGGTAATAATAATGTGTAAAATAAAGTAAATAACACTTAAAAATAAAATAAACATAGTTAAAAAAAAATAAAGTTCACAAGTAGTAATACATTAATTAAACATATACATAAAATATATAATATATACTTACTTAATAATAAGTTTTAATAATTATTTTAATTACTTATAAATTATTTAAAAATACTATAAATTACAAATACATCTACACACATAAAATAATAACATAAACAGTAAATATTTATATTTAATACATTAGAAAAATATATATACTTTCAATATTTTTAAAATTAATTAAATACTACATTATCTAAAATAATACAAAAAATATTAAATTGAAAAATAAATAAAAATACTATTTAAAGTCCAAAAAAATACAATAATGAAAACATTGGATAGCGTAGGACGTAAAATTACTATTCCCACTCCAGAAAATGCAACAGTAGGGAAAGTGGTAAATAGAGTGGTGGTAACAATTACTATCCACACTCCAGAGAGTGCAACAGTAGGGAAAGTCTTGGACAGCGTAGGGGTAAAAATTACTATTCCCACTCCAGAGAGTGCAACAGTAGGGAAAGCATTGGATAGCGGGTGGGTAAAAATGACTATTCCCACTCCAGAGAGTGCAGCAGTAGAGAAAGAGTTGAATAGCGTAGGGGTAAAAATTACTATTCCCAATCCAAAGAGTACAACAGTGGGGAAAGTGTTGGATAGCGTAAGGGTAAAAATTACTATTCCCACTCCAGTAAGTGCAACAGTAGGGAATGCGTTGGATAGCGGGGGGTAAAAATGACTATTCCAACTCCAGAGAGTGAAACAGTAGGGAAAGCGTTGGATAGCGTAAGGGTAAAAATTACTATTCCCACTCCAGTGAGTGCAGCAGTAGAGAAAGAGTTGGATAGCGTAGGGGTAAAAATTACTATTCCCAATCCAAAGAGTACAACAGTGGGGAGAGTGTTGGATAGCGTAAGGGTAAAAATTACTATTCCCACTCCAGAGAGTGCAACAGTAGGGAAAGTGTTGGATAGCGGGTGGGTAAAACTTACTATTCCCACTCCAGTGAGTGCAACAGTAGGGAAAGCATTGGATAGCATAGGGGTAAACATTACTATTCCAACTCCAGAGGGTGTAACAGTAGGGAAAGCGTTGGAAAGCGTAGGGGTAAAAATTACTATTCCAACTCCAGAGGGTGCAACAGTAGGAAAAGCGTTGGATAGCGTAAGGGTAAAAATTACTTTTCCCACTCCAGAGAGTGCAACAGTAGGGAAAGTGTTGGATAGCGGGTGGGTAAAACTTACTATTCCCACTCCAGTGAGTGCAACAGTAGGGAAAGTGTTGGATAGCATAGGGGTAAAAATTACTATTCCCACTCCAAAGAGTGCAATAGTAGGGAAAGTGTTGGATAGCGGGTGGGTAAAACTTACTATTCCCACTCCAGTGAGTGAAATAGTAGGGAAAGCATTGGATAGCATAGGGGTAAAAATTACTATTCCAACTCCAGAGGGTGTAACAGTATGGAAAGCGTTGGAAAGCGTAGGGGTAAAAATTACTATTCCAACTCCAGAGGGTGCAACAGTAGGAAAAGCGTTGGATAGCGTAGGGGTAAAAATTACTATTCCAAATCCAGAGGGTGCAACAGTAGGGAAAGCGTTGGATAATGTAGGGGTAAAAATGACTATTCCAACTCCAGAGGGTGTAACAGTAGGGAAAGCGTCGGGTAGCTTAGGGGTAAAAATTACTATTCCAACTTCAGAGGGTGTAACAGTAGGGAACGCATTGGATAGCGTAGGGGTAAAAATTACTATTCCAACTCCAGAGGGTGTAACAGTAGGGAAAGCGTTGGATAGCGTAGGGGTAAAAATTACTATTCCAACTCCAGAGGGTGTAACAGTAGGGAAAGCGTTGGATAGCGTAGGGGTAAAAATTACTATTCCAACTCCAGAGGGTGTAACAGTAGGGAAAGCGTTGGATAGCGTGCAGGTCAAAATTACTATTCCATCTTCAGGGAGTGAAACAGAAAGGAAACCATTGGATAGCATAGAATTTAAATATAACATACTCATAAAAAAAATGTATATATAAATAATGAATAATTTAATTTTACATAAATCTACATAATTTACAAACAATGAATAAATATTAAAAGCAATTACAATTGAATAATTACTTAACAATAAATTAACAATAAATACCAATAAATATTAATTAATAAATATTAGTCATCAAATAATAAAAAAGAAACAATAAAATATTTTTCATTACAACATTTTTTAATTATTAAAAATTCATTCAAAATGAAAAATTATTAAATAATAATATTTTTCATACCAAATAATACTTTTTATGAAACATTGATTACCAACTAATTAAAAATGATTTCCAATTAATACAAATGAATTACCAATTAGAAATATTAATTGGCAATTAACAAAATAATTTATTATTTAAAAAATTATTTATCAATTTAAAAAAAGTTAACAATTAATAACATTAATTACCAATTACAAAAATTACTTATCAATTAAAATAATTAATTGCCAATTAATAACTAATTATAAATAAAATATTTATCCATACCAATAAATAAATATAAATCATTAATGAATTACAATTAAATTACTTCCCACCCAATTCCCCTATAAACCCACAACCCGCTACAGAAATAAAAACAAAAATTAATTAAAATTAATTTATAATTCCTAAAAATTTATAATTAATTTAGTATATTTAAAAACCTTCCCACTGTATTCCCCTATAAACCCACAACCCGCTCCGGTACTAAAACATAAAATGTACTTAAAAATAACATTATTATAATATAAAAATAGTACATGTATAATTTAAAACAATTAAAAAACATATTACACATACATAATAAAATACATAACAATAATACAAATATCGATATTAGTAACATCAAAATTAGTTACATCGATATATATGCTATCAATATGACTAACTTCGATATTACTTACATCGATATAAAAAAAATCGATATTACTTACCTTAGGGTCGATATTCTGTCCAACAATATTCTTGACCTCGATATTCTATACCTTCGTCATTTCCAACTCGATATTTTTGTAGGTCGATATATAAAACTCGATATTTAGACTGTGTAGTTCTGCGGCAGTACTAGACCCTTAAGATTCTTTTTCAAGATCTGATTAAAGATCAATGGGCTCTCTGTGTACACCTGAGGGATACGATACCACATTAAGACACGACTTTCCAGTTTGAAAGCGAAAAGAAATTGGCTCTCTTCATGCAGAGGTATTGAGAAGAAAGCCTGACAAAGATCAATCACAGTGAACCACTCAGCTTGGCACAGGGTCTGAAATAAGATTGCAGATGGATTTGGTACCACTGGACAACAGGGAACAACTATGTTATTCACTCGGCGCAAATCCTAAACTTCCTGCTCGGTTTCTGCAATCCCATGATTGGCGAGTTACATGGACTGCCCAATATCTCTTTCAGAATTCCCTGTTTAATCATAGACTCAATCACAGGCTTTATCCCTGCAATCGTCTCTGGGGTCAAATTATACTGAGGCGTTCTAGGGAAATCAGCATTCTGCTTGACCTAAATCTTAACTGGCTCAATTCCTTTAATCAATCCTATGTCTTCTCCTGTGAAGTCCCACACCTCCTGTGAGACTGAATCTCTCTCATCAAGTGGAAGCTCCTCCACTGTCAGAGCAGGGTACATCTCTATGCACACATGCTGATTTGCAACCTTAAATGTAGCGTCATCATCATTAGTCTGCAGTTCCACTCCCTTAGGGATGCAATAAATGGTGCAATTAAGCTTGCATAGGAGATCCCTCCCTTGCAAAAAAACAGGATTTGAATCGCTCACCACAAATTGATGTCTATCCCTGAACGTTCCCATCTTCACAGGAATCGGTTCCGTCAGAGGATTTGTCATTTTCCTATTTGCAAAGCCTACAACTTGGATTTTCTGTCCCGAGAGGGGTAGGTTGGGGACTACTGCAGATCTCACAGTAGAACGGGTAGCACCAGTATCAACAAAAATGTGGTAGAGTGACCATCAACATCAGCTGCTACAAATGGTCCCCTCTGGTCTACCTCCAAGACTGCCCAAGAGCGCAGTCTTCCTCCCCTCCCAGGCACCGTCATGCCAACGGGTCTAGGTAACAGTTGTCGCTCTCTTCAAAGAGAGGCATCTGCTGGTAAGTCCGAGTCCCTGTCGAGATTCTTGGTGGCTGGGGAACCTGGACTCGAGGAGCCGAAGTCCCCCCTTTTATCGACTTATTCTTTGCTACTGCTGTCATCACCTGAGGTACATGTACCTGAACCACTTCCTCCTCCTGCTGCACCTGATTTGTAGGATTGTAGAGGCACTCACGTCTCCAGTATCCAATCTGATGACACTGGTGGCACTCAGTTGTCTTTTTCAGAGTCGCCAAATGTACCCTTGGCTTAGAGTCATCCCCATTCCACTTTTTCTGACCATTCTGTTTCCTCCCTAGAGTACCTCCTCCTGATTGAACTTGACCTCCCTTGTCAGCAGATTGCATCTGGACCAACATAAGCTTGTCTTTAAACTTTTTGTGCTTCGAGTCGATATCATCACTACAGTATCAGGCATACCTCAAAATATCGTCCAGCGGCTTGTTCTGCCAACAGATCAAGGGTTGCTGGATCATGAGGCAAATCTCAGGTCTCAACCCTAGAACGAACTTTGAAACAAACTGTCCCATGTTCTTACGGTCCTTTACATCTTATCTTAATGTTTTGTTGAAGCGCTACAGCTGCCTCGGCAATGAGGCGTCCCGGCGCTGAAACCTAGATCCGATCCTGAGCAAGAAGGCCTAAGGGCAGAGGCGGGTTTAGAGACAAGGGAAAAGATAAGTTTTCACTGCCTTTCGGAAGGCAGAAAGGTTGTCCAGCGCGCGAATATGATGTGGGAGTTCGTTCCACATCTTGGGTCCCAGGAACCTAAAGGAGCGTCCGCCCATGCGGGAGAGTTTTATGCGTGGGACACAGAGGAGGTTTTGGTTGGAAGATCTTAGGTTCCGTGACGGCGCATAGGGAGTGAGAAGGGGTTGAAGCAGAGGGGGAGTGTCAAGTTTGAGAATTTTGAAGGTCATGATGAGGGTCTTAAACTTGATTCTGGAGTCAACCGGGAGCCAGTGCAAATTCCTGATGGTTGCTCTGGCTGAACATCTGCGGGGCAGGCCGATCAGAGTTCTAGCGGCCGAGTTCTGCACGCGTTGGAGTCGTGCTAGCTCACATTTGTTGGCGCCGAGAAGGAGTACATTGGCGTAGTCTAGACGCGAGAGTATGGTGGCTTGGATGATGAGCTGTCGGGTCTTTGCGTCAAAGAAGCCTAGTATGTGGCTGAGGCTTCTCAGTAAGCCAATGCAGGTGCCAGCAACTTTCTTGGTGTGGGCTTGAAAGTTGAGTGAGTCGTCCATCCATACACCCAGGTTTTTCACAACGGTTTTGGGGGGAGGGATGGTACCGAGGGAGGACGGCCACCAGTGCTCATTCCAAAGGCTGGTGTTTTTGCCGAGGAGGAGCACCTCTGTTTTTCCGCCGTTGAGCTGTAGACAGTTTGTGGTCATCCATTGGGCGACCGCGGAGAGTCCGTTTTTAAAATTAGAGGAAAAGTTTGAGGGTCCATCTGAGAGGGCAATGGCCAATTGTGTATCATCAGCATACGATACTAATGTTAAGCCCCATTCTTTGGCCACTGCCGCCAGAGGCTGAACATAAAGATTAAAAAGAGAGGGGCTTAGCGCCGAGCCCTGCGGGACTCCCTGATCAATAGGATGGGGTTTAGATAGAAAGGGTGGGGCAGAGACTCGAAAGGACCTGTTTTCGAGGAAGGATCTAAACCACTCCAGGGCATGGCCCTTTACACCAAAGCTAGGTCAACCCATGAGAAACTGACTGAATTAGCGATTAAATATGATGTGGATCTGTCTAGGACAAAAATGTTACAGGGTACTCACAGACTGCAATATACTGATCAAGACTTAGAAGAGAAAAGGGTAATCGGAATAAAGACTCACATTAGAGAACTGATCATAGACCACTGTACTGCTTAAAGACTTGCAACAGTCATTCGTAATACTCATGCACTGTCTCTTTAGGTTGCTGAACCGTCCGATCTATCTTCAGCCAGTCAATATCCTGTGGTGGTACCTTAGATTTCAACCTCATAATCACTTGTTCGTATTTTTTCATTACAAGAGGTGACGGACCATTTGTGGCAGCATCCCTATCTGGCTCCACAGTGGGCCATTCAATAGCAACCTTGCATGCTACCCACAAATATCCCGGAACCACAATGTCAAACAAAGTATTCAAGTCAATCCACAGCACTTTAAAGATCTTAACAAACCTCTTTACCTGTTTGTACCATTCAACTGGGCTCTCTCGCAGCTTTGGGAATTCATTCGTAAAGGCAGCTAAATCTCCCCTACTCCAGGGCACATGTACATAACCCCCATTGGCCACCTCCCATAAAGGGTATGCTCCAATTCCTGCCATTCTCCCTCCTGCTCCTGGAGAAGGTGTCTCTGTCACACTCCTTCTAACACTCTTTTTCTTTGACCACCTTTCTTCCCATTTGTCAAGTCTGCTCCAGGCTCGTATCCCTATGATCAGTTCTCTAATGTGAGTCTTTATTCCGATTACCCTTTTCTCTTCTAAGTCTTGATCAGTATATTGCAGTCTGTGAGTACCCTGTAACATTTTTGTCCTAGACAGATCCACATCATATTTAATCGCTAATTCAGTCAGTTTCTCATGGGTTGACCTAGCTTTCCAAGTCACATCCTTCGCTACAAACAGCAACTCATCTGGTTCATAAAGTTCAATCCTCTCTAAAGGCAAGTTTCCTTCCACAATCTCATCCACTTCTGCTTTTAGCTGCATTACATCAATTCTTTTTGCCTTTATTGTTGCACTCAAAGTACCTCAACTAGATGCACCACTTATCTCTCTACAAGCACTGTCTTGTTCCCTGCATCTGTCCGCCTCAGATATGTCTCTGAAAGCCGTCCTGTTCTCGGCACTTCCCTGATCCCAGTCCTTCCTTGGCCTGTCGCTCTGAGCCCCTTCAACTTTCTCCGATGTTCTCAAATCTGGCATCAATTCCCCGAAAGATTTTGGCCTTGGTCTCCTTAGATCCATCGGTCCTCTCGACGAGTCTGCTGTCGCTGGTAACGGGGTACTCGATTCTACAGGCCTTGGCATTTGACTCAATCCATCCACTACACTGTTCCTTCCATAGCTTGTACTCCCCTCCATACCCATCTGTGGCGGACCTCCACTTCACGTCTGCTCTGGATTATATACGGACACTATGGGACCAATGGTAATCGGTACTGTAAGAGCATCCGGCAACCTCTGAGAACTGACACTTTCTACATTCTGTCCTTCTCCTGTCGAGAGCTTTCCCACTACTTCAGTTCTAGGAGGGACTTGCGGTACCCTAACTTCCTCTACCGGGGCGGTCTTTCCTCCCCTGACTCTGGGTTGTATGGAGGTGGTCTCTCAGATAACAGCCTTTCTATCAAGCTGTCATCTGTATCAATGTCATCTTCCTCTGCATTCTTTTTCTGCGCATTCCTTGTCTTAACCAACAGTGGGTACAATCTATCTCCCTCAATCGTCTGTACCCTCCATCTCTTCTCCAATGCATCCCACCTCGCGTCTTGGACTGCCCGAACTGACCTCTTCACCCTTTCCTGTCGCTTGTCCCGATTCCTTACGTGTGCAGCCCTGATCCATGCATTCAATGCCTCAAACTGTGTCGGACTAGGTAGGGGTCGCAAAGAATCTATAATCGATTTCAACTGATATAACACTTCCAATCTAAAAGTTCTGTATCTGGGAAAGGTCAACTCCTCATTTCCGTCAGTCATCTTGCACCAGTTCTCGAGCCACAATATAGTGTGCAACCCAACATTCGTAGCCATGTAATGAACCAGAGTATTCTTGGGCGAGGCCTCTTCTCCCCCCGGGGTTCTAACCTCTTTTCTTTTCTGAAAAAATCATGCAAAACTTTAAAACATTTCATGGTGAAAACCAGCGTTTCTTCTCCCACAGCGCTCTTTTACTTCCTGATGAGTATCCACCAATCCCAGCGCAGCTCCACTAACCGTACTATCCCAGCGCAGCACCTTTGATGCCACTCGCCTCCGCTTTCGCATCAGTTCCCCTCCTTTACAGTTCGTCTTTCACTCACACACACGTCCCAATCATACACTGAAATGATCACTTCCGACCAAGCAATCACTTCGCTGACTGTATGTCCACAGTCTGACTGTACGTCCACAGTTGCGTAATTGTCACCAAACTGGCAACTGTCTGTCCACGAAACGACCGAACAATCGCCTCACTGATAGGTTACAAACACACAGCAACTCACAACCAGCGTCAGTTACTCACGCACTCACACATTCGTTTCCCCTATCTCGGTCCAGCGGGCGATCGATGGTACCTCACGATCCCCTTAACTATGGTCGACAATTACTATGGGTGTTCGATACACCCAAACCACTTAAGCTACTCCTTGAGCCTACGTTTTTCCCGGGCTGCGCGCGCTCACAGCCTGATATCTTTTCATACTACAGGCACTCCAACTCCGCAAGACATTACAACACAACATATAAACACTGCAATCTAACAACATATAACCCTATTCATACTCACTCTCCTACGAACTGCTGCTTTTTGCCGCACCGTCACTCTCCGTCGGTTTTCATGGAAAGTTGTCTTCCGCCGACAATCCACTGGGCAATCATCACCTACTTTCTATGGGCCTTGGGAAACTCTTGTCCTAATCTAGATCTTCCCCTTCTCTAGAAGGGAACCATCCTACACTGCTACCAACTAGGGAAGCTGGGATTCTCATCTAGATTTTACTTCCCAATCTCTAGGTCGACTGGACCTTTTTCCCTGTCTTAGAAGGGTAGAATGAAGATTTCTACAATTATAACTTAAACAGCTTTACAACCCAAATCCAAATTAGACTCAAAAGACCACTGCCTGAAGTTTTGAAGATTTATTACAAAGCCAAAAATAATTGAACATACAGACATCTCAGCAAGGGATTCAAGAAATAGACTGGTACTAATACAAAAATAATCCTACCAACAGTCTCAGACGACTCAGAATAAAAATCTAAGTTAATTCAAGAAGCATTAGACGTACTATGATTGACAATGAAGAAAATCTGGACTGCATTGACAAAAAGGAAAAGAACTTGGTTAGACTGTCCCTGCACTAACTCTAAAGTGACACCCCTACTTAACAATTTACCCAGCAAGAATAAAGGTGTCAGCTGTGAAGACTTCCTAAGAAGTGCACTCACTTTCTAATAAGTAGCCTCAGCTACTGAGCTCGTTCTAAAATGCTCCTTCCTACACCTTACTCTGCCCAAAGTTCACAAAGTACCTACATTTTGCCTTACCCAAGCCCACTCGCTGACTCCTAGTCTGCCCACTGCTCTCTGCTCTCTACTCCGGACTGACTCTCAACCCTCGGGTGCTGTCCCTAATACAAAATCCCCAAAACAGGTGACCCGCCCAGAAGCACACCTCTCTGACAGGTACCGGTCCATGGATTTTTCCTTTATGGCACCTCTCCATCAAGCGTCCGTTGGAGTGTCCTTGGGTCCCAGGCACCTTCTTCGCTGAATGTTGCACTCCCAAATTCTTTGGCAGCTCCTCTTCTAACTCAACTTCTAAACGATAGATCTTTCTACCTAACAAGCCTTGTGGCCTTGCACCTGCAAGCTGGAATACGTGAGCGCATCCTTACAAACATTCAAAGTTACAATTCAATATTCGCTGAGGACAGCCTTTGCCAAGAAGGAGAACTCATTTCTTTTCGACTAAGGCTAACCAAAGAAATTACAGTTACTGGCTTCAGCATTTCCCAGGCCCTTGCACGTTTAAATGCATTTCTAATATGACAGGACATTACATTTCATCACTTTAAAGCATTAATTCTATTTTCGATGTAAGCAGTGTATCTTTCATATTAAAAGCCTTTGTTAATCCACTCATTTATAAGCACATATATACTTCAATAAGGCACATCATTGCTAATACGACTTTGCACATGTGATTACATTTCTACGTTATGCAACATTTATATTTGATTAAGGCACTACATTAGTCTATGATTAATAAACACCTCACTACATATTGCACTGATCCCCAGCCTCATTTTACATTTCTAACCTACATAAGTAAAATCCTCTAAATATGTGGAGGCTGACTACTCGGGATTATGATGCACCCCATCACATTTTCCAAAGTAAACATGGTGCTCTCTCAATTGACAAAGAACATACAAACAAAACACAATGCAAATTGTCCCCAGTGCCAAAGCAACATGAGTGCAAACAAAAATCTTTAAAATTGAAGACCGGCTAGTGGCTTGGTAACAAACAATTTCATAGAATTTACGAGCTTGATGCGTCAAAAAGGTTCAGCAAATTCAAGTTTGTTTGTTATTTTTGTGGATGACGTTTCGACCCTACAACAGTCTCATCAGGACCAGACAATAGGACACATCAAATACAAAGAAATGAAAAAGAAAAAAAGAAAATTAAAAAGTCCTTTATTCAAGTACGAAGATGACAGGAGGAGAGGGACCTCCGACTCCAAGAATAACCAACTCCCAACTGACCCACGTTCCGTTACCCAGGTAACATAGGGATTCCACCAGAGAACAAAGTTGAACCTAACATATCTTCCCCCTTACATAACAACGCAGAATATATACAATAATGTACAATGCATGTGGAACAAATGATGAAGATTAAAAACAATTAAAAACTTAACAAATTTTCCCCCTTGCATAACAACAAAGAATATACACAAATGTACAATGCATGTGGAACAAAACAAAATGTAAGTTATAAAACCATGTAGCCTAGAAGATGGCAACCTGGTTCTGGTAGATACACGTCTCTCACATTCACACATCACAGAAGAGAACCGCTGACACTGGTGGACACTCGTTTCTAATCACCACCGGCCACAAGATTATTACCTTATTATTACTTATTTTTCACAACCACAACTTTTTGTGAAGCGGAGAACTTGGAATCCTTCATGGCAAAGATCCTGGGTACTTTAATTCTGACAAAATCACCAACAGCAACCTTGGACTCCCTTCCTTGCACACTCACATACTTATTATGAGCAACGGTTCTTTTCTTAATCACACTCTTCACTTTCTGCTTGGAAAAAGAGGAACACCCCATCCAATCTCTAAATAACTTAGATGCAGGTAATCTCCTCTGTAGAAGGTAAAACGGAGATAGGTCAGTGTCCGCATTGGGGGTGGTGCGAACAGCCCACAACAACTTGCGCAACTCCTCCTTACTGTTCAAACCACTAGACCTAGCTAGCTGAATATTATCCGTGATGACTCTGTTAAATCATTTTACCAGTCCATTACTCCTGGGGTGATACAAGGACGTTCTGGTGTACTTAATGTCTAAAAAGGTGGCAACATCAGAAAATTGAGAGGAAGTGAACTGACACCCATTATCAGAGAAAATTTCATCCGGAATACCTTTCCTAAGGAAAATAGACTCCAAAGATTCAATTACATTGAAGGTATTGGGAGACTTAACAAAATTAACCTCTGGCCAGCGACTGTAGAAATCCCTGACAACAATACCATTCTCCAGTAACGCTCCAGAGATCACAATGGGACCAATAATATCAACTGCTATCTTCCTCGTGGCTTGTTGGGAACCTCAATAGCTTCAAAAGGACTGGGAACAGTTACTGACTCTTGTCGCTTCCAGCACAATTGATACAACAAAATGCTCAACACTTCTATCTAACCCAGACCAACAAAAATTTACTCTGATCCTCCTCTTCATGGCTCGCATACTAATGTGTCCCTCATGGGCTAATAGGAGAACTCTAGTCTTCATACACTCTGGAACAACTGGTAACCTGGATCGGTAAAGTAGACCATCAATGATAGACAGTTCCACAAAAACATGTTTGTAGACATCAATTTTAACACCATCAGACTTCCATTCTGCCCAACCTTGAAGAATACCATTTTTTCTTCCATCATCTGGACATCAGTATCGCAAGCTGTAAGTCATTCACTCTCTAGTATGGCACCGTTACACCTCTGTTCCACCGCACACACCAAATCCCAATCTAAATTTCCAGATAATTCAACTTCATCAACTTCATTGCAACTAGGCAAACGAGACATGCAATCCACTAAGACATTTTTTGCACCTGGAACATACTCAACCGTGTAATCATATTCCTGGAGCCTATACTGCCATTTGGCAATTCTAGGTGTAGAACGTTCCATGCCTTTAGTAGTGAATAACTGCACTAAGGGCTTGTGATCGACACAAACAGTAAAGTGTGAACCCCACAAATACATTTTGAAATGAACAATGCCCGACCAGCACGCCAAGGCTTCTCGTTCGATTACAGAATAAGATGATTCAGCACCCTTCAAACTTCTTGAAGCGAAGGCTACAACTTCATTCTTGCCTTCCCTGCATTGCATGAGGACGGCACCTAAACCCTTCTGGCTGGCATCAGTAATAATGATAGCATCTTGGCTACTTCCAGAGCTTACCATCTGTTATCTTCAGCCATGTGTTGCTGTTCAATGTAGTGTGATACCAGATTGGCTGTAATGACTCTACAATGAATCCTACTTTGGTGCTATCCAATACGTTTTTTAGGAAAGTGTCCATTTTGTATGGTCACCCACACACCTTTTTTTCCCAGTGCTGATCGTTTGACTCTGAAAGTGCACTGCGACCTTCTAACCAGGCCCCAGTGCCAGTGCGCTCTCTCGCTAAAATATGACAAATGGGAACTAGTAACTCCAGTTGGCAAGAACTTTAAACCCCTTAAAAGTCTCTAGTAAATGCTACCAGTGGTACCCAGGGAATGGGAGTTAAAGGGGACACCAGGGTCTGCAGCTCCAAGTAAAGATATGACATAAGACTGCTCAAACTTGACTTTGACCCAACTATGATTGGCAAGGTCACAGCGCTATTTTTAATATACACCAGTCGCCCCTAAGGTAGGCCACCTGAGCCCAGGATTCAGAAAAGGGCTGGTGATGAACAGAGTGCCTGCATTAAGCAGACCACTCTTACCCAGTCCAAAGATCAGGGCTTGATCCATCACCGTTATTTATCTCACTGCACCATCCCAGCTCAGAACCTGGCTATATGCAAATCAGTCTGTCCCTGGCCCAGTGCATCATGGGAACAGGGCAGACTAAACTACCAAGCCAATTCTTCACCAGAAAGGAGACAAGCTACCGGGGACCGGTTTCTGGCATTTCAGCCGTCTTCGGCCCGGCTTGCTTGAATCCTGATGGTGCAGTGAGAAAGAGACTCATGTCTGAGTATACCCTGCCACACCTATATTGGCCAAAAACGATTCAGAAAAGGGGTGGTGATGAACAGAGTGTCTGAATTAAGCAGACCACTCTTACCCAGTCCAAAGATCAGGGCTTGATCCATCACCGTTATTTATCTCACTGCACCATCCCAGCTCAGAACCTGGCTATATGCAAATCAGTCTGTCCCTGGCCCAGTGCATCATGGGAACAGGGCAGACTAAACTACCAAGCCAATTCTTCACCAGAAAGGAGACAAGCTACCGGGGACCGGTTTCTGGCATTTCAGCCGTCTTCGGCCCGGCTTGCTTGAATCCTGATGGTGCAGTGAGAAAGGGACTCATGTCTGAGTATACCCTGCCACACCTATAGTGGCCAGAAACGATTCAGAAAAGGGGTGGTGATGAACAGAGTGTCTGAATTAAGCAGACCACTCTTACCCAGTCCAAAGATCAGGGCTTGAACCATAAGCGTGGAAGGGTATACTCAGATGTGAGTCCCTAGCTCATTGCACCATCAGGATTCAAGCAAGCCGGGCCGAAGACGGCTGAAATGCCAGAAACCGGTCCCCGGTAGCTTGTTTCCTTCCCAGTATAAGAATTAGCTTTGTAGTTTGGTCTGCCCTGTTCCCATGATGCACTGGGCCAGGGTCAGACTAATTTGCATACAGCCAAGTTCTGAGCTGGGATGGTGCAGTGAGCTAAAAAACGGTGATGGATCAAGCCCTGATCTTTGGACTGGGTAAGAGTGGTCTGCTTAATTCAGACACTCTGTTCATCACCACCCCCTTTTCTGAATCACCACCCCCTTTTCTGAATCACCTGAGCCCAGGAGGCAGGGTGCATTATAGTAAAAGTGTGGACTTATAAATGCAAGCTTATGTGTCCCTATAGTAGCCTTCTTGCACCAGGGGCTACTAAAATTGTTCCGGGGGCCAAAGGCAACACCATAACTTCCTTGGACTAACTGACCATCAGGCCATCCAAGGGATTGCTCAAAAGTACATGGTGTAGTATGTTGTGGAAAATGTAGTCTTGACCACCAGCAAGTTTCAGGTGGTTACCATTTTCTCCTGGATCCAGGATGTCAAAATAATCCAAGACTGGGCTTGCCACTGCCAAGGCTTGTTGGTGTCCAGTCCAGCTACCACTAACTTTATTCAACGCTGTGCCTCGAGGGAACCTCACATCATCTTCAAACTACTACATCATCAGCTCCGATGTCATGTGTTTGCACCCCATTTTCGTCACCAGCACCATCTAAGCAGTAAAACCAGCAACCCGACGGTTCCCACTTCAGCACCAGGGGCAGCCAGGACACCTCTGCACTCGAGCCCTACTAGTAAGGTAAAATTCAACTGACTGTCAGACCCTGGTCCTTGGACCTGCAGTACCCTACCACCGAGTGGATTTCACTGAACTCAACTTGCAAGTAACCGGATGTCACTAGTGATTTTGTCCATTCACCACAATGTGAAAGGTTTGCAAGCGTGAAATGCGCTGATTTATTTTTCCTTTAAAAATCCATAACTCCAATTATACTCCTCCCATTGTCTTCATTTTAGTGTCTAAATTTATATCAAAATCTGCTTCATTTTGATAAATTGATGTCAGATTTCCTTTGAGTCGTGTCAATTGCTGATCGTCCATTTCGGTACTCTGAAATGTTTAAAACACATCCCTCTTGTAAGGCCTTACTGCTCCGTGCCACACTCCCGGGACTGAGGTAGAGATTTATTAGTGTCAAACTGCCAACTACTGCTGCTCAATCTCCTTGCATGAAGGTGGATCATGCACAGGTTCGGATGCAAGACCCTGCCCTGTGACATTAGACCTTCCGGAAGGGGCAGCCTGTTTGGAGGATCAATGCTCATGCTCAGGAGTTCGGGATACCATACTCTCTGTACCCAATCCAGGTACACAAGAATGACTTGGGCCCGATCACTCCTGATCTTCTTGGGAACTGTAGGTAGGAGTGGGATTGGGAGAAAGGTGTACTGGAGGCCTGAGCTCTATTCCAGATGAAAAACGTCTCTGAATGAGAGTCGCCTAGGAAACTCAAGCACACAGAAGGGCTGACATTTTGTGTTCTCGTTTGTGGCAAATAAATGTAACCAAGGTTCTCTCTATTCACTGAAAAGATCTTGAACTACCTGCAGATGAAGCCACCAATTGTGATCACCTAGGCATTGACAGTTGAGTTTGTTCGCTTTGGGGTTCAGAAAACATGTCAGATGTTGAACCATCAAGAGAACTGATGTTCCAAACATATCCAGAGTCACAGGGCCTCTCGACACATGGTCTATGGCCCCACCCACCCTGTTTGTTGCAATACCACATGACAATGGTGTTCTCTGTGAACAACAGAACCAGCTTCCCTTGATTGAAGGAAGAAAGGCTTTCAATGACATGCAATACTTAGCTTGTGTGCCATACACGGGCCCTTAAACCTGACCCTCTGCTTAATGGGGAGCCAGTGTAACTGTTGTAGCAGGGGTGTGGCATGTGTTCTTCTCTGCAGTTTAAGGATTAGTCTTGCTGCATCTTTTAAAACCACCTGAAGTTTCCGCAGAAGTTTATCAGGGAGCCTATTGTATGCTGCATTGCCATAATCCAGGTGTGACAGGATTACAGCCGATGCCATGGTATGCATGGTAGCAAATGACAACAAGGGTAAAAGTTTCCGTAGTTGCCTCATCAGTCCCACACAGCTCCCCACTACAGCAGCTACCTGATTATCCATTGTTAACTTGGAATCTAACATAATACCCAAGCTCTTCACAGCTGGCACCGGTAGCAGAGTAGTGCCAAGCTCTTGTGGCCAGAAGAGACTGGACCAGGGGTTAGCCCCTGTAGCGATAGCAAGAACCTCTGTCTCGTCCGGATTTACTTTAAGTGTATTCAGGGTCATCCAGTTCATAGTGAACCGGAGAATGTTCTGTACCTTGAGCTGTGCCTGAGAGGAATTGTCAATACGAACAATTAGTTGAGTGTCGTTGGCATAATTAAACACCTGACATTCCAGTTAGGCCAGTTCTTCGATCAGAGGCTGAAGATAAATGTTAAAAAGCAAAAGGGACAGCGCAGAGCCCTGCGGAACCCCACATGGCAAAGCGATATGCCTAGATGTACATTCCCCTATTTGGACCTTTTGGGACCGATCCTCCAAAAAGGAGACAATCCATTGGAGGACTGTCCCAGTAACTCCCAGCCGATGTAGACGGTCTACCAAATGTGCGTAGTTCACTGTGTCAAACGCGGCTGAGAGGTCCAATAAGATCAACACTGAGGGGAATTTCTTGTCAGCTGTTAGCCTTAGCTCATTCAGTACTGAGAGCATCAACAACTCGGTGCTGTTGTGAGCTCTAAATCCCGCTTGCCGAACATGTAGCAGCTGATGGTCTTCCAGAAAGGATGAGTACACTCTAAGCACATGTTGCTCAAGCACTTTAGCCAGGTATGAAAGTCTGGAGATAGGTCGAAAGTTCTCCAGGTTCTTAGAGTCCGCCCCTGCTTCCTTAAATGTATGTGGTTCCCTGTTGCCAGGACAGGTTATGTAGGGACAGTATCTCTGGCCCCACCACCGGAAGACCCATTTTAAACACCCTAGGAGGGCAGGAGGTCTACCGGTGACCCAGTCTTTACTTTGGCCACGATATGAACTAGACCGTTTAAATCAAGTGCAGGGAAGACAGAGAGTATGCCTCCCTGAAAGTCTGGTGGGCCAAACACTGGGAAGGGACATGGACTTTTGCGAGTAGTACCTATTTCTCTAATGATATGGGGACATTCTTTTCAGCCCTTACCTGTTTGTCGGGGGCACCGGTGAAACGCCCCCAGATCCGCAAGCTGCCCAGAAGCACTCCTTTCCTCGCTGCAGGGCTCAGAACTACAATATCCAGCACTCCCCGGGTGCACAGCAAGGACGTCATCACAAAGCACCCGGAGGAGCTTAAGACAACTCAGCGTCTCCCGCGGTGTGGGACATTCTTTTCAGCCCTTACCTGTTTGTCGGGGTCACTGGTGAAACGCCGCCAGATCCGCAAGCTGCTCAGAAGCACTCCTTTCTGCGCCCGTCAAAGGCCGGAGGAGGCCTGGCTTGGCCAGTGGAATTATTTCAACATCTGTAATTCTGGTAATTACCGTTATTCTGTAAGCTAACATTGCTTTTTTGTTCCCAGCCCCAGCCCCTACGCAAGCGGGACACATACAACTCTTGCCACGGTTAAGTAGAGCCAGTAGGAGCATTCGGGGCACTTGCAGGAAAAGCTTGTGGGTAAGTTAGAATCCACCCGCATAAAAGGTTCCCTATTGTTGCTTTTACTTTTTGAAGAGTAGAGATAGGCTAACAAGCTGGGTAACTGTAAAATTGTATTTTCCATTTAAGTCAGTATAAAAGATCAAGCTCCACATTATAGATCGGGAAATGTTCACCACGCATAGGCTATCCGAAATGGGGAAAAGAAAGCTGCACACTAGTTCACCTGGTACAAAAACGTCCAAGGTCAAAGAATCTAGCACATCCCTAATGAATTATCTGATGGGGGCAGTGGGAGCATTAGAAAAACAAATCTCTAATGTAGAGAAGAAGCTGAATAAAGAGTCGTCAGGCTTGTCTGGCATTAGTATAAATGACTCTCCTGGCCATGAATCAAACGGTGAAGTTGTTATTACCATACCACATGAATCTGTAGTTGAACTCCAAAATGGGTGTGTGCAGAGGGGTTGTGATGAGATCTCTGTAAACGACCTGGAGGAGGCAAAATTACCCCCCCATAAAAGAGTATGTGTATCAAAAAAATCAGCCCTCACTGCATTACCCCCACAGATCCATGAAGTCCCGTTAACACCAAAGAATCTAAAGGCTAAATGCAGAGCCTCGACAGGAAAAGAGGGTTCTACTAAAAAGGCAGCTAGAAATAGAACAAAAATTTGTACAAAACCTAATAGCAATCAAGGTGTAAATAAAGGCCAAAATAATCCAGAATTAAGCGATATTGTGAAATCCATCGCCAACCTAACTCTTTTTGTTAAAGAAGCTATAGCCACAATTGGGAACAGACTGGGTCAAATACAGTCCACTTTGCTTACTCTTCCTGGGCAACTGAAGGAAGTAACTAGCAAGCAGATTATACTAGGTAGGGATAGTAATATACAGTGCAGTCAGCTGATTACAGATTGCTTCCCTACTACTGCCAGTCAAACTCATAGAGGGCAAAGAACAAGCTTGCCCCTCACAGACAATTTCATTAGTATGGTAAATAGAAAACCTCATCAACAGGTTCAAAGTATTATCTTGACTAACTTGAACCTCCCCCCGGCAGCAGCCCCGCACACTGTGGTTCTGGCTAATGTCCCCCTATCGGATGAGGGAGAAGGGAAAAATTGGGAAACGCTAAGAAATAAAGCCATACATTTTCTAGGACCTAAGACGGTTTATCACAAGAAATGTTTCCTTCATTTAAAATGGTGAGACGTGTGAGGTGGCTTGGCCCGAGTAGAAAGTCTTTAGACGGGGATTGTATAGTGTTATGACTTGCCTCCCCTCCCTTGGTACAAGAAATTTTGAATCAGGTAGGTGCTAACAGAAGGTGGACTAAGGGGATAAAAATGCTCCCGCTTGTTTTTTTTATCAACCTAAGATGATCAATAAGTATAACATTCCCTTGAGCACTTATCCCCCCAACAATACACTGAGATATAATCTGGAAGTAACAAATAGGTTCGGCCCCCTACATTTGTTAGAGGATGTGGATTGACAAACAGAAGTCAGGGCTCCTAGTAAAGGTGAAATTAATATTGGCCACACAGTCCTCCAATGCTCAGACGAACGGGCTCCTGTGGGTGAAAATATGAGTAGTGAAGCTATGCTACTTCTTAAGGCTTCCATAGTAGCAGTATTTCCTTTTTTGCCCGCTGGAGGTGAAACCCCGAGTATGGCTATGCCAGTGCAGGAACATAATGTACAACTGAATAAATCCTCGCACTCTGAGTTAATATTAGTTGGAGGAACTGTGAGCAGCAACTTGGTAACCGGAGATATAAGAAAGGATGAAGTTGGGCTGGGGAGGCTGTTGTATGTGGAACCCAATCTATGTATTTCCAGGGCGGGTGAGGGTAGCCTATTGGAATATATCTGGGCTCCAATCCAAGATCAATAACCCTATTTGGAGAGACTTTTTCAGACATTTTGATATCTTGGAGACCTGTACATTGGAGGTAATACACCTTGACGGCTTTAAGACGTTTCATGCCCCAGCGGGCCGCTCAAGTCGTGGGAGGCATAAGGGGGGGATCTGTGTATATATCACTAATCTTCTGGGGACTGTGTGGATAAAAACTGTAAAATTGTCAAGCTTCTACCAAATTTTTATCATCAAAGTGTCTCCATTGGTTAATTAGTGATTATTAACATGTATAACAATCTGGACAAGGGCTCCATTATCGACATGTCACACAAATTAAATGAGGGACTCAAGAGGATAAGTGATTTATCAGGGAAGGATTCCATCATTATATGGGGTGGGGATTTTAATAACAACATCTGCTCAAAGTCCTTGTGCTGGTTTGGGGATCCGGAGGATGAGGACCTGGACCAACGGGCCCATTTTACACACTCAAGCGGGGGGGACAGCTTCAACAAAGTTATGGCAACACACAACCTAGGATTTGCAAACATATTGTGTTTTCCACCCGTTGAATTTAGTCCCACGTTTATAGGCGGGGGTCATAGCACTTTGATAGATTTTATTATTCTTTCAAAGTGTTATGCAACATGGGCAGCGAACTTTGTTACACACACAATTGGGATTAGTGACCATCTCCCGCTTAGTATTAACATCACATTCCCCCTCAAAAAGGCTAGCTCTTTGGTTGAGAGTTTAGCCTGGACCCAAGGGTGTGTACTGGAACGCCAGAATGGCTATTCATTTCGCTGGGCAAAGAGTGACCCAGAGGCCATGAACCTGAAAATAATGACACAGGCAAAAAACCCAATAATTAAGTGCCTGAGAGAAGAGTCATCGTATATAGATATATTGGGTTCCCTTTCTGACATTACCAGGGTAATACAAAAAATTTTGATCAGTCCATGTAGAGAGTTTAAACCCGTTAAAAATGGTTGGTTCGATACTAATTACGAAGTGTGCGGTCGCCCGAGGTTCTACCGGGCTCCGTGCTTACTTTAGAGGCGACGTGATCATTTTAAAAGTGAATTGTGAGACTTGCAGCGAAATTTGCACATCGTGTTTTTAATCACTATTTTTTGTTATACAGGTTACTTTTTATAGCGCAAATTGTTTATTTAGCTCATCTGCCCCAGATCTGTCCCATGGCAGGCGATTAAAGCACTGCCCGGGACCCGATTTTGGCCGCCATTTTGGGTGAGGAGACTGGAGTGGAGCTGAGGCGAGCGGACTAGCGCTCGGCCCCTCCCGCCCTCAACCCTTTAAAATGGAACCCCCCCCAGGAAGCGCAGCGGACGAGCGCAGCGGGCACGACGTAGGCGCGCCGAAGTTGCGCCTGAGTTAAGCCCGTCTGCGCCCGTCCGCGACCGCCTGGGACCTGGGGCCACTCCCCCTGCTTCTGGCTCTATTATCCCCAGACTTACTTACTCTCGATCTACACTGTATAGCCTACGAACCTCGCCGAGTGAGTACTGCTCTCGCATGCGTGGTCAGGATGCCCCTCTTTCTTGCCCTGTATGTGCCTTGGCTCTTACATCTCTCCCCTCGGAGTTGTGTATTTCCTCATCCCCTTTCTGGTTTGAGAATTCTCTCCCAATAAATGCTCACCTGCCTAATCCCTCTTCTGTCTTCAGTTTTATTAGCTTAAATTGTCGCTCTTTGCCCAAACACAAGAGGGACATATTTGATCTCCTCACTTCATCTAGCCCGTCGGCCTTGTTTCTAACGGAAACTTTGCTTAAGGATTGTTCTGGTCCGGATATTGCCACCGCCCTCCCTGATGAATACACTTTCGTGCGGCGTAATAGACCTCTCAGGGATGGAGGTGGCATTGCCATTATTTTTAAAAGGACCTACTCCTGTAAGTGGGTAGTCCTCGATATCCCTAATTGTGAAGCTGGTAGTTTTAAATTGTCATTATCCCCTAACTTCACATTATCTGGTGCTCTTTTGTATCGTCCGCCTGGCGCGGCCGGCGCATGGGCAGCTGCCCTTCCGGAACTCATTGCCCCCCTTTTGCTAGACTCTAATAACTTCCTGTTGTTGGGTGATATGAATATACACTTCAACGACACTCTATGCCCTATTAGCACTCATTTTATACAGGATTTTGCCACCCTCAACTTAAGTCTCGTAAACTCGGGTCCCACTCATAAAGGCGGCAACCTATTAGACCCAATCTTCACTAATCTAAATACTGTTACATGTCTTCCCTCCAGACCTATTATCTGGTCAGATCATTTCATTGTAGAGTTCCACATTAAGATAATGGATGCATCCTGCCCCTCTGGCAGCCCACACTCCCTTAGAACTACTAGAAATTGGCAAAGACTTAATTTGGAGCAACTTAACAATTCCTTAGAAAAAACCTTACCTCCTCTTGCCAATATTTCTACGGATGATGTGAGCACAATTAGCACCTGGCTTACCTCTGCAATTGATTCTTGCCTTCCAAAGCGTACATGCAAGCAAAAGTTCCTGCACCAACCTGCCCCTTGGTTTAATGTAGAACTTAAAATGGAAAAATCCCGCTGCAAAAGACTGGAGCGTATCTGGAGATCCAACTATTTTTCGGCAGACAAAGAAAACTATAAACTAGCATTACATAAATATCACATCTTATGTAATACTGCCAGGGCCAATCATGTTAACAACACAATACTGAAAGCTCAGAACCGACCTAAAGCCCTCTTCAAGGCAGTTCAGGAACTATCCGGTATGTCATGTGCCCCCAAAGCTCCTTGTCTGGATAGCAATCAATGTAATTCCTTGGCTGACTTCTTTACAACAAAAATTGACAGCATCTATGCGGGTTTTATAGCTTCACCATCTGCTTCACCCAAGTCATCTATTCGGCAATATGACCATCCACCTACACAGGACGACCCTGAACGTTCCTCTTTTCCTTTATTAGACAAGTGGGAATGTATCTCTATGCCAGTCTTCCAGAAACTGCTGGCAGAGATCAAATCTGGCTCTCCATTGGATCCCATGCCCCCCCAGATTCACTGTACTTTTGCCACCGCCCCTTTGGACTGTATTCTAGCTCTCTTGAATGCCTCTCTCAGGGAGGCAATTGTTCCTAACATCTGGAAACATGCGATGGTGGTTCCACTTCTGAAGAAAGCCAATGCGGATGTTTGCAATCCTGCCAACTTTAGGCCCATTTCTCTGCTTCCCTGCCTCTCGAAGGTGTTGGAGAAGCATGTTAACCGTCACCTCACCAGCCATATTGAATCTGCGAACGTTCTCCACCCTTCCCAGTCAGGTTTTCGGGCGGGCTTCTCTACAGAGTCCACCCTTTTGGGAGTCTCGGAGACAGTCAGGCGCCAGGTAGATAGAGGGGAGACAGTGGCACTCATCCTTTTGGATTTGAGTGCCGCTTTTGACACCGTCTCCCACAACATCCTTCTCTCTGCCTTAAAGTCCGTTGGTATCTGCGGCTCCGCCCTTGCCTGGATTTCTAATTTTCTTTCTAATCGTACTTTTCAGGTTTTCTCCCCCTCTTCTGTGTCCACTGTTCACAATTCTCCATATGGGGTTCCCCCAGGTTCTATTCTTAGTCCGTTATTCTTCAACCTTTATGTTAGACCTCTTGCTTTTCTTGCGGAACAGGCTGGACTTTCTATTTTTTCTTATGCTGATGACACTCAAATTATTTTCTCCCTTTCTTCTAATCAGCACTCCCCCTCCTCTTCTCTTCGTTCTGGACTCACTGACATCGCCAATTGGATGCTGACGAACAAACTAAAGCTAAATGGCGATAAAACAGAGCTTCTTCTGTTTGGGCCGGACTCTGCTCTCTGGAGCCCCCAACATTGGCCTCAGCAAATGGGACCATTGCCGACCCCAGTAACTACAGCACGCAATCTCGGGGTCCTCTTTGATAATCAGCTATCTATGAAACATCAGGTGGTCAAAGTCTCAGCCACCTGTACCACCATCATCAGGTGGTTGAGGAAAATCACATGGATGCTTCCCCCAGACACCCAGAAGTCAGTGGTCCAGGCCTTAGTAACATCTCGCCTGGACTACGGTAATGTACTTCTTCTGGGTGCCTGCAAAGAGGTCACCCGGAAGCTCCAAGTGGTTCAGAACATGGCTGCCCGTCTTCTCTGTAATTTGCAGAGAACTTCCTCTGCTTCTTCTTCCCTGCGTAGCCTGCATTGGCTGCGCATAGAATCCAGGTCCAAATTCAAAGCTCTTTGCTTCATGCACCGTATCAAAGCTGGAAAATCCCCTCACTATCTATCCACTTTAGTTCAACAATACTGTCCCTCGCGTACTCTCAGATCGTCCACCCACTGCAGATTCTCTGTCCCCCGTTTCAAGCGTGCTAGAGTTGGAGGGCGCTCTTTTTCTTACCTGGCACCCACGCTTTGGAACTCGCTCCCCATCCCTTTGCGGTCTGAAACATGTTATCTCAAGTTCCGCAAAGGAGTGAAAACCTGGCTGTTTTCCCTATAATCTGTTCCCTACAATTCCGTCTGCCTTCTATTACTTCTGTTCTCCTAGCGCCGGGAAACCTACGGGTAGCTGTGCGCTTTACAAAATCAGATATAATAATAATAATAATAAAGCTTACACTCTGCTAAAAGTGGCCCTACAAAGAACCCTGGGGAATAGCGAGGGGGTTAGGTCGCGAAGGAGAGCATACAATTTAGCGAGAAGTCGGTGCAAGAGGGAAATTAAGGAACAGGCCTTTGCCTCGCAAAGGAGGGACTCCTCCCTTTTTTGGAGTGCTGTTAAGGCACCATTTTTTAGGACGGGGGAGGATGCAAGAATTGAGGTTGCTATCACTGAAGACTCATGGGTGGATTTCTTTTCAGAGGTGTACAACCCAGGGGGTAAAGACAAAATAGCAGTTACGGAGCACGTCCCTCAGGAGGAGCTAGCAAAATTTTCACCAATCAATATCCATATCACAAATGAAGAAGTACTTGCAGCTATAAAAAATAGTAAAGGAGGCAAAGCGCCGGGCCCGGACGGGACCCCGATCGATTTATACAAATACTCGATCGAGCTTTGGTCCCCACTACTAACTTGTGTCCTTGAAGCCAGCTGTGAGAGGGGTTTTATTAAATCCTGGTCTGAGTCTATAATTATTCCCATCTTTAAAAAAGGGGATCGGGAAAATCCTGCATGCTACCGACCCATATCCTTGCGCGATTCATTTATGAAAGTCGCTGGCAGGGTGATCCTTAATCGCTTACAACAATGGGAGGAAGACAATAATGTCCTTAGCCCAGTGCAATATGGGTTCAGGGAGGGCCGGGGCACTGTAGAGCAGGTGTTACATTTTTCCATCCTACATGGGAAATATACTCAGGTCAAGAGAGGTAAACTGTTCCCGGTCTTCGTCGATTTAACCGCGGCATTTGACTCCGTAGTTCACACCTGGTTATGGCAGATTTTATTAGACTTAAAGGTAGAGAAAGCAATTATACTATTTGTAAGACAACTCTATGCGGGGTGTACTGCTAAGGTGAGGTTTGGCTTGTACCAAGCCTTTCCATTGAAGAAAAGGAGTTAGGCAAGGCTGCGTCCTTGCCCCGTTCCTCTTTACTTTATATACTAATGATTTGGAAAAGGAACTGGTGGCTAGAGTAAGAGATTCCCCGCAGGTTAAAAATAATCAGATTGTTTCGCTCTTATATGCTGATGATGCCGTTTTAATGGCGAGAACCCAAATTGGTCTCCAGAGGGCATTAGATACCTATATAGATTTTATGGATAACCGGGGACTGAAACTTAACATCAAGAAAACCTTTGTGATGTCCTGCGGGGATGGTAAAAATAGACTTTGTCCCCTGGTTGCCGGGAGTGAGAAAATTGGTCCCACCAAAAGATTCTCTTACCTAGGTATCCTTTTAGAGGAATCAGGATCCTGGGGACCAGCTATAAAAAACAGAGCACTGCTGTTTAGAAAATCAACGGCAGCAGTAATGATTTTCGCCAAAAAGATGGGTAAAAGGCCTCCGGAAATTCTATTAAAAATTTATCAGTCTAAGTGCATCAGTATAGCTACATATGGTACAGGCGTCTGGGGGTTTTGTGATGCCTCACCTATCCAAAGGGTAGAAAACGCATTTTTAAGATTTATTTTAGTTACTCCTCAAAGTACAGCTGTTTTTATCTGTCACAGCGAATTGGGGATTCGCTATATTATTGATGTAATTAAAATGCAACCCCTACTGCTGTGGCACAGAGCCTGGACATCATCTGATCTAGTTTTAAACCGAGAAATAATTAAAGATTCTATGGGCTTAGACCGGGTCTCAAAGATCCCATGGCTGAACTATATTTGTAACCTCACTAAAGATATGGGGAGGCCCGATTTTATAGTAATCCAGACTCTTTAAATACCATAACTAGGAAGGAGTTAAAGGTACTCTGTTGGTACCATTTTGAGACACTAATATTAGGAGTGGAGTTAAATAAGAAAATTGTAGTTCAACATCAGCTCACCCTGGTCGCAACCTCAATTCAACCTTATCTGGTCTGGTGTCAAGAGGGTTATGATAGATACATCTTGACCAGATTTAGATTTGATCATTTCTTTCGTTTGATTACTTTTCCTAAAACTAATGATTGGTCCAGAAACCTTTGTAAATGTCCGTGCGATAATCGATCGGAACAATCTACACTGCATGTGATCTTTTTTTGTACGTTTTATTCTTTAGAAAGGGCAAAATGGATTAAACCTTTTTTAAAACAGGGTCTATGGCGTCAATGTCGACCAACTCTAGTATTTTTACAATTATTAACTGATATGTATTGTGTTGGTATAATGATAGGTTTTTAAAAAAGTATCTTGAGGAAAAGGAAAAGTTTAATTTGTTCTTAAAATTTTCTATGGCCATATAACTGAAATGATCTGTAATTTTCCTGATTGTACTAATTAATGATGAATATTCCCTTTTTATGATTTTATAAAATTGTGAAATCGAATAAAGCTTTCTACTACTAATGATATCTATAACCTTAACTAAAAAGAAGTCCTGTATCTTATCAGAGTCCTCCTGGTTGACTACTGTCCTCTTTTCTTTTTTGGCTCAGCTCCCTGAGTACATTAAACGTCTCCTTCTGAGTGTCAGTGGCCTCCCTGATCTTCAAATCATAGTACGAAGATTTTATGACAATCAATAATCCTTTGTAAAGGGCTAATTGTACTTTATAGTTTTCAGAGCTAATGGTGCATATGATTTCCGCCAATGCCTTTCGCATTGACAAAGGGCCTGTTTTTCACTTCTCAGTTCTTCAGTGTAGCATGGGGCACACTTTGTTCAGTCCATCATCCTTTCCCTTCGTGCGGAAGCCACAACCTCAATGGCTGTCCTCAGCTGATGAGTAAGTTTCTCATACACCAGATCCGGATCACTGGACTGTGTCTCTTGGTAAGCTTTCTCATTTACTGCTACCCTCAGACTACCGGCCTCTATCTTACTCCAGTTCCGTACCGACCTCCACACTGGAGGAGGGTGATCTGGTTGGCTGTATGCCCGAATTTCAATGCTGATCGGATAGTGATCTGAATAGCTACAAGGTCTGCACTCTGTTCATAGCATAGCTGAGGAATTAGTCCAAATAAAGTGTAAGGTATGGCCCTTCTCGTGAGTGGGGGTCTCCACAATTTGTTTCAGCCCCATCATGGTCATATATTCCCCGAACCCACTAGCCACGCGATTTCTTGGTATCGAATCCCAGTGATAATTGAAATCCCCTAATACAAGAATCTGTTGGTATTTCGTACCCAAGTCACTAACTACTTCATGGAACAGATCATTCAACAGCGGGGTAGGCCACGGAGGTCGGTATACCACCACCACTATCAGGCAGGATGAATTAAGCCCAAGCCTAATCCCTAGGACCTCCGTCCCATCAAGGCTCTCCTCCACTCTCTTCTCAGTGGTCAGAGCCCTACTGCAGAACACTGCAACCCCACCCCTTCTCTTATTCCCCTGCAAGTTATAAGTCAGAACATCGTACTCCTGGGCAGGGCTTGAAGCGTCATCTAGCCATGTTTCGGTTAATGCGAGGATGTCAGGCTTCTCCTCTTGGAGCAACGTGAAGATTTTGAAATTATGTTTTCGGAGGGACCAGGTATTTAGCAGAGTGACCCTTAGGCAGGGGGGCTCATTCGATCCCACATCTTTGGTCCTTCGGACCTGTGTGCCACCCGTCTGTGGTTCCCCATTAACCACCAGCAGATTATCTGACAGGAGTTTCTCAATTAAGGAATCTGAGAAAGCCATTGTGTGGGGTGAACTTTTTAAATTATAGAGAGATTCCATGGAGTAAGTCAATGACGGGCCAGGATTCCTGGTCCCTGGACCCATTCAGGCATGTATGGGTGCAGAAGGGCTTGCCTTTGGCACGCCAGCGGAGCGTCCGCGCTGCACCCCGGTTTTTATTCATGTGGCTCCCTAGAGCGCGTAAGAGGGAAACTGACGTGCTCAGAGCGCCGACTCTGGAAGTTAACAAAGGTCCTCCCGGAACTGGCAAGCTTCACTCCTAGTAAGTGATCCCAGTCAAATCCAATTTGTACAACACAGCATAACAATCATTAAAAAGATTTAGCAGCAAAAAGAGATTTGATATTTAAAAAGAGGCAAGGAGAAACAAAATCCCAGTTTAAAACAGTTCCCCCAATGTGCAAATGTTGCAGGAAAAGCAAGTCTAAAAACCAGATTCAGGTCAGGACTGGAACCTCTGACCTGCACAGATGTGCTGCAACCACCCCTATCACCTTGGTGAAAACCAGAGGATCACTGGTGAGGCCTAAAGTAAAAAAAAGTTAACTGAAAATGTGTGTAGCCCACCGTGAACCATAGGTAACACCTGTGGGCAGGCAGGACAGGGATATGGAAGTAGGCGTCCTGCAAGTCCAGCACTGCCAAGTCTCCAGGGCATACAAAGCCTGAGCTAGCCTGAGCATCTTGAATTCTCCTTTTTCAGGAAGAAGTTAAGAGGGCACAGGTCTAGATTTGGTCAGATGTCTCCACACTTTCCTGGGCACCAGAAAGTAGTGGGAATAGCAACTATTACCTACTTCTGATGCAAGCACCCTCTCAATGGCTCCTTTGGCTAAAGCTGCGTGTACTTCCTGATGGAGCAGGGAGAGGTGGACTTCCGGCAGCCAGTTTGGGGATGTGACATAGAAGAAAGGATGGAATAACTCTGCTAAACAATTTGAAGTACTCCCTTGTCCGGCCAGCAGGGCAGGTGATGTTGGATCATTCTGCTCATTGGGTGCCTGTATTGGTCAGAGAGCAAACTAAAGGTTTTTTTTTTAGGCTGCCAGGAGGGTGGCAGACTTGGTAGACCTCTGGCTGTGTGTCCAATGAGGTCTGTGTGAGCTGTGACCTCAGCCACAAGAAGATAGGGAAGCTTGTGAGTATTGTTGGCCGGACAAGAATGGACACAGCTGGTATCCCTACCAAAGCCACGGAAGGGTTAAAAAGCAGAATAGGGTTGACATGGGGCCATGGAGAGACTCAGCGACCAGGCAGTGGCCCATTTTTCCTTAAAGCTCTCCAGCCTGGAATCTGCTTTATTGCTGGAGAGGCAGTGCCATCGAAGGGTATGTTCATAAGGGATGTCTGGACATTCTCCAGAAAAGCCTGTAGATCTCAGCCAGGTATGAGTGCCACTGGTGATGCAATTGTCATGTATCTCAGTTATCCCCATTGGGAAAAACTGGCAAATTACATATTCAAGTTTTTCCTAAGATGTCTTCTCTTCCACACAATGGCCCGATTATGATGTCGGTTGGAAGGACGTCCGACCAACATCGTCTCAGAAAATAAACTGACTGACTAGTAGTCAACAGTTCCATCTGACATATTAGGATGCAACTGCAGATGAGGTGGTCAGAAACATACATTTTTCCATTGCGCCTTGTGCTGCAGCCAGAAAAGGGCTACAGCACAAGCTGCATTGGAAAAATTAATGTTTGCAAATATCCATACACTGTGTGCCAGGCACCATGTGGTGCCTGGCATATGGGGTATGGATGTGGTGCCCCCAGGCCTCCTAGCGGAGGCCACAGAGGGACAGGAGCCTTGCTATGAGCCCCCAAAGTCAGTTTCTAACAGCCTTTCAATGACGGTCAGACTGCCATTGAAAGGCTTATGAAAGGGACATCGTAATCCCCACAGCAATGCCAGAGCAGGCACCATCCTATTGTAGGCTATTACATTCTGACTGATGGTCGGGTGGGCTCCTTGAGCCCGTCGGAAGCGATTGGTCAGTCCCTCAGCCCACCACGCATCATAATGCAGCAGTCAGACTGTGACACCAGATGTCGGTCGGACCGCAACCGACAGCCTGTCGGTTACAATCCGACCGACATCATAATGAGGCCCAATGACTCGCTTCACATTTGCATGCATGTCACTACAGTTGCTTACAAATTCCATTTTGACAGAACACTATCATGACACCTTGAACATCCCATACAAGATCTGAGCATATATTGCACAAATGTGATCATTTGTTGTTTATCCATGTGGCAACGAGCTATCTATAGAACATAAACAATGGTGGCCTGACTAAGGTTTCGGCTCGGGCAAGAATGCTTTTTGTTATAAATAAACAAGCATTTCCGGGTTTAGACAGAGGAGCACTTGCTGTCAGATGCGAGGTCAATACACGGTGAAACCTCAGCCCAGCTGTTTGCTGATCCCTCTGCGAGGAGGGATGTACAACCTGTGACCAAGGCGGGCCCTACATACTTCACCTTCAGGTAATAGGGTAGGATCATCCAATAGGGGATTCTTGACAGAACACACATAAATGCCCTAGACACTTAGGTTAGGGAACACTAAGTAGGAGTACGCTATCTAGATCCTGTTTTATATGCTTGCATATATACATTGTTTAGCAAGACTGTGGAACTGTACATTCTGCTTACTGTCCTTATACAGCTAATTACTCTTATCTGCTTATTTCTATTGATCATTACAGCACATATATTCTATACAAGATGCATGATGATTCAATAAATATTGAAAATGCCCCTAAATGTATTCTTTGTATATTTGTCTGAGAGAGCACGAAGGACCGAGCGAAAGGGTTCTAGATCTGTTACCACGATTCCTTGGGGATTAAGGTAGTCATTTTCTGTGGTTGCCAAACCCATTCTTTACCTGTCAAGGTTTAGGGTGGCTTATGCTGGCACTGTGAGCTAGCTGCCCTACAGGACAACATATCTTGAGGGGGTGCACAGGATCAGTCTGGCGCCACCCTAACATTTATGTTGCCCAAAAACGTGCAGTTTCTACTGGAATGTGGAAACTGCACGACTTGGCCCCACCAATGTTGGTAGAATGGATTATTATTTAATGGATAGCCTGAGTAGCTCTGTCATGCATTCCCAGAGAACCCTACTTACCTCCTAAACCGGAGACGCCCATGGTGGTGTGCACTATCCTCCTCAGCTGAGTAGGTGGATTCTATGTATTGGCCGTAGGTTGTTCAAGCTTGAACTCTTCAAAAGATCTATTCCAATTGTGTTTCCTTTCTGTAATTCATTTATAATAATGTCTGAAAATAGAGGACTTAACAAAACGGAGAACTGCAGACATGCGGTTACTCAAAAACTATTACAACATGGTGCCACACCTAAGGGTGGAGATGTTACATTCGTGGTTGAGGCTCACAAAGCACATAGGACAGAGGTGTTCTATTCTTGGGTCACATTCCTGGCTGCAGACATCTCAACATGGGTATTTTACACCTACAACGAGGGTGAGATACCAAAAAATTATACACCATACGAAGTAAAGAGATACCTCTAACATACCAGGAACACATAAATTGGTTTAGTGGCGCCCTAGCATTCACAACTGAAAGCGTTAGACTGGGTCCCCTTAGCAATGAGGAAACAATATGGCCAGTCCTAACCAGATACATTCTGCATGCTAATGTTGATAATTTATCAGCAGCACAGGTGTAGACACTATACAAACATGTAGTAACAATATACATATGCTTGATACAGTTCCTTATGTGAACACTAACACTTAACCCTGTGTGAACTGTTCAAGCTGCAAAACCACTGTTGGCTACCCCGGGCATCAGTCAACAAACACGGAATGTAGTTATGGTTAAGGTTTCTATCAGATGGGAGGAGATTCCATTCTGGATTGCACAAAAAGCAAGTCAGCTTGAAGTGGTATTTCCCCATATGGGTCCACAGGAAAAACACAGAAAACGAACAATCTGCTGGCCACTGGGAATGGCCTTCTGTGGAAAACTGCACAACTTGGGGTACAGTTTTTGCTGCACTATGTACCAGAACACATGGTATCTCTTCATTGGCTGATTTACCCGAAGTGCTGAAACAGATCCAGAATGAGTATGGTGTAGCACCTGCCCTGGACTTGGGGATGAAGCTGATGGGCAATTTTGCCATTGTATTCGCCATTATGGTAAGTAACATAAAGGGGAAGCAGCAGCATTAGCTATACGCCAATGCCTAATGGATTTGACTCCAGCACAACAGGAGCGCAAATTACCTAAAATTATCCAAGAAGCCTATGCTACGCTGGGTAAAGATAAATAAGAAGCCAGACATGGTAAACTATAATTATAGAGTAATTCTGAAAAGTATAACTCTAAGCAAGCACTCGACTCTTCTATGGAGAAGAAGTGGGATGATAAGTAAAATGAAGAAAAAACCAAAACCAAGTCACGGGTGGGTCACCTCAATAGTAAGCCACTGAAAAACGTTATAGCCTGCGAAACCGTGATAATATTAGATCACCTAACAGGTATCAGTATACTGATACCCAATCATCTTGTTCCTTTCAGGAGTCATCCGATAAGCTTTTGGAGAGAGGGGGACGGTCAGAGCGCAGATCAGAGGAGCACATGAAACCAAAGAATGACTCACATTTAGAAACAGAATGATTGTACGATATAGCTTACACATATTTCCTGCATTCCAGTCCTACAGACGATAAAGAGACCCAAGAGGAATCATGATAACTGTGTATTGATTCACATTTCTATGAGTATCCCGCCTGTTGGTCTGGGCCTATTGGTAGTAGTGTCTTATGCCCTGGCTGGGGCCGTTTTTGATGTATATGCAACTATATTCCACTCTCATTTTTTCCTTCCCTATGCTATAGTGCCTGATTGTGTCTGTATGTATTCCAATCTAACTATCATCAGCGTCTAAACTGCCGATATGAAGTGGCTAATTTCCAACTATGGGGGTAAAGAAAAACTAGGGGAAGCGTAGAGGAGGTATCAATTCTTGCGTCTGTGTTAACGCTAATGGGGAGGGTGTCATAGTCTGTGTACTGTTTAGCGGTTCGTAAATGCAATGGTGCCTATGAGACGGGGATAGTTAAAGCCCTAGTGGAAGGAACCCTTGTGCGACTCCCGGTATGATTAAGTCTATTGGTTTTAAACCAGTTATTTTATTAACTTATTTAAGGCCCCAATGTTTCTTTCCATCTGTGTTCCTCTATTAACAATAATCATTTGCCAGTTAGATTGAGAGTCAAACATAATCCCTAGATAATTAAAAGAATCGGCAATCCCTATTTCTCCCCCTTTTGTAGCAATTTGCAGATAGTTTTGTTGTTTGGTGCCTACTACTAAAATAAAAGACTTTGAATAATTAGCTTTCATGCCTAGAATGCCCTTAAATTGTGTGTAATCCTGGACTAGGCGATGCAGTGTGTTACTAGTATGAGCTAAAAGTACTGCGTCGTATCCATAAAGTAAGATTGGCACCTGTGCTGAGTTAATATAGGGGACATCTGGAGTAGAACCCAACAGTGCAGATTCTACACCATTGGTTTCGAGTGTGAATAAAAAGGGGGCAAGAACGCACCCCTGCCTCACACCTCTTGCAATTTTAAAAGACCTGGTGCACTCACCATCCCTCCCACAACGAACACAGGCTAAAGCACCTGAATACAGGTCGCGGATAATATTAATAATATTCAGGTGCATGAAGGCTAAATGGAGATGACCTTTTTTTGCAGCTGTGTATTTTGCTATAATTAGACTCGGGTTCAGACACTGATCCACAGTGCCTTTCCTTTTTCTGAAGCCATACTGGCTTGGGATGATAATATTCTTTTCTAGTGCCCAATCCTCTAGTCTATTTAAAATTAATCGACCCATTAGTTTTGCAATAGAGTCTATTAAGGAGATAGGTCTATAATTTTTCAGAATCGACCTATCCCTTTTTTTATATATGGGAACGATTACAGTTGTTTTCCACGATGGTGGTGCACCTGTTTGGTCAATTTTATTAAAAGAATTTGTTAAAATTGGGGCCCATAGTTCTTGATTATCTAGGAATAAATCGTTAGGGACTCCGTCTGGTCCCGAAGCCTTTGCTCGTTGCATTGATTTAAAGCATGTTTTGTTTCAGCGAGTGTAAAACTCAGCCTCATCAATCTCCAAAGCTTGGGGAAAGGATTGAGGGGTTGTCATGTCGTCCGCTCTAAAAAGGGCTTCAAAGTGAGTCACCCATTCCTCCTGGTCATCATTGTTATCTGTAGTCATAGCCTGCTCATCTTTTAATAACAGGGCATTAATGAAAGACCAGAATGCTTGCGAACTATTAGTATAGCAGCCTTCTGCAAGTTTTCCCACCATTCTTCCTTTAAGAACTTCAGTCTAGTGGTCCTTGCATTTTTATAGGCTTGGCGCAAACATTTTACCAATAATGGATCGCAAGGTTTAGACTTCAGAGCTATATGAAGACTCTTTAATGTTTTGTCACAGTTGTCATCAACGGCCATTCCGAATAACACGGGTTAAATTATTTTTAACATCAGATAAGATTAACTCAAAATCCAAAATCATGCTTTCGGGTAGATCCGAGTCTAAGCAGCGCATTATCTCCACATATCATTTGGACACTAAATTGGCCAAAAATCTTCCAGAGTCCACTTTTTCCCACTTTAAAGCAATACCATTTTTTCTAGCAATCACAGGGTTTATGGGAAGTTTAAAGGGATGTATGACGTTACAACGCATACTTTTACCACGCATGCCTTTACAACGCGTTTTTTACAACGCATAGTGCTTTGGGGCGCTGGATAGTGAATAGTTTAATTTACTATTCCAACTCCAGTCCCCGTGGATAGTAGGGAAGGTGTTGGATAGTAAATTAAACCTATTCCCTATCCTAGAGCGCCCCCCAGCACAATGCGTTGTAATGGTTTGCGTTGTAAAAGTTGCATCATAAAGGCACTGCGTGGTAAAAGTTGCGTTGTAAAGGATGTTTCCCGTTTAAAGGCACACTCATTTTGCATTGTGGTTTGAATGAAAAAGGTTACTGCAGCATGATCACTAAATGCATAAAACACAGTCTTAAAATAGGAAAAAAGGCCTATCATTGAATCGGAAGCCAAAACATAATCAAGTGTAAAAAACGAAAAATGATTAAAAAAAGTAAATTCTAACTGACCAGTTAAATCATCGAAGACATTTAAAAATACAAGATTATTTATCATTAGGAATCTGTTTAGGGTGTTACCATACTCCATGTGACAAATGCGGGGGACACACTACCCTTCATCATCCTGTATTCAACAAGCTAACGCATTAAGCTTATCACATGGGTGAACATTGAACTCCCCAAGCCAAATTATGTTACAGGGTTTGATGGATTTATCTTGTAATTCAATAACAACTCTTTCCAGAGAGGCCAATACCACTGCTTGGTTACTTCCAAAGTTATTGTTGTAAAAGTTGATAAGAAGCCAACAATATTCCAAACAGTAGTCGATTATAATGATATGGTAGTAAGGGGACCCATTCAAAAATGCCTTCACTTTAAAAGGAAAAGAATTAGAGAGTAATGTCAGCAAACCACCCTTAGCCCGGCCAGCAGGTGACGGTACAGCAGAAGTATGAAAGGAACGGTAGCCATTCAGATATATTGGATCTATTTCCCAGGTCTCTTGAAGGCACTCTATATCACTAGATGTCAGCAGAGAAAGCCAATTCATTATTAGACTTTTTTTGGTTGTAACCAGCATTGTTCCAAGACATAGCCGCTATAGAACCAGAAAGATTATCTTGGGGTAACTGAGTCTGGGCCAAATTTGGGCTGACTTTACGTGTGGCTAAGGTCACTGCAGAAGTAATGGATGGAGCAGGGTGCAAGGGAGACCCCTTTTGCAGATCTAAAACACCATCCCCACTAGTTAGCATAGTCTGAGAATCCAGTCAGTCGTAGACAGACAGACCTTCTAAAGCAGCAAATCTATTTCTTAAAGAAAGTGATGAAACTAAAGGGGGGAGAGGTTGATTAAACGGGTAGCGGGGAGGCCTCCAGGTAGCTTGTGGCCTAGAAGTAAACATTTGTGGTGTAGAATAGGATTTATAAAAGAAACCCAAAGGTAGAACAAATATTTCAGAGTGAAATGAAAACGTATTTGGTAAGACTGATTATGTTAACCCACTTTGATAGTTTTGGGGAATCTTCCTACCCAAGATACCCTCTTAGCCATAATGATATTATAATAGGCATTAAAGTTTTCACCTAGACTATTAGATAACCAATGCTGGGATTTATTTATTAGCTGCGCCGTATTTTCAAATGTATTAGGATTGAGTTCTGGGACGTTAGTTAGAACTATGACATACGGACAAGCAGCTGGAGGGAGCTCTAATGTTAACTTGGGCTTTCCAATTTCATCTTGCTGTTGAGAAGCTCCCCTATGTTATTGTGATAGTTGAGACCCTTCCTCCAGACAAGTTGTAGGTATAGCTGTAATAAAATGTGGGTGAATAGCAATAGAGCTAGTGGTATTTTCTCAGAGTTACCTTGTACCTGTGTCTGCATTTGTGTCCTATCATGAGTTTTACATACATTAGGTCTCAACTTTTTAGCAGAATCATGGACAGAGCCAGGAAAGACAGTAGAGAGCCCCAAAGTTTATCGTTGGGCGTGATTTTTCATCCCATCAGTGACAACATTTGGCCTATCAGACATCACAGAAGGGACTATACCTAGCTGGTGAAAATGTCTAACTACATCAGTTAGTACAGTGATATTGGAGAGGGGCTGGGTTGAGAGATAAGAGGCCTCAAGAGAAGATAGTTTTTCCTCTATTTGAGTGTGATCGTGGGCGGTCAGCGGACTGGTAAAGCAGGCGAGGAGGCCGGATATAGTGGGCTATAGTGTTTTTATTTTTCTCTTAACAGTAGGATACGGTGAGAGAGAGTCCCAGATATAACATCCAACGAGGGAGATGCGTCTTCTTCCGGGTTCCTCCTGGTGTGATGAGGGTCCGATGGACATCCGGGTCTTGGTTGTAGAAGCCTCGGTATGGTCGGAAGGCACCTCGGAGGGCAACAAGAGAGAGAGGAGCCGTTAGTCACTCTGGGACTAGAGATTCGAGACTGTCACCGTTACCCGGTAGTGTGAGGAGAAGAAAGGAGAGTGAGGAAGGTACAGGATGGAGTCAGGGAAGGGTAAGAACAAAGAAGTGTACAGGGGGTGGGGAACAGGGGTGCTCTTTGTACAGTGCTAAGTGCTATTATATACAAGGTGTCTAAGGGCTATTGGTGACGTGCCTAGGATAGCGGGAGTATTTATACACGGGGAGGGGTTCGTACTATTTACACAGAGCACCTAGCGTGCCTTAAGAAGGTAGCTGGTACTCACGCGCTCCGCCGTAACTCTCCTCCGAGTTACGGCCGCTCTTCAGCCACCTCCGTGGGACTCCACCAATCTTCGGACCACTCCTCGATGTCTCCGTTCCCGTCTTCTCCGTCTGTCACCGCACCAGCCGAAAGCTCCTGCCACGATCCTTCGACGACTTCCTCCTCTCCTCTTCCGTCTTTTCTACATCCGGCTGTCGGCAAGGAGGCAGGACTTCCGGGATCATGGGGAAGTCCTTCCGGTCCTTCGTTGTTCCTGATTGGGTCCTGCAACAGAGAGAGGGGCGGGGTTTCTGTCGTCATGGACGCTGTGTTGGTTGATTCCGCTTGTGTGCCTGGATACAGGGGCTTGCGGAGGGGTGATAGGCGGGGCGGGGTGAGTAGGGGTCTCGTGACCCGCGGGTCGAGATCACATTCCCTTCCCCTAGCTGTCTTTCTTGTACCCGGTGAGGAGACAGGGTAGCGAGAGAGATAGTCGGCGTTACCCTGGTCTACGCCTTTCCGATGTAGGGTTGTGAAATGATAAGGTTGGAGTGACAGAAACCATCGGAGGACTCGATCGTTGTGGCCCTTGTTCCGAGCCATCCACTCTAAGGGAGCGTGGTCTGTATAGATTGTGAATTGTCTTCCCTCCAGATAGTATCGGAGGCTTTCCACAGCCCATTTGATGGCCAAAGCTTCCTTTTCTACCACGGCATAGTTCTTTTCTCGTGGGAATAACTTCCTGCTGAGGTAGAGTATGGGTTTCTCATGCCCATGAGGGTCCATTTGAGAAAGTACTGCCCCCAGTCCCTGTTCCGAGGCGTCTGTCTGAAGTATGAAGGGTTGTGAGTAATCGGGACTCACCAACACAGGACTGGATGTCAGAGCGTTTTTCAAATCGGAAAAGGCCTGCCACAACAATGGAGTGGGATTTTTAAGGATGGTTTCGGTTTTAGCAGATTTTTTTAAGAGGTCCGTGAGTGGATC
Source organism: Lissotriton vulgaris (assembly GCF_964263255.1). NCBI lineage: Eukaryota > Metazoa > Chordata > Amphibia > Caudata > Salamandridae > Lissotriton > Lissotriton vulgaris. The sequence goes on from NC_141699.1 coordinate 783,937,787, forward strand.
TGCCCTTTGGGAGAAGTTTGGTACAAACCGTCTGTTATACCCCAAGAGGCCCAGAAATGCCCGAAGGTCTTTTTTTGTCTGGGGAAAGGGAAGGGAGTGGATTGCTTCGGTTTTGCTTTTCTGGGGTCGTATCAGTCCTTCACCCAGGAGGTATCCTAGATACTTTACGGTCTGGGCCGCTAGGGTGGTTTTGGCGGGGTTTATGGTGAACCCATATGATCCCAGGGAGGAGACGACCTGGTGGAGGTGTTCCAGGTGTTGGGTCCAGGTATCACTATAGATGACGATATCATCTAAATAAGCACCTGCATACATAGCGTGGGGTTTTAGGATGCGATTCATGGCCCGCTGGAACGTGGCCGGGGCGCCATGAAGACCAAAAGGGAGAACCAGGAATTGATACAATCCTTCTGGGGTGGAGAAGGCCGTCTTCTTTCTATCCTCCTCTCTGAGGGGTATCTGCCAATACCCCTTACAGAGGTCCAACGTGGAGATATATTTGGCCTTCCCTATGCGCTCGACCATTTCATCGACACGTGGCAACGGATACGTGTCGAAGGAGGATATCTTATTGACTTCGCGGAAGTCAATACAGAACCTGACAGACCCGTCAGGTTTGGGTACAAAGACGATCGGTGAGTTCCAATCGCTCACCGACGGCTCTATTATACCCATCTTCAACATCTGTTTGGTTTCTCTTCGGATGACCGCCCTGCGGGCTTCGGGGACCCGATAAGGTCTTTGTCGGACCACCTTTCCAGGGACCGTCTGTATGGCATGTTTGGTGATGGTGGTATGGCCAGGGGAGGAGGAGAACACCTGTCGTAACGGGTATAGGACTGTTTCAAGCTCTTGGTGTTGTTGTGGGGTTAACTCAGAGTCAATACAGGGGGTAAAGGAGAGAGGAACAGGGGCCGATGAGCCGGACAGGACCGGGCGAGGGCCTTCCCATTTCTTCAGATGGTTAATGTGATAAATCTGTGTTATACCACGTGTGGGATCTAGGTCTAATTCATATGTGACAGGGGTCACTTGTCGAAGCATGGTATAAGGGCCCTGCCACTGCCCTAGGAGTTTTTGGCCAGAGGAGGGTAACATCAGCAACACCAAATCGCCTACGGAAAAGACTCGAGGTTTCGTGCCTTTATCGTACTGTCCCTTCTGTTTGCTTTGTGCGTTTTCCAGATTCTGTCGGACTATGTCACGTATGACAGATAGGTGAGTTTTTAGGTTACTCATGTATTCAGGGAGGGGGCGAGTGCGATCTGGTTCAGTTTCCCAGGCTTCTTGGGCCATGTCCAACAGGGTGCGAGGGGGTCGACCATATAGTAGCTCGTAGGGTGAATAACCGGTGCTGCTCTGTGTGGCGCAACGGATGGCGAACAGGGCAAGGGGTAGCATATCCTCCCACCTTTTGGCTTCCAACCCCAGTAGTTTTTTAAGTGTCTGTTTTAGGGTGGCGTTGTATCTCTCGACTAGCCCATCGGTTTGGGGGTGGTATGCCGAGGTTCTGATCTGTTTAATCCCTAGTTGGGAGCATACCTGTTTCATCAGAGCAGAGACAAAGGGAGTACCCTGATCTGTCAGTATTTCGCGGGGAAACCCCACCCTAGTGAATACAGAGATGAGGGCTTTGGCAATGTTCTGGGTGGTGGGTTGACGCAAAGGTAAGGCTTCCGGGAAGCGTGTGGCATAGTCCACTATAACCAGGGCGTAACGACACCCGCTGCGTGAGGGCAACAGGGGTCGTATAATGTCCATCCCCACACTTGCTGAACGGGACGTCAATGACGGGAAGGGGTTGTAGGGGGGCTCTAGGAGGCCGATATCTGCTGTGTTTTTGACATACCGGACATTCCTTACAGTACTTTTTGATGTGTTGGTATATCCCAGGCCAGTAGAATTTATCTAGAATAGTCTGACTGGTTTTTTCCTCACCAAAATGGCCCCCCAGAAGGTGGCTATGGGCCAGAAACAGAACCTTCTCTTGAAAGGGACCAGGGACCAGGAGTTGGGGTTTTTGTTGGGCCCCTCCATTGCGGTACAATAGCCCATTTTTCTTGAAGAAGTAGGGACCTACGGTAAAGGGATCCTCTTGGTCCAATGCCCTTCCCCATGCTTCCTGTAGAATAGGATCCTCCTGTTGTGCAGCCCTGAATTCTCGGTCTGTTTGCCAAGGGTGTTCATCCGGGATCACGGGGAACGCGCTTGTGTATTCTCTCTTTTCCTTCTTCTTCTGTGTTTTGGTTTTAGGTGGTTTGTGCATCAACACAGGGGAGGACAACCCCTTTGGAAAGGGAGCTTCTTCTCACCAGTGGGTCAGGGATTCAGTGGTGTCCTGCAGTAGTCCTGGTAATCCGGGGTAATCGCTTCCCAATATTGCCTGCTCCGGGAGTGCGGGTATGAGTCCGACGGTGAGGGTGGTTCCGGGATCTTTGGGGTGTTGGACCTGTACCTGGGCGGTTGGGTATCTCTTCGTATCCCCATGAACGCATTGAATGGCGACCATGTTGGAGGAAGGATTAACAGGGTGATTCAAGTCCTGAGGTCTGAGGACACTCTGTCTACACCCGGTGTCGGTTAGGGCCATGAGGGTTTGTCCATCAAAATTCACCGGACTTCGGAACGGAGGTGGTGTTGCTCCGGGTACGGAACATACATAGTTTCGGGCTAGGCCCACTTCCATCGGCTCGTGTTTGTGAGGACACACCCTGGCGATGTGTCCAAACCCTCCACAACTATAACATTGAGGTCCGGGATTGACAGGTCGTTGCAACACAGGGGGAGGGAACAGTAGGGTAGGCTCTGGTCTTCTCGGTACAGGGGGACGAGGAGGCCGGAGACCTGTGGGGTGATGAGGTTTATGGGAGTGTTCCTCTTTTCCTCGCTGACCCTCCTGGGCATGACTATAGGCGCTTGCGATTTCAATTGCAGTGTCTAGGGTAAGCCGGGCATGTTGGCGTACCCATCTTTGCGTGCCTGGATGCAAAGACGCCAGGAATTGTTCCAAATACACTTTCTCTAGGATTTCCTCCTTAGTAGAGGTATCGGGTTTCAGCCACCTGTTGGCTAGGTCTTTGATCCGAAAGGAAAGGGCTCTGGGGGTTTCTTGGGGCCCTTCCTTTGCTTGGCGTAACCGCACTCGGTACGTTTCATCATCGATGACCAACGTTTCGAGGATACACTTTTTAATGTCCGCATACGGATTGTTGCCCTGGATGTTCGCTTGCTGGTATGCGGCCTGCAGGTCGCCCGTCAGTAGGGGCCCCAGATAATGACCCCAACGGTCAGCAGGCTAGGCGGCGGCCTGTGCTAGCCGCTCGAAGTTGGTAAAAAAGAAGTCCGGGTCTTCCCCCGGAACATATTTCTGGAGAACCACCGAAGGCAGGGAGGTCATGGGCCTCTGATGACCCAGGACATCGGTCAGCTTTCCCATAGCCTGCTCGTGGGTGGTTCCCTGTCCTTTCAATACATCATGGAGTTGGCCACGGTCGTCCTCGGCGGTCTTTAGGAACCACTCCATTAACTTCCCCAGTTGTTCTTGGGATTCCGCCATCCTGTTCATCACGGCCTCCATACCTCCAGGTGATCCCACTTCTGACACCAGATGTGATTGTGGGCGGTCAGCGGACTGGTAAAGCAGGCGAGGAGGCCGGATATAGTGGGCTATAGTGTTTTTATTTTTCTCTTAACAGTAGGATACGGTGAGAGAGAGTCCCAGATATAACATCCAACGAGGGAGATGCGTCTTCTTCCGGGTTCCTCCTGGTGTGATGAGGGTCCGATGGATATCCGGGTCTTGGGTGTAGAAGCCTCGGTATGGTCGGAAGGCACCTCGGAGGGCAACAAGAGAGAGAGGAGCCGTTAGTCACTCTGGGACTAGAGATTCGAGACCGTCACCATTACCCGGTAGTGTGAGGAGAAGAAAGGAGAGTGAGGAAGGTACGGGATGGAGTCAGGGAAGGGTAAGAACAAAGAAGTGTACAGGGGGTGGGGAACAGGGGTGCTCTTTGTACAGTGCTAAGTGCTATTATATACAAGGTGTCTAAGGGCTATTGGTGACGTGCCTAGGATAGCGGGAGTATTTATACACGGGTAGGGGTTAGTACTATTTACACAGAGCACCTAGCGTGCCTTAAGAAGGTAGCTGGTACTCACGCGCTCCGCCGTAACTCTCCTCCGAGTTACGGCCGCTCTTCAGCCACCTCCCTGGGACTCCACCAATCTTCGGGCCACTCCTCGATGTCTCCGTTCCCGTCTTCTCCGTCAGTCACCGCACCAGCCGAAAGCTCCTGCCACGATCCTTCGACGACTTCCTCCTCTCCTCTTCCGTCTTTTCTACATCCGGCTGTCGGCAAGGAGGCAGGACTTCCGGGATCATGGGGAAGTCCTTCCGGTCCTTCATTGTTCCTGATTGGGTCCTGCAACAGAGAGAGGGGCGGGGTTTCTGTCGTCATGGACGCTGTGTTGGTTGATTCCGCTTGTGTGCCTGGATACAGGGGCTTGCGGAGGGGTGATAGGCGGGGCGGGGTGAGTAGGGGTCTCGTGACCCGCGGGTCGAGATCACATTGAGACAATTGGTACAATATAGGATTCAATAAAACAGTCATCATAGTCTCTAATCTTTCAGTCCCCAAAACTGAGTGATTGGCAATTTTGTTTTGTCTGGTAGATCTAGTAGATTTTAGTTGTAGTGAAAGTCCTGTGTCCAATTTCTTACACCCAGTGTCTTTCTCCTTACAAATCCGTTTTAATGAGCTTTGTTTTAAGGGGCCACCTCCCTTTATTGTTTTGGAATTCGTATCTGGGTAGTTGTTTTCCACTTGGTTAACCGTTAATTGCTCCTGGATAGTATTGCAGTCTCCGTCTATAGTGTTGGTAGGTGGCGGAGATGTATTCAGTGCTGGAGCTATAACAGAGCTCAATTCATCTACTAACTGGCCAGTGTTCAATTTGTCAGTGGCTAGAGTCCCTTGACCTAAAAAGGAGCGTTTTTGCATGATCAAAGTGTCCAAGGAGCGCCTTCTCTCAGTTAGTTCAATTTCATGAGTCAAGACGGATTCAGCTCTAGTTAAAAAGGCATCCAGGGTCTCAACATGGCCAGACTCTTGTTTTTCCTTAGGATTCTTTCTTTTATTCATTATTGCCCACAGTGATACTAATCACCCCACTCAACATGCAACTTCCCCAACAGCACAATGGGTAGTGTTAAAATCTGTTCTTATAAAGCCAGACACGGTCCAACGCCACCCTACCTTTATCTTCAAGATAGCAGCACTCGGGTCCCCGATGCAACGGCGATCTCCTGCAACAAGCCAAGAGATTGGGCCCAGCACAGCCTCTTCTGGCCCCTGATGGGCACGGATGGGCCCGCCCTTGGCCTGGGCTTTGCCCGGGCGCCCCCACGTGCCTGCCGCGCTGAAGGAGCCCGCGGCCGCTTTAGAAGCGCCTCCTGGCGCTTCCCGGTGACGTCAGTAGCCAGGCGCCGGGGGCCTCAAGAAATCATGGTTGCTGGTGTCCCCCTCAGGGTAAAGCGTGGCAGCCGGTGAGCGGTAGTGGCGGACAGCAAAGCACAACTGCGGCAAGAAGGTAAGCGGGACCCACGCTGCGGGAGCCTGTGGCCGCTTTAGAAGCACCTCCTGGCGCTTCCTGGTGACGTCAGTGGCCAGGCGCTGGTGGCCTCAAGGAATCCTGGTTGCTGGTGTCCTCCTCTGGGCAAAGCGTGGCAGCCGGTGGGCGGTAGTGGCGAACAGCAAAGTACAATTCTCCTGCACTACTGCTTTTCAAAGGCTTGACGAGGAATAATGACTCTCCTATGTTATGCTCCGGTCTCTCCTCTGCCCTGGTGGAACACTCTGAGAGTCCCTGAATTCAACCACCATATGCACTATTGTGAATGGGCACATGCATGATGGAGAATTCCATCCTGAGAAAACATACACACAGTCACTTGGCGACTGCATGCCACAGTTGGCTGAACTAAAGACTAAGTCTGGGCGGTGAACTCCTCTCCGTTCGCGGAGTTTGCTGAGTTTTCCGCTCTCTATGTTACGCGGAGCTGGCGGAGTTCCAAAAAAGGAAGAGTGGAGTTTTTTCAACGTCATGTTGGCAAGCGCGAGCACGGAAAATCAACCACCCAGCGAGATTTCTCACCGCAGGCTGTCGGACTCCTCATTGCGTATGGTCGCGAGCGCTCGCATTGAGAAATTGTCTGTCCACGTTGAGAAAGCTGCAGCTCAAGTACAAAATCTACTTGAGCGACAGAAATTAAGCAGCGGCCACTTGTGCTGTGCATGGTACCTTTCGCGATGATTGTACAGTGTGGACAAACAGTCGGCACTGAAAATCACAGCGAACGGCATTTATCTAATGCACTCCATCACTTACGGAGCTCCGCGTAGAGCGTTGGAGTTTGTTTTGCATTTTGTGGAGTTTTGCTACACGGAACTCTGCAAACTCTGCCCAGGCTTACTAAAGACTCTAATTCTGGCACTGGAGAATACGGTCCTAGATTCCTTCGACTCATAATGTCCGATTGAATGAATGAATGAACGAATAAAGGCATTTCTATAGCTCACAGCGACTCGTAAGAGTGTCCCAGTGCATCAAAGGCCCCTGGAGTAGACCTTCCCTACCGGCTACAATTGGAAGACGGGACAACAGAAAGTGAAGAGCGAATAATCACACTTATTGGTTAAAAAAAAGAGTTTTGAGACTCTTCCTGAAAGTAACTAAATCTGTCCCTGCTCTCAGTGAAGCGGGCAGCGCATTCCAGGCCTGAACACCAAGGAACCCAAACGAGGAGCCCCCAGCCCAGATGCGGGAATATCTAGGGAGCGTGGGTAGATTCCTCGAGGAAGATCTCAAAGTCCTGGAAGGAACGTCATGTGCAATCCTTCTGCAAATGTACTTAGCCGCCATAACATGCAAAGCTTTAAAGAGTAGCACCATAGCTTTAAATCTGGTTCTATTCTATACCGGGAGCCAATGGAGTGCTCTGAGATGGGGGACATATGAGTCCTAACTTCAAGCCTGAGGATGGCTCTGGCGGCGGCATTTTGTGCCACCTGCATATGCTTGAGAAGATATTCGGGAAGGCCGAGGTAGAGTACATTCACATAGTCCAGTCTTGAAGTAATCAGTGCCTGGACCACAGCTGGTACGAACTTAGCCATGCAAACACATTTTAATCTTTGATCCCTTGAAGCTTTTCCCTCTGTCACAGGAGTAAAGGAGCGGTTTTTTGTCAGCGTATGAAATAATTTTTGTTCCTTATGTCTCCCCTAGGACAGCTAAAGGAGACATATAAAGATTGAATAACGTGGGGCTCAGAATGGAACCCTGAGGGATTCCCACCACCATACCTGGGATTCCAGCTGCAAAAGGAGGAATCCAAACCTCCTGATCCTTGTCTTTCAAATAGGAGGCAAGCCACTTTAAAACTGAGGCTTCGATACCGAAAGCCTGGATCCTGTCCAAAGGTTTATCATGGTGCACAGTATCGAAGGCCGCTAACAGGATCAGAATGATTTTACCACCACCATCCAAGCTTTCCCTAATGTGTTCGGAGACTCTGTGCTATAGTTGGCTCTTAACCCGGACTGACTACAGTGGAGAAGGCTGTTGGTTTCAACATAGTCAGTAATCACAGAGTTATCCTATTTCTTCAATACCTTAGAGAAGGCGGGGAGAAGGGAGATGGGCCTGTAACTTTCTGGAATTTTCTGGTCAGCGGATGTTTTTTAAGCAGTGGCAACATTTTTGCCTGCTTCCATCTAGATGGCATGGGTCCAGTTTCTAATGAAGTGTTGCAAATTTTATTTACCACCGGATTAATTGCCTGTGCAATAGACACTAGCAATTTTGCTGGACAAGAATCGGAGGGGGAGCCCATCTTCAGGCTTTTGATGCTAGCTAGGGAGGTTTTCAATTACATTGATTCATATTATTTTCTCCAGGCTTACAATGAATATATACACTACTGGAGCCTGAAAGGATTCAGAGATTTAAAGGGTTGCAATAAAGCACAAAGGGCCTTATTTATGAAAAGTGTTGCATCGCTGCGACAAAGCAGCAATGCGACACTTCTCAGTGCGCCCGCCTTGCGACACCATGGATGTGCCATATTTACAGTATGGCGCATCATGTTGCAAGGAGCCACAGATATGTCAGTATTACTGACGTATCTGTAGGGGCAAAAGTGACGCATTGTTGGGGTGTGCCTAGAAAAAGACGCAACTTCAGCAATGTGTCCTTTAACATGGGGCAAGCCCCATGTGAAAGGGCCTGAATCACCCTTATGCCTGCCATGAGGCAGGTGTAAGGTGTAGACACAATGGCGTCCTCGAAGCTGCACACTGAAATCTTATAGATTTCAATGCGCCACTTCTATGAGGCTTTGATGCGGTGGAACGCCTGACGGAGGTGTAATGTAGAGCAGGGGTTTACAAAGTGACGCATCTGCCTAGATGTGTCACTTTGTAAATATGGCGCAACGTGGTGCATTATTTACGCAGCGGCACAAAAAGTGTCTCAACAGTGGTGTAAATGTGACGCAGGGCTTCATAAATAACTCCCAGAATGCTTTGGGAACTTGTGGCAAAGCTGAAAGACTGCTTGCAATGGACGCATGTAGAATACACATTCAGTCATCAACGTGCTGGCATTCATGTTGCAGGGAATTCTATGGCTGGGAAAGCCACAAAAGCAACAGTTCACACTGCTCCAGTTGCTTCAATTACTCATTCAAATACAACGATAGACTAAGACTTCATGGTGGCGTTCAACACTGCTCGCAACACCACCCACCTGCCAAAAGGCTTTCCACTCAAGTACTCCGACAAGTTAGATGCGTGAAGCACACCATATGCTCACATTCCTGGGGTAGGGTATAGAGTAATACCAAGCACTGATCGTAAGATGGGTTTTATACTAGCTGCACACAAGGGTCTGGCATCTGCTCATGCAGGGGTGGCTGCTACAATTTCACTTCTGCAGCAATGCTACTGGTGGCCAGGTCCTTACAAATAGACCAAGGACATTGACCTTAAATGCGACTTCAGCCAGCAGATGAAGTGTTCCACTATGACACGTCCACCCCACACACCTTTACTAATTTCAAACAAGTCTCAGGTTTGTGTTTATTTGGATCACTGCAGCCTTTTGTCATCAGATGGGGCATACAAGCATATCTTGGTAGCAGTGGATTCTGCTCTCAATTCCTGTGAGCAGGGGCACAGCGGTTGGCTGATGCCCGAACTGTTATAAAGGTTCCTCGAGTCTTCATCAGGACATACGTAGTAGCCACATTACCTTCTAACCAGGGTCCAGCATTTAGCTCTAGCGATTACAAAGAGTCGATGGGAAGTTTGGGTGTGACATTACTTTTCTTTTCTCCCTACCATACTGAGAGAAATTCTGTGGCAGAGAGGTAAAACTGTGACTTAAACCAATCTTTAACAGCTAGGGTATTAGGCTCAAGTCGCAGTTGAGTCCATCACTTATATGGGGTCCAGAGGGCATTCAACAACCTGCCTAGAAAATCCCTCGGTGGTCGGAATTGCTTTGAAATCCTGTTTGGGGTAAAGATTTGGGTCTCAGACCTCGACAATCCCAGCACAATAGCAGTGGAAACACCATTTGATATCAATACATGTTTGGCTGTTATACAGGAACTGAATGACTTCCGGCATGAACATAGCAACGTCCAAGTAAAACACACTGCCACTGGGGAAGTGAAGTAAGTGCCGGCAAGACCTGCCTGGGTCCTGAAGGTTGGGGATCTGCTCCGGGAGAAAGTTGTAAACAAGAAAGAATTGGGGCCGTTTTACAGAGCACCTGTCCTGGCTGTTGAAGGTAACAGAACTGTCCTACTTCTGCCTCTTGCTGGTCACAAAGACAAAAGATTTGTCTCCAGTGATCTGATCAAACCACATTATGTGGTCGATTCCAACAGTAAGCCTCGTAGGCTCCTGGGTAGCTACCTGCCTCCTCTCGTTACCATACATGACGTTCAGATGGAAGCTTTAATAACTAATGAAGCATCCTCTCTCCAATGAGAGACAGCAATCAACAACAAGGAGGTTTGCCTTCTACCTGTTGCTACCACTACAACAACTGTACAGTCAACTTAACAGAAACACAGATTTTAATTCAGAAACCTGATAAGAGCATGGTCTACGTCAATGTACCACAGATCGATTCTACTGCCAGTTCTACAAAACCTGCGGAGCGACCAGAAATTGATTGGACTGCCTTTGTTTACTTCCTTAACTTTGATGACATCTCTTCAGATTCATCAGGTCCTCCACCTCCCCCACCACCACCTCTACTGTTTAGGCTGAAATTGATTGTCTTCTATCTTTTGCTGAAAATGAAATATTTTCTTGCTCTATGGCTACAATTTTGGATTACAATTTTGTTACTTTTCCTGGTCGTCTGGATTGGTTTTGTGACAGTCTTTTTCTTAATTCAGAATGGACACTCTCTACCAGAACGCTCTGCAATACAACTGGTGAACTTGGTTCTTAAACCTCATTTGTCACTGCAGCAAGAACATAAGACCTTTCCCTAGTGAACATTACTGCTGTTCCAGTTCCTGACGGGATTGTTTCGGATAGGGTATCATATGATGTGTATGGTTCCACTGAACTTTTAAGATGCCATACCTGTTTAAAATATCATTGAATGATGTCACTACCCCTTGTATAGTTTCTGACTATTCGGATATTGATACAGTGCATGAAATGCTGGAAGATCTAGAGGATTCTACTGTGCTTTCTTCTAATGAATTGTATGATGGTATATCTAATTATGATGAAATGTTTTGTTATCAACATTACAGTCATCATTTTCTGCATAAAGGAAGTATTCCACAAGCTGTTTTCAACTATACATAATGAGATATGTATATGAAATATGCTGACCAACACCAAGCTGATATATTCTGCTTCTTTTCTTTCCCAGCTCTCTGAACAAGGTTTTGACTTTTGAGGGAAACTATAGATGTTAAATCAGTTTGGTAGACAAAGGACTGGCAGGTTCAGGGAACTGAGGCCTTGTTTGGAGCATGCCTAATACCACAACAAATGATTTTCCTGAACAAAACTGTGCAACAAAAATAAATTATTGGATTAGCTAAGATTAAAGATTTGGACACACCACAAATTCCCATGTTAGCATGCTTTGAAAAGTGGCGGCAGTTTACAAAATATAGTGAGGATACATTAGATACTATACTACGTAATGGCACATACAATTCATCAGATGCTAATTGGAAGGAATAGTTAGTTTGGCCGCTAGACTCGAAAGGATGTCAGGTACATTTCCGTGATGACATCAAGGGATATGAAACAAGCAGGCCTTACATGCGGTAGGTGCAGTCTGAACACTCAGTTGGTGAGAACCTAGTGTTGGGAAGTTGTGCCCTGATTGGCTAAAGACCTTGACACTGTCTCAGGTGAATCAAAAGATTTCCGTTGGATATTTATGTCAATGTTGACTTGGAAAAAGACAGACACCCACACATCCCTCTTCATATCCTTCTTATCTGACAACTCGCCACAACATTGCATCGTCTGTACCCATAACAAGGACTGTATCCTGGACGTATCCTTCATGCAAAAACATCACAAGCAAATCTCTAAACACACTCAAATTGGATTGTGCAGATGACTTCTTAATTTTTTTCTAAATTCTCATGTTAAGACTCGAAGATGGATATGGTAAAAACCAAATATCTCAATTATGCTGACAACAAGCATAGGCAGAGACAACAGGCCTGGCTTTCATTTTCTGTTTCCAAACACAAACATGAACAAAGACACACAGTACCTTTGTGACATCTGTCTCTTTCTGTCTCCTCTAGGTCTGTACGGTGTTGTTTGAGTTCTGTTTAAGCTGTGGCTCTTGTCTACCTCAAGATTTAACTGATGAGTGTTTTGTTGTAGGAAAAAGAACTAAATAGAATAGAGGTCTGAAAGATAAATTCAGAGTAGGGTCATTTTAGTCAGAAGGTTTATTTGATGAAAGCTTTTTAAGTCATATAAAAAAGAAGACTATAACCTGACCAGGAGTAATTATGGGCACGATCTTGGTGTAACACTGGTGTACTACTGTTTGGGGTCCATAATCTATTTTCAATTTGAACAAATGTTTCCCGGCCGTTAAGGTATAAAGACAAAAGAATGCATAATAATACCCTCCTGCTCTTTAATAGATTCTAGACTGATGTAGTCCAGTTGATTTTTATTATGTTGGATTTGTAAAGTGAGATGACAAGCTTAGAATTACTTTAGATTTTCTTGTAGGGAGCAGAAGGTAAAATAGTGCCTGGGAAGTGTGAGGGTGAAACAGGATATCATACAGCTGGATATGAGGAAAATGGTAGTTGCATACAATTATATATTTGTTTATGTACAGCTAGCAACACCTTGTCACAAGTAGGTGAGGTGCAATGTAGTACAGAGGAATAATCAATAGTTGAGATTAATTCAAGCTATAATTTTTTTCTGTTTCGCAGTGAGACACACTGAGTGTGAAGGGTATGACCAGAAGTGGGCCGTGCTCACTGTGACATAGGACACTAGCTGCACCTCACTAGTGACCCAACAAACCAAAACTGCCATGGGCTTGCTTCTGTTCCTTTTTAGAGGTGGTGCCGCCTAGCGGCTCTGGCAGGGTTCTTCCTATCAGAGCAGGACTAAAGTTGATTTGTATTTTGTTGATCCCTGCCACTGACACAGTGAGCGCAAAAATATGGAGAGGAATGTGGCAGCGAGTAAAATATAAGTGGCTGGCGTAAATTCAAACATTTGTCTCACTACCAGGTGTTGGTGTCACCACGCTGAACAGCATGCAAGAATACACACTAAAGTGAGGGACCATTGATTTAATGTATGGCAGGCACACTGTGAGTCGAAACAGCCAGGGACGTGCAGCTGGTTGTGTGTAGACCTATATTTTGGGCTGTAGATCGAGGTCATTTATCTTGCCTCGTGAATGGTTTCTGCTCTAGGATGTTGTTGGGTTTTCACAGCGATTGCGGTGCTGATGCCCGAGTCCAGGAGGTCCTCTGTGCTGGGGCACTAAGCTCCCACCATAATACAGATTTCCTGGGAAATTACACAGGTGTTGGTTGGGCCTACCAGTAAATAAGAATGTCATATCTTCTCAGGTCTGCTGTCTACGGTGTTGCACAGATGAACACAACTTTAAAAAAGCATTGGCATAGCCAATAGGTCTCGCCTTTGGGGCTTTATGAGTAAATAGATTGGAAAGCAGGAGTCTGGCAAGACAGCTATAATTGTCTTCAGGCCAGCCCTAAACACAAAGCCATTCTATGAATATGAACACAGGGAATGGAGTGGACTCATGTGAGCAGGGCGAGGCTGCTATCTTGCTATTTCACAGCCACGCGAGGTCTATGTTGATTGTGTGGTTTTACTCAGCACTGAATGGTTTTATTCACCAAAGTTGGATCTAAAAAAGCCTCTGTGCTTTAAATTAGCAAGCCTTTGTGTTTTTAATTACAAGGCTGCTCTGCATTGCTGCATGTTTCAGGATGCAGGGCTGGCAGTTGTTTTTTTACCTCTTCTCTGCTTCTCTCCAATTGGAGAGGGAGTGCTGGGGCCTTCACCGTACGCCATACCGCTCTCCGGTCAGAGGGAGTTTCCATCTCTCCTTGCTGTATGCTGAATCTGATTTTCTCTAACACGGCGCACCTCAGAGTGGGCGCCCCCTTGTCTGCATCCAAACAACTGTGGGAGCGTTGCATGCGAGAGTGGGAGAGCTAATCGATTTTTTTTTCGAGGACCATGAAGGGCTTGTTTCTAAGCATGTACTTGAACAATGGTAGTAAACTGTATTATTACTTTGGGCTTTTACGAAAATGGCTTTGGGGTCTGCCCTCTCGCGACAAGTGGAGATAAATAATAACTAAATACGAGGCAACGCATGTGAATGTGCAGGCTGTAGCATAAAAGTAAATGGTGTTTGAAACCCAAAAATAAAAGATGTGAAATGGTGGTGATCCAGTGGGTAAATAGGACTCCTCCGATCTGAGCATCACAAAAAGGATGAAAACTAGCAACCTTAATTTCTGTAAATTGTGCCCAGTCAGTCTGAGAGTTTAAGGGAAGCATGGGGGAAAAAGTGACAGCCGGGCTTTCTATGTCACTGTGATTTCACAAATGAGTCATAAACTACCCAACCACTCCCCGTGACAAAGAATGAATCAAAATAATAAGAAGCGATGTGGGGGGCGCCGGTGCCTCCTTTGTGACTTGGCTTTTTAATGGCATGGTAATCTCTGAAGAGGTTTTTTCTTTCTCTTTGCATTTTTGCCTGAAACATCCTCCGTTTTCTAGTCTGTGCTCTCCCCTCCTCCTGGGGTGAGTGCACTCATCCGGTTTCACCGCGCCAGGGAAAGGAGGCAAAGTAGACGGCAGCTGTCAAACAAGTGGCCAACAACAAAAAAGGAGGTACTGCAGCTGCTCGCTCCCGCAGGCAAAACGTGGGATGCGAGGAATGCAGCTGCAGCATCCCGCGAGTGGTGCGTGCGCTGTAACGAAGACAAGTGCGGCCGCGAAAGTAAAAGCTGTGCTTTGTAATTAGAGCCATAACAGATGGCACTCTGCACCGCCGCTGCTCGCTACAGCAAGGTGGAGTCTGTGGGAGGAAACATTTACTGGGAAAGGTGGGACATGCACCCGTCTTTGGCCAATTGTGTGCTTTCAATTTATTTTGAAAGCCACACGCAATGGGCAGTGACTGCAGCTTTTCAGCACGAATTTGCTGAAAAGCTGAAGTGATTCCAAGAGGTCATTTTCTAGAGCAACGCATGCGCGCTGCGCTTGGCTCGACCTAAAAAGGAGAAGAGTTTGGTGCTCAACCTATTGCAGCACTCCTGGCTTGTGTTTTGTCAGTGCATCGGATACTGTGCCTGTTTTCTGATGGAGTTCTTCTTCTACTTCTCCAGCAGTGCCTTCCTACGAGAAACTTCTAACAGGTGATATATAATTAGGCTATTAAATACACATGTTCATATAGTTGCAAAAAGAAGGAGAAGGGAGACTCCAAGGTAAAGGAAGTGCCAGAGGCACTAGGTATTCAAAGCAAGTGTAGGAAAAACAGTAGTATCAGCACTGCTTACACTGAATGTGGGTGTAACCTGTAAACACATAAGTGCTCGTGACACACAGGGTGAACGGCGCAAGTGACAAGTGACACATCGATGAGCAGTGTACGGTGAACAATGGTGAAATTATTTACCAAGTACTTGAGGTTCGGGAATAATTATTTACAGGAGTTACAGAGGATTGTAACATTTTGTGAACCACAGAGTAGCATCAAAAGTTGCTCTGGGAAGTCAACGTCGTTTCGACCCTTAGTAAGTCAGGGTCATCTTCAGGACCTGGTTACCATTGAGCTTGTGCTAATGTCGGACACACAGGACCCCCGTGTGTTGTTACCCATCCTCCTATACTTCCAGGGACGTTAACCCTGATTTACTCACTACTCCTGGATTCTAGTGGGGCATATCCCTGATATGGTCCTGATGGCAGTACATCATTTACCTTGGGCCTCGGACCCTGAATAAATTACCTAATCTTCCTAATCTCCATCCAACATCAGCACAAACTCAACGGTAAACTGGTCCTGAAGATAACCCTGACTTACTAACGGTCGAAACGCTGTTGACTTCCCAGTGCAACTTTTGGCCCTACTCTCTGGTTCACAAAATGTTAAAATCCTCTGTAACTCCTGTAAATAATTCTTCCTGAACCTCAAGTACTTGGTAAATATTTTCACCATTGTTCACCCTGTGCCGCTCATTGCTGTGTCACTTGTCACTTGTGCCATTCACCCTGTGTGTCACGAGCACTTATGTGCACAAATTGTTTTCAGGTTACACCCACATTCAGTGTAAATAGTGCTGATACTACTGTTTTTCCTACTCTTGCTTTGAATACATAGTGTCTCTGGGACTTCCTTTAGCCTTGGATTCTCCCTTCTCCTTGTTTTTGCAACAATATGTGCATGTGTATTTAATAGCCTAATTATATATCACGTGTTGAGACATTGTTCTTGCTACATACGGTCATCACCCAGGTCTTAACTCGGTATACGGGTGTACTACTGTCGTTTGATCTCTCCCTACGAGTAACAGCATTTACAGTGAGGGCTGAGCCATGCATGCCATTTCAAAGCAACCGGAACAACGCATGTCTGAGCCATGCATTTGCCTTACCCACGCATATGCATGGTTAAGGCAGTCAGTGGTCTAGATGTAGAGCGGATGGGGGGGGGGGTAGGAAAAGGAAGGATCGGAAGAGGAAAGGCCTGGGCACAGATGTGTAAGTGAGGCTATGGCCTGGTTTTGGGGGGCCCAGTTTTTAGGGCTGGAGGTGGTTTTAGGTCTTAGTCGGGGGGTATTCGGGTTACTTTTTAGGGCTAAGGGCCAGGTTCTAGGGCTCGGGCAGGTGGAAGGGGCAGTTTTCAGGGTCAGTTTTAGGGCTCACAGCAGGGGGGCTGGGGTTAAGGTCGTTTTTTTGCAAAGGGTCCAGGTTTTAAGGTGCAGGGTGGGGAGTCGAGGTGCTTTTTAGGGATGGGGTGGGGTGGATTGCAGGCTGGGGGCTTGGGTTTGAACTTTACCACACATATCCCTTTACCGATCATGCATGTACAATGAATTTTGTTGTAAAGGCATGCGTGGTAAATACATGGTCCTGGTTCAGACTGCTTTGTTTAAGAATGCGTGGTTAAGGCATGTGTGGTTGTATCATGCAACCCCTCACTACAGCTTCTCCTAATCCAGTCCTCCCTTCGTCCGCCTTGTTTGCTTTCTGCATCAGCTCTCTTTGTACTAGCCATTTTAGTCTCCTGCTGCACCTGCCTTCTGACATGTTAACTCAGCCTTACTCTTCACCTGCCTGCACCTCACCTGAGCTTAGTGGCATCCTGGGGTTCCTAACCTTCTACTCCTACTGGGATGCCGGCCTTTCCTGGCGCCGATAACGCCATAGACCGCTCTGTGAGTGACCTCTGCACTCGAAGGACCTATCTCTGGAGAAACTCCAGCAGAGGTTTTACTTTTGTCTTCAGTGGTTAGATACTTGTGAGCACTTTGCTCGGATTTGTAGACAGATGTATGACAGAAAACCCAAAATGTAGCTCTTTTCTCGCAGTTAAGGGATTCGGAGGCGGAGAGAAGAATTTCAGTATTTCTATACCTTACCAATATGGTGACCAACTGGCATTGGTGCAAATTCAGGACGGTGAGTGTAAAAATTCAGGACAAAGGGTCAAAATTCAGGACATAAATTCAGGACATAAATTCAGGACAATTGGATAAGTTTTACAGACACATCAGAGGTCGCGCAATTGTATATAAGTAAGCCCAGACATATCTAGACATATTCAGCCATTTGCAAACCTATCCATCATGTATCCTTCCATCTTACATTTCACTCATTCATCCCTTCATCCATCCTTTCACTCATCCATCCATTATCCATCCATCCGCCCTTTCACCCTATCCATCTGTACACTCATCCATCCACTCTTCTACCCATCCATCCATTCACTCATCCATCCAGCGATTTACCCTTTCACCCATCCAGCCATCCTTTCACTTACTCATCCATCCACCCAGTCACTGATCCTTCCACCCATCCACCCTTTCAGTCATCCATCAACCTCCCTTTCTCTCTCCATCGACTCTTTCACTTAGCAATCCTTCCTTCCGTCCATCCATCCATCCACCCACCCTCCTTCCATCCATCCATCCATCCATCCATCCTCCCATCCATCCATCTATCTACTCATCCGCTCATGAATCCATCCATTGACCCTATCACTCATCCATCCTTTCTCTCATCCATTTATCCTTTCGCTCCTTCACTGGTCTATTAATCATTTTGTCCATCTACCTTCCCTTTCACTCACTCATCCATCCTTACATCCACCCTTTCACTCATCCGTCCATCCATTTGCCCTTGCACTTATCAATTCATCAATCAATCCATCATTTCACTCATCCATCCACCCACTCACTCATCATCCACCTTTTCACTCATCCATCCTTTCACTCATCCACCCACCCTTTTACCCATCCAGCTACCCTTCCACCCATACATCCAGCTATTTCAATTTTCTCTCTTCCATCCTTCCACTCACTCATCAATCCATCCATCCCCTCATCTATCTATTCAATCTTTCATTCATCCATTCCCCCTTTCACTAATTCATCCAGCCATCCCTTCACTTACTCACTCGCCCACATTTTCATATTAATTTTGACCTGAGCCTTTTTGAGAAGAGGCCCATCAAGAACTTCACCCTCGTTGCAGGAGCCATTCCAGGACTGGGACAGAAGCCACTCAGGGCAGAGACAGGATCCACTACAGGAGGGGACAGGAGCCATCACAGGCGGGGGGGGGCCAGCCACCACCACATGGGGGGACAAGAGCCATCACTGGAAGGGGAACAGGATCCACCAGGGTGGTCACAGGGGTAGGTATGCAGTATTCTAGTATCATCTTGGTCTCTTCCAGGGTGGCGGAGGGCTCCTCACCCCCTCCTGGACAAGACAATGAGAAGACAGGCTCTGTTTCCAAAATGTTAGTTTTGCCCCCCTCCTCCCACACTGATGTACAGTACTGAAAGGAGATACTCCAAGAGAACTGATTTAACTGATAGTCCTCCATACTTTGTTAATCAGTGTGGGTGCGATTGTGCCATTTCTCTATTTTATTACAATATAGACTGCATGTTTGAAGAATTGAGGTTTGTTTACAATTTAGTGACAGTAATTAAGCTCTGTGAAGTGAACCACGTGCTGCATCGGTGTAATCAGGGCAGGTTTGGAACTCTGGGCAGAAAGGGAATGTCTCACACAAGTGCTTTCTTGTTCAATGAACGCAGTGCATGAGCTTGGTCAGCTTGGCTTTAAAGTTCATTCACATGCAGCTTCATAGCCTGGTAAGAGGAGGCAGTAGCTACATGGAGTGTAGATATTAACTCACTTTGAATGACCCTTCTAAATCATGTGACACTTTGACTGGATATGCAGCATGCTGAGTCTACTGAGCAAGTGGCTTTTCCAACCCATGCTATTGACAACTTCTGTTTTATCTACATCTGCACAATAAAAATGATTGCAGTAAAATGCTTAATTACTTAAACTATAGAGTTTATTGAAATTGAATGAAGCTTGCCCTGACACATGGCGATTGGGAAGAATGAGCAGGCAAGAGAAGAGTACAGGCCTGGGCAGAGAGGGGGTCCAGTAAATGAACAAACAAGCAGCAAAAAGGCTAGCGCACCATGATGTACTGAGAAGATGGGAACAATTAATTTCAGATCTTTTGCCTCCATGCAAGTGCCATAACCTTCTTTTTAATGAAAGCTGTTATATACTATCTCTAGTGGCCCTGTTGCTTGGCTACTCTTCCTCATGACTTGCTTCTTCCTGGGGACATACGCCATGGGGCAAGGTTAAAATGATTGGCTATCTCGATCTGTGTTCCATTTAATGCCCCCCTCCTATCCCCTCCCCCAAACTTCAAATCTTCTGTCCTTGTGACTCCTGGGAGGCAGGTTCAAAAGAGGAGACCAGGGTGCAGTTTCTGGAAATCGCTCTTACAATGGGGCTCAGTAGGGGGTGCTCATTCCTGCCAGCATGGCTGCTTAGATAATTGTTGCTGTAATTCGTTGATCATCAGAAATCTTGAATATATGAGGAAAACATGCTAGAAATTTGCTGCACAATAAATAACATGGCAACATAACGTAAATTGTAAACTGGTTGTTTGACTTTCAGGTCTGCAGAGTTAAAATCTTCCAGGTCAGATCTCAAACAGGCGAGTATGCTGACCGGTCAGGCATGGGGCTCAGAGGAAGGGCACAAACATTGACTTAAGACATTGTTATGTTATGTTATGTTATGTTATGTTATGTTATGTTGCAGGTTGTTTTGTAGCGCGCTCTGCTACTGGGGAGTATCCTGGCGCATTGCGAAGGTGACCAAACAACACAGAGAGACAGCCTAGACATGACAAATAAACAGATGGGTCTTGAGATCCTTTTTAAACCTGGATAGACACTGGGCGGTACGCAAATGAAGAGGGAGAGCATTCCAAGCCTTCGCAGTTACCACAGAAATAGATTGGCCGCCCAGCCTAGCCCACTTATAGCGGGGAAGAGTCAGTTTGGCCAGCGAGGCTGACCTGAGACAGCGAGAAGGAGTGTAGAAAGAGAAGCGCTTCCTCAGGTAGCCGGGGCCTAGCTCGTGGACAGCTCTAAATGACAGCACAAGAGATTTGAACATAATTCTCTGAGCTACAGGGAGCCAGTGGAGTGCGCGCATGTGTGACCGAGCGCTCTGCCATTTCGGAATGCTAAACAAAAGGCGAACCGCGGCGTTCTGGACAACCTGCAATCGTTTGACCAGATACGCCGGGATACCACAACACAATGCATTAGCATAGTCAATCTGGACAAGATGAGGGCACGCGCAACCGTTTCCCTAGCTTCTCTGGGCAGCAGAGGGGAGAATTTTCTTAAAGCCCTTAGTGTAGCAAAACAGGTCTCTGACAGCTTCTTGATGTGGTCCTCAAATCTGAGGTCTTCTCCGAACCAAATTCCGAGGTTCTTAGCCGGGCCTCCCATCACCTTGGGACTAGGAAAATCCGGGGGCCACAACTCATTCTTAAAGTTGGAGGGGAAGGACCCATAGAAGAGGACCTCTGACTTATCCTCGTTGCATTTAAGCTGGGCCATCGCCAGCCAATGAAACACCGAGGAAAGACAGAGGTGAACAGCCGTTGTATCCAGCTGGTCATCCGGCCAGGTAAAGAGCAGCTGGGTGTCATCAGCGTATCCGATGACCTTAGCCCCAAGCTGTTCGGCCAGGTATATCACAGGGGTGATGTAGGCGTTAAACATCAACGGGCTCAGAGTGGAGCCCTGAGGGACCCCCGTGCAGAGTGGTTTGGCCTTTGAGGCAAACGGCGGCATCCATACTTGCTGCGTCCTATCAGAAAGGAAGGATGACAACCAAGCCAGTACCCTGCCACCAATGCCAATCTCAGACAGTCTAGCAAGGAGGAGATTATGGGGGACGGTATCGAACGCGGCAGAGAGGTCCAGAAGAATCAGGACCGCTCTGCCGCCACCATCCAAGCACTCTGGAATGGCCTCCGTCACCTCCACCAAAGCTGTCTCTGTGCTAAAGGCCGCCCTGAACCCTGACTGCGCCGGGTGCAGGGCATTGGATCTTTCGATAAAGCTGTCCAGTTGGCGAAAAGCCACCTTCTCACAGATTTTCGCCAGGGCAGGTAGCAAAGATATAGGGCGATAATTTCCCGGTACTGTAGCCTCAAGCCCTGACTTCTTCAGTAAAGGGAGCAGCATAGCTTGCTTCCAGCATCCCGCAACCGGGGCAGAAGACAGTGAAAGGTTCACAATCTGGGTGACCTCAGTACATACAGTAGACGCCACTCCAGAAAGAACCCGGGCAGGGCAGGGGTCAGAAGGTGAGCCCGATTTCAGGGACTGAAGGAGAGCCTGGACATCAGGTTCCTCTGCCACTGAAAAATCCAGAAACTGCTGTGAGGGGCAGTGGACTGTTTGAGAGACAGTAGTCATCAGAATATTGCCTGTGGGCAAGGCAGCGAGCAAATCCCTTTGAATTTTTTCAATTATTTCACTGAAAAACAGGATAGCTCCTCGCACCATTGAGAAGAAGAGGGAAGCAATGGTGAGTCTGCCACAGGGGATAAAAAGCTTTTAACAATTGA
This sequence comes from Lissotriton vulgaris, assembly GCF_964263255.1. NCBI lineage: Eukaryota > Metazoa > Chordata > Amphibia > Caudata > Salamandridae > Lissotriton > Lissotriton vulgaris. Next base: position 783,959,587 of record NC_141699.1, read on the forward strand.
AAAGATCTCACGGCTATTGTTACTAGCTTTAGCAATCCTCCCAGCATAGTAACCACCCTTAGCTAATCTGATGGCGGCATAATATTCCCTCTGGGCAGTCCTCAGGATTGCTTTAGCCTCTGGCTGATAGTCTCGTCTCCAAGCCCGCTCTAATTTCTTGCAGCCACGTTTCAAATCCCTTAGATTGGGCGAAAACCATGGCTGAGAAGGGATGCAGCGAGGTCGGGACGGGGTATTAGGCTTTGTGGAGTCTTTGACCGCACATTCCATACACCCATTAAAGCTACTAACCGCCTCTACCAGCTCCCCGCTGATTATTGGTCGGGACTTAATTAAGGCTCGCTCAAAGGAGGTAATGTTGATCTTTGGAGGGAGGTCCAGGACCGGACCCGTGCTCACTCTATCGAGTCCATCCACCTGCCAGGGAAAACTGACCAACTTGTGGTCGGACCACGTCACTCTATCCGACCTAAGTGCCACAATTGGAAAGTTGGAACAAACCAAGTCGAGTAAGTGACCCCCCCACATGAGTCGGACCTTCCACCCATTGTTTGAGTTGGGCCAGTTCCAAGATCTCTGCCAGGCGGCTGGCCATAGATGAATCATTGGCCTCCATGTGGATGTTAAGGTCCCCCAGTAAAAGTTACTTTGAAAAACTCAAGACTCTGGGCACTATTCACTCCTCCAGTGACTCAATAAAGGGACCAGCATATCCTGGTGGTCTATAGACTAGAGACCCCCCCAGGGTAAAGTGAGGATTGATCACCAGGGAGAAGTGGAGCACCTCCCCGTCCGCCAAACCACCAGCCTGTTCAGTGGAGAGGCTCCATCCCTCTCTGTGAATAATGGCTAAGCCACCTCCCCTGCCCGTCGGGCGGTCCACCCTAACAATTTTAAAACCTCTAGGAACAGCAAGTTCAATACTAGGGGCGCACGAGCCATTAAGCCATGTCTCCGTGATAAAAAGGAGCTCCAGCTCGCCATCGCCCATAATATCAAAGATGTCATCGGTATGTTTAGACATGGATCTGGCGTTAATCAGGCCAGCCCTAACCAAAGTGGGACAAAGCCTGATATCTGCTCGAATGGCTGTTAGCACAGGGACGAAACCGCAGTTCGTGCACTTCTGCACCTCACAATCCGGCCCAGCTAGGCCGCATCGAGCATCACAGGGGGTGGAATTCAGCCTCAGAAGCGCATTGCTTGAATATCTAATGGCGCCTGCCAGGCGTCTGAGGGGGACAGAGGGACATATAGGAGGGCTAGCCCTGGGCCCGTCCGAGGCACGGACGGGCACAGACGGGCTAACCTTTGGCTTACCTTCGGCGCGCCTAAGGCACGCCCGCCATGCGCGACCGCTGCGCGCTACCGGGGGCATGCTAAATTTATAGCTAGTCCTCTCTCCACCAGCTAGAACGCTGCCACCAGTTCTGCTGGGGAGAAGGACTACCCCTAAGATGGCCGCCCGCCCTCCACTCGACTGTAAACAGCCTGCACGATGTAAGGGGCCAGAATAGACACTCGGAGCAAAGTGGGTGAGTCAAAGCACCCCCGCAATCTACCTGCACAACATAAAAGGTTAATCCAAGTGAAAATACAATTTAAAAATTTTTTGGAAAATCGGCGTTTTGTTTTCTAAAATGAGCAGCTAATAAAGTAGAGCTCGAGTTATGGGACACACACTCAGCAGAGGTTATAGGGAGCTGCCACCACCCTACTCACACCGCAAAGCCTCCTACCTACAGCAGAATTTATAGCTAGTCCTCTCTCCACCAGCTAGAACGCTGCCACCAGTTCTGCTGGGGAGAAGGACTACCCCTAAGATGGCCGCCCACCCTCCACTCGACTGTAAACAGCCTGCACGATGTAAGGGGCCAGAAAAGACACTAGGAGCAAAGTGGGTGAGTCAAAGCACCCCCGCAATGTACCTGCACAACATAAAAGGTTAATCCAAGTGAAAATAAAATTTTTAAAATTTTGGAAAATTAGCGTTTTTTTTTTCTAAAATGAGCAGCTAATAAAGTAGAGCTCGAGTTATGGGCCACACGCTCAGCAGAGGTTATAGAGAGCTGCCACCACCCTACTCACACCGCAAAGCCTCCTACCTACAGCAGAATGTATAGCTAGTCTTCTCTCCACCAGTGTAAACCTGGGTACCTCGGGATTGAGTATTGCAGGACTATGACATGAAAGAAACAAGGATCCGTTGTTGTGATTCAAACAAGGTTTAATATTCGTACAGCGTGGGGTCAAGGTTATGGCTTTGGCCTGTTCTGTCCAACCGTCCTCTGCACGAATGCCGGTCCTGGCATTCACCAACAGAGGACACTGTGCTAATTAGTGGCCGACAATACCACTCGAAAGAAAGGATGAAATAAGGTTTAGCTTCCTGGCTCGTCCTCCGCAATAGTGTCGGTCCTGACATCATCCAACGGAGGGCAATAGACACTCGTTTGCAAACAACCCGTGTTCTCCACTCGTATGGTTGAAACAACGCCTCTCACACTCGCTAACCGCTAGCGCGGAGTACTGCACTGATGGCGCTATGAAGCGCGAGTCTCTGTGCTCGTTTACCCTCGAGCGGGGACTGGTGCGATAGCGCTATGAAGCGCGAGTCTTTGTGCTCGTTTACCCACGAGCGGGGACTGGGGCCATAGCGCTATGAAGCGCGAGTCTCTGTGCTCGTTTACCCTCGAGCGGGGACTGGGGCGATAGCGCTATGAAGCGTGAGTCTCTGTGCTCGTTTACCCTCGAGCGGGGACTGGGGCGATAGCGCTAAGAAGCGCGAGTCTCTGTGCTCGTTTACCCACGAGCGGGGACTGGGGCAAAAGCACTATGAAGCACGAGTCTCTGTGTTCGTTTACCCACGAGCGGGGACTGGGGCAAAAGCGCTATGAAGCGTGAGTCTCTTCACTCGACACACCCTCGAGCGGGGACTGGGTTTGAGAACAACGGTTCTCCTATGAAGTTCGTCGGAACCTTCCTCGCGGAACAAACGAAGGCACCACCAAGAATCAAGGTCTCACCTTGCTGGAACGTAGAGTCTCCAATACGAACGTCAATATCCGACGCCTTTCTCTGCTACCCTTGGCGGTTTTATGCCGGTTTGAAATGTGCTTGTTACCGGCTCGGCATTCTGGGAGCTGTAGTTGCGGAGCTAGTGGTTATGGGTGTTGTAGTTCCCTTTGACTGCCCGGCGGCGCTATGGTACCGTTCTGTGTTCTAACAGTACATCCCCCCTCACCCACATAAGACAACCCCGGACCCGGTTTGTCCGGATGTTTCCTATGAAAGGCCGCCACCAACCGAGGAGCGCTAATCCCAGACACCGGCTCCCACGACTCCTCCTCAAGGGCCATATCCATTCCACGTAATCAGGTACCAGAGCTTACCCCTGCTCCACTTGGAATCCCTGATGCCCTAGACCTCATAGTCCCTTTCCGCATCCACCTCAACTCCAGAAAGGGCGGCATGCCCGGCCGAACTCGCTGGTTTGAGCTGCGACACATGAAATACCGGATGTATTCTCATGCTGTCCGGTAACACCAACCGCATGTTCACAGGGCTCACGCACTCCTTGATGCGGTACGGGCCAATGAAACGCGGGTGAAACACGCTGTGCTTGCGAAAACATAGGTTCTTTGAGGAAACCCACACGTAATCACCCGGTTTGTATAATGGACCAATCCGTCTTCTCCGATCCGCGTATGTCTTGTATACCACCTTGGCCTCCACCAAGCACTTCTTGGCCTGCAATATCGTGTTTTTGATATGGGCCACTCTAGCACGTGTTGAAGGCAAGCCTGTCGCTGCCTGAGGACTGACCAAAGGGAGGAATCTGGGATGATGTCCGTAGTTGTTATAAAACTGTGACACCTTGGTGGAACTATGCGTGGCGTTGTTGTACGCGACTTCCGCCAGCCACAACTTGTCAACCCATTCCTCCTTGCCTTGATCCACGAAACATTGGAGATACTGTTTCAATGTTTGGTTAAGGCGTTCCGTCTGGCCATCCGTTTGCGGGTGGTAGCTGGTGGACAAAGCCGTGGTAACATGGAGAGCTGAACACCAGGTTTTCCAGAACCTGGCTGTGAATTGCGACACCCGGTCCGACACGATCACGCTGGGCAGGCCGTGGATACGCACCACCTCTTTGAGGAGCACGATCGCCAACTGACCTGCTGTGGGCACACCTTTGCAGGCGATGAAGTGACCCATCTTGGTCAGGAAATCGACCACCACGAGAATGGCGGTACACCCCTGGTCCTTGGGCATGCCAACGATGAAATCCAACGAGATGCCCTCCCATGGTTTTTCCGGGGTGGGTAGAGGACGCAGGAGTCCCTGCGGACGGCCGTGACTCGATTTCATGGATGCACAAATCGAGCAGGATGCGATCCAACCCCGCACATCTGTCCTCACCGAAGGCCACCAGAATTGTCGCACCGGGGGGGCCAGGATGCACCCCCGATGTACAGGTATGCCATCCTTTATCTTCCATTCCTCGTGGCTGCGAAGCCATGTCTTCCACTCGAAAGAACAAACCCCCTTTTGAATTCCACGGAGGAAAGCCCCTGGCTGGATCGCTCCGACCACCGCACCTGGAGAAACGATGGACTGGATGGTAGGTGCAGGGCTCCCTGAGTCGCTGGACTGTCTCGACAGCGCGTCAGCCTTCTGATTTTTTGTGCCCGGCCTGTAGGTGATGGTGAAATTGAAACCAGAGAAGAACAGCATCCATCGCATCTGACGAGGAGAGAGCTGTCTGGCCGCCGTCATGTATTGTAGGTTGCGGTGGTCAGTGAACACGGCCACCACGTGCCTGGCCCTAATTAACAAATGCCTCCATTCACCGAAGGCATCCTTGATGGCCAAAAGCTCCTTTTCGGCAACATGGTAATTCCTCTCCGCCTCATTTAGCTTTCTGGACATGAAGGCCACTGGATGCAGCACTTCTGACACCGGGTTTTTTTGTGACAGTATGGCCCCCACTGCCAGATCCGAGGCGTCGGCCTCCACAACGTACTGGAGATCAGGGTCCGAATGAGCCAGCACCGGTGCCTCCGTGAACGATTTCTTCAAGGCCTCGAAGGCCTGCTGTGCTTCCTGTGACCACAAGAAAGAAGACAATTTTCTTAGGAGATGGGTGATGGGAGCTACCATTCCAGAGAATCCCTCAATGAACCTCCGGTAGAAATTGGCAAAGCCAAGAAAGCTCTGCACCTCCTTGACGCTGGTAGGGGCCGGCCAGGCTACCACTGCTTTCACTTTTCTTTTGCCCATTGTTTGTCCGTCCGGGCTTAGCATCACTCCCAAGAACTCCATGGAGGTAACGTGGAAGTCACATTTACTGAGCTTACAGTATAAAGAGTTATCCCTCAGTATCCGTAAGACCGAAGACACATGCCTCACGTGCTCCTCTTCACTGTCCGAATACACCAGTATGTTGTCGACGTAGACGACGACGTACACATCCAGGATGTCTCTTAGCACGTCGTTCAGAAAGTACTGAAATGCTGCAGGAGCGTTGCAAAGCCCGAAGGTCATAACTCTATATTCGAATAAGCCGAATCTTGTCTTAAACGCCGTCTTCCATTCGTCACCACACCTCATGCGGACAAGGTGGTAACCACCCTTCAGATCCAGCTTTGTGTACACCTTCGCGCTCTTGACTTGTTCCAATAGCACATTTATGAGCGGCAATGGGTATCCGTTCTTCACCGTGATGGCGTTGAGTGCCCTGAAGTCCACACAAGCGCGAAGTTCCCCGTTGGTTTTTGGAATGAAGAAAAGAGGGGAGGCCGCCGGTGACTTAGAGGGCCTGATGAACCCCAGCCGCAGCATCTTGTCCAGATAAGAACGTAGGTGGATGTTCTCGGGCTAAGACAACGCATACAGTCTCCCGCTTGGTATGTTAGCCCCTGGAAACAGATCGATCTGGCAGTCATAAACCCGATGAGCGGAAGGGTCTCCGCTTGTTTGTCATCGAAGACGTCGCGGAAGTCTCTATATACGAGGGGAAGGCTCACCTCCTTCTCTGCTGCCGTGGCCACTGTATACCCCAACATCCTATCTGCTTTCGGAGGTTCCAAAGTGCATCCGCAGAACCGAGAACAGTAGAGTGAGTTCATTCTTATGGTCAGTGATTCCAAATCTATGGAAGGGTTGTGTTTTTTCAGCCAAGGCAACCCCAGTATGATACCGTATTGTGGTGCACATATGACGTTGAAGTTCATCAACTCCTGATGCTGTGTTCCATATGTTACCTCAATATATCCAGTATGTTGGCTAATGGGCCCTGAAACCAGCCTGCGCCCATCCACCGCAAATACCTCTTCTGGTTTGGAACACGGCAGAAGCTTAAGCCCTATACGAGAGGCCTCCTTTTTGTCCATAAACAACCCAGTGGCCCCTGAGTCTATCATAGCTGATGCTGAGACCCATTGAGTCCACACCCATAACCGCAGCGGTATAAACATGTGTTTGGACCCATTCAAATCATGTTGTTGAATAGAAGGGATGTATCCGTGACTCCAGGAATTCCCTTCGGTGTTCCGGGAGTCGACTAGTTTTCCGCCTCCTTTTCCACCGAGGCTGTTGCCAGTCGGCTGGGTCGAGAACGGCCTGTCTTGGGTTTCGCTGGGCACTCGCGGACGTAGTGCCCCTTTTTACCGCAGTACAAACAAAGGCCTTGTTTCCTGCGGGATTCCTTCTCAGTTGCTGTTAGGCTGGCTCGAACAGCCCCGATATCCATAGGCTTGTTCCGCGCCGGTGGAGGTGTGTCAGTGGGCCCCTGATGACCGGTAGTGAACATAGCCTTCTCCTTCCTATTTCCCCCGCCCTTGCGTTCGCTCAACCTATGCTCCAGGCGAAGGGTAAGGCTGATCAGGTCTTCGCATTGCACGGGTTGGGGGTCGATCTGTGCTATCACGTCTTTCAGCTCGTCGCTTAATCCTTGATGGAAGATCGCCGTTTGTTTTGCTGGCGGCCACTTGGTTTCAGCGACCAGACGCCTGAAAGCGTGTAGGTACTTAACTAGTCCCGTTGTTCCCTGTTTCAACTCTAGGAGTTCACGGTCTGCCGTGTATGAGTCTGCTCTTCTGTCAAACACTTTGACGAATTCCTCCTGAAACGCTTCCCAGTCATACAGGAGTGGGTCGTCCCGGCTCACCAAAGGCACCGCCCACTGAGCAGCGTTCCCAGCCAAATACGATATCATGAATGCCACTCGTGCCTGGTTTGTGGGAAAGGATTTCGGTTTGCACGAAAAATGAAGGGCCACTTGCGTTATGAATACCTGAACCGTGGTGGGGTCCCCGCTATACCTTTCTGGTGTGGCCAACGGTATAGCCACCGGCATCTCCACAGTGACTGCTGTTTGTTGACCTACGGTGTGCGCTCCAGCGTTAAAAGGGTTCCTCTGAAGGTGGTCTACACGAGCCCTCAGATACGCTGTTTCCTGTCTGGACGTGGTTAGTTCGGTCTGTACATCAAGCAATGCAGCCAACACGTCCTCCATAGCTGCCATTGTATTACCCTCAACCGAGAGGTTGTTTGGAGTTGTTAGGTCGGATATTATGTAAACCTGGGTACCTCGGGATTGAGTATTGCAGGACTATGACATGAAAGAAACAAGGATCCGTTGTTGTGATTCAAACAAGGTTTAATATTCGTACAGCGTGGGGTCAAGGTTATGGCTTTGGCCCGTTCTGTCCAACCGTCCTCTGCACGAATGCCGGTCCTGGCATTCACCAACAGAGGACACTGTGCTAATTAGTGGCCGACAATACCACTCGAAAGAAAGGATGAAATAAGGTTTAGCTTTCTGGCTCGTCCTCCGCAATAGTGTCGGTCCTGACACCATCCAACGGAGGGCAATAGACACGAATCTGCAAACAACCCGTGTTCTCCACTCATATGGTTGAAACAACGCCTCTCACACTCGCTAACCGCTAGCGCGGAGTACTGCACTGATGGCGCTATGAAGCGCGAGTCTCTGTGCTCGTTTACCCTCGAGCGGGGACTGGTGCGATAGCGCTATGAAGCGCGAGTCTCTGTGCTCGTTTACCCACGAGCGGGGACTGGGGCCATAGCGCTATCATGCGCGAGTCTCTGTGCTCGTTTACCCTCGAGCGGGGACTGGGGCGATAGCGCTATGAAGCGCGAGTCTCTAAGCTCGTTTACTCTCGAGCGGGGACTGGGGCGATAGCGCTAAGAAGCGCGAGTCTCTGTGCTCATTTACCCACAAGCGGGGACTGGGGCGATAGCGCTATGAAGCGCGAGTCACTGTGCTCGTTTACCCACGAGCGGGGACTGGGGCAAAAGCGCTATGAAGCGCGAGTCTCTTCACTCGACACACCCTCGAGCGGGGACTGGGTTTGAGAACAACGGTTCTCCTATGAAGTTCGTCGGAACCTTCCTCGCGGAACAAACGAAGGCACCACCGAGAATCAAGGTCTCACCTTGCTGGAACGTAGAGTCTCCAATACGAACGTCAATATCCGACGCCTTTCTCTGCTACCCTTGGCGGTTTTATGCCGGTTTGAAATGTGCTCCCGGCTCGGCATTCTGGGAGCTGTAGTTCCGGAGCTAGTGGTTATGGGTGTTGTAGTTCCCTTTGACTACCCGGCGGCGCTGTGGTACCGTTCTGTGTTCTAACAACCAGCTAGAACGCTGCCACCAGTTCTGCTGGGAAGAAGGACTACCCCTAAGATGGCCGCCCGCCCTCCACTCGACTGTAAACAGCCTGCACGATGTAAGGGGCCAAAGACACTAGGAGCAAAGTGGGTGAGTCAAAGCACCCCCGCAATGTACCTGCACAACATAAAAGGTTAATCCAAGTGAAAATACAATTTTTAAAATCTTCAGAAAATCTGCGTTTTTTTTCTAAAATGAGCAGCTAATAAAGTAGAGCTCGAGTTATGGGCCACACGCTCAGCAGAGGTTATAGGGAGCTGCCACCACCCTACTCACTACTTTCATTCTTGAAAAGCACTGCGCTTGGAAAGCAAATTTCGTCCACAGTGCTTCACATTCTTCCACACCCACATCACCTTATGTTTAAAATGCTCCTGGAGGATGCGTAAAGGAAGCACAGGCTTTAATATTAAATCACAATGTTACATAAGAGCAAGTCAGTGACCATTGTTGAAGGGAGGCAGATATTTGGTAATAGTACAAGTATGGTCACCTGGTAAAAATAACATTGGCAAAACCAGTATGTCTGGCTTACAAGAGTGCCTCTTCATTGATTGTGGAATTTAGTTACTGTGTCACTCATCATACATATATGGACCTGTGCATTAATTCATCCACTTTTTGACTCATTCTATAATTGAGTCATCCATCTACAATACACTACCCGCACTCGCACACCATCAACGAAGGAACACTTTAATTTACAAGCCAGACCTTCTTACTTTGCCAATACATATTGACAGACAATGTTTGTAACGGCACAAATCTAGCTATAAAGGCAGCTGAGTGCTGTACAAAATAGTATTTACTAAGTACATCATTATTTCATGAGGAATCTCTTGTCGCAGTCATATTACAGCAAACTCGACTGCAGCCATCTGGACCACACTAGCACAACTTTGTAAACAGTGATGGTTTTAATTTCTTGCACAGTTTATTCACCAAAATGTAACCATTGCAGTGTTGATTGCAATGTCACTTAATCATTAAAAGTCAGAAGTAACATTGCCTTAGCAGAATCTCTACAGAGCATGTTTTGTAAAATGTACTGCTTAAAAACTTGGGGCCACTTCCATTGCATGCCTGACGCACCATGCGGACAGCTTTAAATTGCACGCTCTGTCTAACCAGCACTGTAATCTACTCAAGTGGGTAAGAATGATATATTCCAAGAAATGGTTGTATACAAGACGCATTCAGGGCTGTTTGGATCTGAATAGATGCCCCTGCTCCTGAAGCTGCCGCCCCTCCCTCTGTCACCTTCAGCACCTCTTAACAGCTCATCAAGGGCTGAAGGTGTGAGGGTTGCCATCCCGCTGTGCCTCGTCAATGCTGCTTGTATCTGAGCTTTTGTACTGCCTCGGAGTCTGTTACACCGACCTCAGCAGCATCGCAGTCAAGAAGGGAGATGGTGGGCAGCTGCAGGGCCGGACTGGGAACCAAAACCGGCCCTGGCAAAGTGCTCGGCAGGCCCCCCTCCCCTCCCCTAGGGGGAAGGGGGCGGGGGCCGCGCTCTTTGCCTGGGCCGGTTTTTTGCCGATTTTGTTACAGGGCCGTTTTTGCAGCTATGCTGCAAAAACGGCCCTGTAACAAAATCGGCCCCCAGCGGCCCCAAACCGGCCCCCACCCATGCAGCCCACCGGGGGATTGCCCGGTGCAATCAACGACCAGTCCGGGCCTGGGCAGCTGTGCCGGTTGTGCGACCAGTTAAAATTACGGACAAATGGCGTCCGTCAAAGAATCCTTCACGAACAACGGACAGACGGCCGAAATTACGGACTGTCCGTGAAATTTACGGACGGTTGGTCACCCTACTTACCAATGTGATAGAAATCCGACCAAAAGTGGATAATGTACGGACAATTCAAGTCTGGGTTTCCTATAATGGAGCTTAATTTTGTTTCTGGAAGAATCCTTGTCGTGCTGCACCATTTAATGACCGAAAACGATGTTGTTAATGTACAGGTGCATAACTGGAGATGCATTACTTTTCGGGCTTCATTTCCTCTGCCAGGAGCATGTTTAAATTAAAAACAAAACAAACAAAACTGAAGAACTTTGTTACCCTGCTCTTTTCGTAATTGAATAGAGGATTTGAGTCACAAAGATTACACTAGTTTGCTAAAATCTGCGTCAGTCATTATTTTGCGTAAAATTGAACTATTATCTATCGTTGAATATATGTATGCACTTACAAATGTTGTGTTTTTTTTTTAATCAAAGTTTCTTGTTCTTCATGGCATTTGGGAGAACACTGAAATACTAGACAGAGAGACAATGTAGAAGCTGAAGTAACAGAATCAAGATACTGAAATACCAGACACAGGACGATCAAAATAATTAAAATCTATTAAAGAGCCCCCCCCCTCCCCCCCCCAAAAAAACACGTGGCCTTTTGTCTGGTTTGCTAAAAAACGTCTTGTGGGCATTCTAAGCGCCTTCCTGGGAATGCTTTTCACCCATTGTTTACAATTTGCTTTGTGGTTTGTAACTCACAGTTGCTTGCTTTCTATTTGCTGGCTTAATTTATTTTAGGCTGCCCAGCTTGAGTTTGTTCCTCCCGTGGAGCATCTCCTGTTTACTGTATTCTTCTGAGAATGTTGTTCTTATCTTTTCACAATTGCTGTGGATTGAAAGACAGAGGTCACATGCCAGGCTCTGTTTTAGGAGGAACCTTGGTGTTTACTTTTCTTTCTCCAACTTCAAAATGAGAGGATTTATGTAACAATCTTGCTTGGAAAGGAAAGGTTTTTATTTAGCACACAAGAAACATTAAATGTCTGTAAATTAATTGGGCTATTTCAGAATATATCAGAATTAGGAAAGTACAAATGGAGTATGACTGAAACAAATATTTAACTAGGTGATGACATTTCCACACGTTGTGTGTGCACACTAAAACTGTGTGTCTGTGCAAATGTAATGATCATTTCAATTGAAAATGTGTTGTCTGTAATAGCAGTTAATAGCAGTGTCGTACCACACCATGCATACTCCACAGTATGCCACGCCACACTACATCACTCCACTCTTCAAAACTCTACTCCACTGTACAAAACTCTACTCCACTCAATGCCATGCCACTCCATTCTACGACAATCCACTCCATTCTATGACATGCCTCTACTCTATACAAAAGGGGGTGGTGATGGAGGGAGCATCTGAATCAATCAAACACTCACACCCAGTCAAAAGATCTGGGTTTAATCCATCACTGTTCTTTTGCCCACTCTGCCACCCCAGTTCAGACATGGCTATATGCAAATCAGTCTGACCCTGTGCCTCATGGGAACAGTCCACCCCAAACTGCCAAGCCATGTCTTCCCTGGACCGGAAACAAGCTTCCGAGGACCGGTTTCTGGCATTCCAGCCGTCTTCAGCCCAGCTTGCTTGAATCCAGTGGCAAAGTGAGCAAGGGACTCACGTCTGAGTATACCCTGCCACACTTATGGCGGCCAAAAGGGGTACAAAAGGGGTTGGTGATGGACGGAGCATCTGAATCAATCAAACACTCACACCCAGTCAAAAGATCTGGGTTTAATCCATCACTGTTCTTTAGCCCACTCTGCCACCCCAGTTCAGACATGGCTATATGCAAATCAGTCTGCCCTGTGCCTCATGGGAACAATCCATCCCAAACTGCCAAGCCATGTCTTCCCTGGACCGGTGATGGATTAAACCCAGATCTTTTGATTGGGTGTGCGTGTTTGATTGATTCAGACGCTCCGTCCATCACCACCCCCTTTTGTACCGCTTTTGACCGCCATAAGTGTGGCAGGGTATGCTCAGACGTGAGTCCCTTGCTCACTTTGCCACTGGATTCAAGCAAGCCGGGCTGAAGACGGCTGGAATGCCAGAATCCGGTTGAAGCTTGTTTCCGGTCCAGGGAAGACATGGCTTGGCAGTTTGGGCTGGACTGTTCCCATGAGGCACAGGGTCAGACTGATTTGCATATAGCCATGTCTGAACTGGGGTGGAAGAGTGGGCTAAAGAACGGTGAAGGATTAAACCCAGATCTTTTGATTGGGTAAGAGTGTTTGATTGATTCAGACGCTCCGTCCATCACCACCCCCTTTTGTACCGCTTTTGACCGCCATAAGTGTGGCAGGGTATGCTCAGACGTGAGTCCCTTGCTCACTTTCCCACTGGATTCAAGCAATCCGGGCTGAAAACGGCTGAAATGCCAGAAACCGGTCCTCGGAAGCTTGTTTCCCGTCCAGGGAAGACATGGCTTGGCAGTTCGGGCTGGACTATTCCCATGAGGCACAGGGTCAGACTGATTTGCATATAGCCATGTCTGAACTGGGGTGGCAGAGTGGGCTAAAGAATGGTGATGGATTAAACCCAGATCTTTTGATTGGGTGTGAGTGTTTGATTGATTCAGATGCTCCGTCCATCACCACCCCCTTTTGTACCGCTTTTGACCACCATAAGTGTGGCAGGGTATGCTCAGACGTGAGTCCCTTGCTCACTTTGCCACTGGATTCAAGCAAGCCGGGCTGAAGACGGCTGGAATGCCAGAAACCGGTCCTCTGAAGATTGTTTCCGGTCCAGGGAAGACATGGCTTGGCAGTTCGGGCTGGACTGTTCCCATGAGGCACAGGGTCAGACTGATTTGCATATAGCCATGTCTGAACTGGGGTGGCAGAGTGGGCTAAAGAACGGTGATGGAATAAACCCAGATCTTTGGATTGGGTGTGAGTGTTTGATTGATTCAGACGCTCCGTCCATCACCACCCCCTTGTGTACCGCTTTTGACCACCATAAGTGTGGCAGGGTATGCTCAGACGTGAGTCCCTTGCTCACTTTGCCACTGGACTCAAGCAAGCCGGGCTGAAGACGACTGGAATGCCAGAAACCAGTCCTCGGAAGCTTGTTTCCGGTCCAGGGAAGACATGGCTTGGCAGTTCGGGCTGGACTGTTCACATGAGGCACAGGGTCAGACTGATTTGCATATAGCCATGTCTGAACTGGGGTGGCAGAGTGGGCTAAAGAACGGTGATGGATTAAACCCAGATCTTTTGATTGGGTGTGAGTGTTGGATTGATTCAGACGCTCCGTCCATCACCAACCCCCTTTTGTACCGCTTTTGACCGCCATAAGTGTGGCAGGGTATGCTCAGACGTGAGTCCCTTGCTCACTTTGCCACTGGATTCAAGCAAGCCGGGCTGAAGACGGCTGGAATGCCAGAAACCGGTCCTCGGAAGCTTGTTTCCGGTCCAGGGAAGACATGGCTTGGCAGTTCGGGTCGGACTGTTCCCATGAGGCACAGGGTCAGACTGATTTGCATATAGCCATGTCTGAACTGGGGTGGCAGAGTGGGCTAAAGAACGGTGATGGATTAAACCGAGATCTTTTGATTGGGTGTGAGTGTTTAATTGATTCAGACGCTCTATCCATCACCATCCCCTTTTGTAATGCCTCTACTCTATGCCACTGCATGTCATTTCACTCTAAGACATGCCACTCTAATCTACCACTCTCCATTCTAAGACACTCTACGACATGCCACTCTACTCTACTTTACGCCACTCCAGTCAACGCCACTCTACTCTATGCCACTCCATGGCATGCCTCGCTCCCTCTACTCTATGTCCATTCACCTCACACCACATACCCCATTCTACTACACTCCAGTATACCCCAATCTAGCTCACTCCACTCCTATCCCAATCTACCCACTCCACTCCAGCCTACACTGCTGCACTCCGATCTACCCCAATCTACCTCAATTCACTCCAATCTGCCCAAATCTACTTTATCCAATCTACCCTAATTTACCCCATTCCACTCCAATCTACCCCACTCCACTCGAATCTACCCCTCTCCACTCAATCTAACCCACTCGACTCCAATCCGCGCCACTCCAAACTACCCTGTTCTACCACACTCCACTCCAATCCACTCCAATCTATCCCACTCATATCTTCTTAAATCGACTCCAACCTACACCACTCAACTCCAATCTACCCCACTTCACTGCAATCCACTCAAATCTTTCCTGACCCACCCCCACTCTAATCTACCCCAGTCTACCTGACTCCACTACAATGTACCCCTCTCCAATGTACCCCACTCCTCTCCAATTTACTCCATTCCGATCTTCCCAAATTCACTTCAGTTTACCCCACTCCACTCCAATCTACCTCACTCAATTACAATCTCCACTCCAAGCTATCCTAATCCACTACAATCTATTCCACTACACTCTAACCTACCCCACTCCTTTCTACTCCAATCTGCCACAGTCTACCCCAATTTACCCCACTCCAATCTATCGCAATCTACCCCACTCCAATCCGGCCCATACCACACCATTCTCCACTCTGCTCCAATCTACCCAGCCCACTCTACTCCTATCTACCCCACTCCACCCCAGTCTACCCCAATTTACCACACTCCAGTCTACCACAATCTACCCCACTCCGCTCCACCGCAATCTATCCCAATCCATTACAATCTACCCCAATCCAATCCACCACACCTACCCCTCTCCACTCCATCTACCCTAGTCTAGCCAGCTCCACTAAATTCTACCCCACTCCACCCCACCCCAATCTAACCACTACTCTCCAAACTACCTCACTTAAATATTCCCCACTCCAATCTCCCCCACTCCACTCCAGTTTATCCTACTCAACTCAAATCTACCCCATCCAACCCCATCTACCCCAATTGACCCCAATCTAGCCCACTCCACCCTAATCCACCCCACTCACTCCAATCTCCCCACCTCACTCCACCAACCCCAATCTACCCCAGCCTATTCTTATCTACTTCACTTCATTCTACCGCACTTCAATCTACCCCACCCCATTTCATTTCAATCTACCACAACAACTATCACACTCCACTCTACCCCAATCTCGCCCACCCCAATCTATCTCAATCTACCTCACCCACCACACTCTACCCTACTCTACTCCTCTTCAATGTATTCAACTCCATATTACTCCAGTGTACCCCACTTAACTCCAATTTACCCCACTCCACTCTAGCCTAGCCCACTCCACCTTAATCTAGCCCAGTCTACCCTAATCCATGACACTCCAACTCACTTTACCCCACTCCATTCTAATCCACCGCACAGTACTGCACTCCAATCTACCCCATACTAATCTTCCCTACTCCAGTATCGAACCCACTCCAGTCTAGACCAACCAAAACCACTCCACTACAATGTCCCCACTCCACTCCAAATTACCCCTGTCCAATCTATCCCACCCCAACCTACCCCAATCCACCCATTCCACCCCACTGTATATATCCCTCTCCACTCTACTCTACCCCATTCAACCCTAATCTACCCCCTTTATCCCAATCTACCCCACTCCACTTCAATCTACCCTAGTCTACCCCACTCCTCTCTACTCCAGTGTAACTCACTCCACCCCAATCTACCCCAATACAGCCCACTCCAATATACCGGACCCTAATCCAACCCACTCCAATCTACCCCACCCCACTCTACCACACTCCAAACTAGCCCACTCCGATATATTCCACTCTAATCAACCCCACTCCACTCCAATTTACCCCACTCCAATCTATACCACTCCAACCCCATCTACCCCAGTCCACCCCTAACCACCCCACTTCATCCACTCTAATCTACCCCATCCAACTCTAATCCACTCCAATCTACCCCACTCCACTTCACTTCAATCTACCACAACACCTATACACACCAACTCTAACCCAATCTACCCAAGTCCACTCTATCCCAATCTACCCCACTCTACTCCACTCCACTCCACTCCATTCTACCCCACTTCCTACTACACCGGGCTACTCTACTCAACTCCAATCTACCCTACTCCGCACCAGTCTAACCCACTCCACCCCAATCTAGCCCAAACTACCCCAATGCACCCCACTCCTATATTCCCCAACCCACTTCACCCCACCCCACTCTACCTCAGGCCACTCCAAACTACCCCACTCAAATCTACCGACACCAATATACCCCACTCCAATATACCCCACTCTACTCCAATCTACCACACTCCACCCTGGTCTACCCTAGTCTACCCCACTCTACTCCACTCTATGCCAGTCTACCCCACCCCAATCTACTCAACACCGCCCCAATCTATCCCACTCCAACCCCATCTACCCCAGTCCACCCCAATCCACCCCACTCCAATCTACCCCATTCCACTCCAACCCACCTCAATCTACCCCAGCCTACTCCAATGTACCCCACTCCACTTTACTTCAATCTACCACAAAACCTATCCGCACCCACTCTTCCCCAATCCATCCAACTCCACTCTATCCCAATCTACCCCACCCTACTTCACTTAATTCTACTCCACTCCATACTACCCGTCTACCCCACTCAACTCCAGTCTACCCCACTCTGCTTCAATCTAACCCACTCCACCCCAATCTAGCCCAACCTACCCCACTCCACCCTACTCCTTTCTACCCAACCCACTTCACCCCACCCCAATCTACCCCAGCCCACTCCAAACCACTCCACTCCAAACTACCCTGCTCCAACCTACCCCACTCTACCCTACTCCATCCCAATATATACATTCCAATTTACTCCACTCTACCGCATTCCGCCCCAATCTACTCCCTCTAACCCAATCTACCCCACACCACTCAAATCTACCTAAGTCTACCCACTCCACTCCACTCTACCCCAATGAACCTCACTCCACTCCAATCTACCCCACACCAATCTACCACACTCCAATATACTCCACTCCAGTCAACTCCAACCTACCCCACTCCACTCCAATCCACCCTATAAATTCCAATCTCCCGCCACTCCAATTTACCCCACTTCACTCAAACCCACTCTACCCCATGCCCCAATCTACCCCAGTCTACCCCATTCCACTCCAATCTACCCCATTCCACCACACCCCACCCCAATTTACCCCAATCCACCGAACTCCAATATACTACCCCAATCCACCCCACTCCAGTCTACCCCATGCCACTGTACCACACTTCAAAAACCCTACTCCAATATACCCAACTCCAGTCTACCACAACCTATCCAGTTCCACTCCAATCTACCCCACTCCACTCCAAACTTCCCCACTCCAATCTATCGCACTCCAATCTATCCCACTCCAACCTGCCCCAATCTACCCAACTCCACTTCAATCTACCCCACTGCCCCCATTCTGACCTAATCCACCCCAATCTATCCCAATTAACCCCAATATACCCCACTCCAATCTACCATACCCTGCGCTTCCCCATTTCAATATGCTCCACTCCAATATATCACACTCAATCTACCCCACTCCAATCTATCCCACTCCAATCTACCCTACTCAACTCCAATCTACCCCACTCATTCTACTCTACCCCTCTCCACTCCTATCTACCCCACTCCACTCCCCTCTACCCCACTCCACTTCAATCTACCACGATCTCCCACACTCCACTCTTGTCTAGTCTACCCCTCTCCATTCCAGTCTACCCCACTCCAATCCACACAATCTATCACACTCCACTCCACTCTGCTCCAATCTACTCCACACCACTCCACTCCACCCCGCCCAACTCCACTCCAATCTACTCCACACCACTCCACTCCACCCCGCCCAACTCCACTCTAATCTAACATACTCTACTCCAATTTACCCCAATCCACCCGTTTACCCCCTTGATCCCAGTCTACCCCACTCCACTACAGTCTACCCTAGTCTACCCCACTACATTCAATCCCACTCCACCCTAATCTACCTGACTCCACCCCACCTCACTAACCTTAGCCATGCGGTACAGCAGCCACGTTGGTGTACAACATGGCTAAAACACATTACCAAAGTCAATAGATCTCACATAGGCTTTGCCAATGCTTGTTTGAGATGCTGCTCTTAAGTGAAGAGATGCCCCTTAAGTTACCCCCAGCTCTTGGAGTAATATATCACCTTTGAGACAACATGGCGTCCTTAGGATAACATAGCGTCCTTAGGATAACGTGCCACCCTTGAGGTAAGGCGCTTCCTTTGAGAGAATGTACCACCCTTGAAACAATATACCATCCTTAAGGAATCGTAGCATCCTTTCGGTAATACGCCACCCAGGTAGTGATGTACCATCCCTGGAGCAATGTGGCGCCATAAGGCTTCTTGCATGGTGTAATGTGCTCGTGAGTCAATGCCCTGCACTCAGTTTGATCTGCATGCAGCTTTTAAGGTGATGTGCTGAATGGGACGTAAAATGCTACCCTTAGATACTCTTTGTAATAATCTCATTCTATTGCTGAGCAGAGAGTTTGTCTCATCAAGCCGTAAAGGCATCCAGTATCAGTATGAACCTGCAGTGGGTACATTTTTTGGGGCAGTTTTATATAGCACGCACTCAGTCCAAGAGCATCGGAGCGCTTTACATGAGCAGCAGACTATGTTACAGACGAAATATTTTTATTTGTTTATTGACAGGGAGACCAAGGGGATGATTATGATAGCGGTGAACCAGCTCACTGCCATCATGCAGCCATTCTCCGCCCGCCACATAAGGATGGCGGGCGAAGTGGTGGTGGACGGAAAGCAAGTCTGCCACGGGTCCGAAACAGGCAATCGTTACGATTGCCTGTCCAGCCAGCTTACCTAGAATGGTGGCGGTGCCTATCAGGCACCTGTTGTGTTCCAGTGTATGCAGGCCTGTGACGCAACAGGCGTGCGGCGTGAAAGACACGTGATCGGCATGTAATAAAAGGGGCCCGCACGTACGTCGGCACTTGGCGTCGGCGTGCAGAGCCACACAGACATACCCTAGTGTCCGCGTCATATTTAATTAAAGTGGCCAGGTGAAGGCCGCAATTCATGCTACAGGTGCCCCTCTGAGAGTAGGCCCCATAGAGCTGGTCCCTAGCTATCCCTGTCCCAGCCGAAACAACAACTGGCGACAAGGGTGGTCGTGCCCTCGCTGTGCGCGCCACGTGTGCATCTGGGTTTGGGGCGGCTGCAAGACGCTGATCACCGCTTGCAGTGCTCATGCCCCGATTGCTGCCCATGCTGGGTGTGGAGGAGTGCAGCCTTTGACTCCCGTCGTGACGCAGGTGAGCGATTGCCTTACCTTGTGCCTCGCCCCCGCGTAAGACGCCGCCCGACACTGCTTGCTGGCAGCGAGTGTCGCTGCACCTGCCCGGGGCCACAACATCCCTGCGCCCGCCCCCAAGTCCCGTGCAACGCCCACCCGCGGGGATTGCTGGTGCGTGAATCGCGCTACATAGGGTGAAGAAACGCCGCGGTGCGCACCGGCCGGGCCCCGCCCCTTGCGGCCGCGTAGACTGGGTGCGGCCTGCCCAGCCCCACGCATCTCGCGGGCATGCCTGACAAGGGCGAATCTCATTACCATCCTCACTCTGAGGGACACCTTGGGGTCATCGCGCACTCAGGGGAGACATAAGGAGGACGTGCACGTCGTCGAACGCTGGTGGGAGAACACAGCTCAGGCCGGCCCCAGGACAGCACACGCGCCTGGTACACTCCACCACCAGTGCCCACCTAGCACGAGTTGCTGCGCCCTCACCCATCACCTCGTCACAAGGGGAACGCACTCCATAGAATCCACGACTTAAGTGACACTCCGGACACAGTAACACCACACAAGAATCATGGCCACAATACCCCCCATCGAGCCGTTTGTGGTCGAAGGCTCACCATCCTCGCTGGCCCCCAAATGGAAAGACTGGGTGGACCGCCTACTCATATTCTTTGAGGCCACAAAGGTTCACAAGGAACAGAAGAGGGCCATGGTGCTCCATCTAGGAGGCAAAGATGTCCACAACATTGCCAAAACCTTAGTGGAGGCCACGCCAAAGACTCACAGTTCACTCATCAATGCCCTGAAAGCCAGACAACTGCCGGAGGAGTCACTAGATACGTATCATGCGTGACTGAAACGATTGGCAATGTCGTGTGGGTTTGTGGATGTCACTGAAGAGATAAGGGGTCAAATAATCCAGGGTTGCGCCTCGGCCAAGCTCAGGGAACGAATCTTGGAGGAGTTGGGGAAGCCCTTAGCCGATCTTGGAGGAGTTGGGGAAGCCCTTAGCCTGACCTTGGGCCGCACAAAAGAACTGTCTAAAGCTCGAGCTGCCCACATGGAGGCAGCTCTCCAAGCACTGGTAAAAGCTGAACCGGTCAACAAGATCCAAGTAAAGTCACCGGCCAAATAGAATAAGAAGCCCCCTGGAAACTCGGCGAGAGCCGCCGGGAAGTCATGTGGCTACTGTGGAGGTTCACCCCACCAAGCATCGTAATGCTCAGCCCGAGGGAAGAGGTGCTCAGGATGTGGTTGATTCAATCACTTTGAAAAAGTGTGCCGATCAAAGAAGTTCCGCAAACCACAACAAGTGGTGAACGCCCTACCAGAAGGGGACCCCAGCCAGAGTGATATGGACGATGATGAGGAAGAGGAAACGACAGTGCACAAAGTGCACATGATTGGCACGGCCACTCGACGAGCCAGGAAACTCCCCCAGTGCTGTATCAGAGTCGCAGACCAAGAAGTTATGGCGGTGGTTGACACAGGAGCAACCATCAACCTCATGAGTGCAGCCCTATATCGGACAATGGAGTGCCCGCCATCACTGAGCCCCTCGCCCATCACCGTATTTGCCTATGGTCAGGACACTCCGTTACAAATCAGAGGAAAATTCAGGACAGCAATCAATCATGGCGACAGGACCGTCACCACTAACGTATTCGTATCAGAGGACGGACAAGGCATGCTATTTGGATGCCGAGCCGCGGAGGACCTGGGAGTAGTCACATTCGCATTCGGGGTTCACCAAGAGTCAGTACAGCAGCTTATAGCTGACTTCTCAGACATCTTCAAAGGAATCGGAAAATTCACAGGTCGACAAATACACCTACACGTTGACCAGGCCGTCCAACCAGTGGCACTCAGGCATCGCCGCATCGCGTTCCATCTCCGACCACTGGTAGAAGAAGAACTCAAGAAGCTAGAGGCAGCGGGCATCATAGAAAAAGTGACAGGCCCCATCCTTTGGGTATCACCCATCGTGGTCACCCGAAAACCGAAACAACCGGGCGCCGTCCGGATATGCGTAGACATGCACCTCCCCAATGTTGCCATCAAGAGGGAACGCCACATCACGCCCACGATCGATGACCTCATAGGGGAAATGGCGGGGGCGTGCTGGTTCTCGAAGTTGGATCTCCGATCAGGATACCACCAACTAGTCCTCGATGAAGAGTCGCAGAATATAACAACCTTCTCGACACATGTGGGACTCCGGAGGTACACTCGACTTAGCTTTGGCGTGTCCAGTGCAGCAGAAGTATTCCAAAATGTGATCCAAGAATTGATTGCGGACATACCAGGGGTAATCAACGTCAGTGACGACATCATGGTGCATGCCCGCACCATACCCGAACACAACAAGAGGCTAGCCCAAGTGTTCCGGAAATTGAGAGATGCTGGTCTCACCCTACACAGGGAAAAATGCGAATTCCTGAGGCAGAGAATAGGATTCTTTGGGTACACGTTTTCAGCTGATGGAGTCAACCCTGACCCGGAGAAGGTAAAAGATGTTAAAGAGGCTGCTCCACCCACATCGGTCACCGAAGTCCGCAGTTTCTTAGGGATGGTCAACTACTGCGGGCGATTCATTCGGGACCTGGCCAACTTGACATTACCACTGAGAGAACTCAGGAAAGAGTCCATGCCCTGGACATGGGGACCGGAGCAAGAAAAGGCTTTCAAGGACATCAAGGCCGCTCTCTCAGATAACACCACCCTGGCATTCTTCGACCCCCGGAAACAGACCCTGATGGCGGTGGATGCTGGTCCTGCAGGATTAGGAGCGGTACTCATGCAAAAACAATGAGACAAGATGGACTGGACCCCCGTCGCGTTTGCCAGTCGTTCACTTACGGACACGGAACAGCGGTATTCCCAGATCGAAAAGGAAGCCATTGCCATACACTGGGGCTGCAGACACTTCCACCTATACCTGTACGGGAAACCGTTCACGGTAGTCACAGATCACAAACCACTGGTTGCCCTATTCTCGGGGACCTCTACAAAACCCCCACCTCGCATAGAAAAATGGATGCTACAGCTACAGGACTACAACTGCCAGATAGAATACCAGCCAGGGTCCCGAAATCCGGCGGACTACCTTTCACGACACCCTAGAGCAGCCACCCCAGAGGAAATGGAAGAAGCTGAGGATACGGAGGCCTACGTCAGGTGTGTCACCGCGCGATCCTGCCCAAGGCCCTTATCCATCAGCAACATAGCGGAGGCCACCCTGAAGGATGACTGCCTGCAGAGAGCGAGGATAGCTCTCCAAAGTGGGAATTGGCGTCGGGCCAAGGACGAGTGGAAACTACTCACACCACGTGCTCAACGCATCATGGAAAGTCTATACAATGTGAGAGGAGAACTGAACAAAGACGACTCCGGATGCCTACTAAGGGGTCACCGGCTGGTGATACCCTCGGCCCTGACAGATCAGGTGGTGCAACTGGCCCACATTGGCCACCAAGGGATGGAAAAAACGAAGGCAAGATTAAGGACCAAGGTGTGGTTTCCGCTCATGGATGATCTAGTGGAGGAGACCGTAAGATCCTGAGCGGCCTGTCAAGTCATGGGAGATGCCCCGCGGGAAGCCCCCGCCATGGTTGAGCCTCGACCTCAGAAACCATGGGAATGTGTCAGCATGGACTTCGGAAGTCTCCCAGATGGAAAACACACTATGGTTGTGATAGATGATCACTCCAAGTATCCAGAAGTTGAATTAATAACCACTTCTAGTGCCACCGAAGTGATACCCAAATTGGAAAAGATCATAGCGGCTCACGGGGTAATGCGAGAGCTCAGGACGGACAATGGTCCTCCTTTTCAAGGCCAGGAACTAGCCAATTACTTGCAGGCCCTAGGAACACGACACCGGCGCATCACTCCTCGCTGGCCACAATTGCACATGACAAGGGACAATCGCTGGAGATGGCAATATTCACATTCCTGCGGAGCTATCGCCAAACACCCCACACCACCACAGGGGTAGCTCCGGCACATGTTCTCATGGGACGGGTAGTGGCTGATTCCATTCCCCATCACCCCCAGTGGACACCCATGATAGCCAATGAAAGCAGGATTGAGGCGAAGCGACAAAAGTCATATGCCCAGGTCAGCCTGCAGAGGAGAGCCACTCATACTCGAATTGAACGAGGTGATCTTGTACTGCTGAAGAACAGGGTGACCAGTGGAAAGTTTAGGCTAACGTATGAGAAAAGACCGTGGAAAGTCATCAGTGTGAAAGGCTCTCGCATCATTGCAACCCGAGGCCGAGAAGTAGTAACAAGGAATGTGTCCCCTTTCAAACCATTTCACCAGGAGGCGGAGATGACCACCAATGCAGAGTGTCTAGCGCCGCGAGTGACAGTGAGCCCAGCTGCTGAGAGTCTTCAGGAACCCAGCAATGATCCCTGGAGAGCCATCTCTGCCACTACAGCGAGCGAAAACCCAGATGAGGCCGAGAGCGCCAGTGCACCCCCGGAGGCTCCGGAAGATGAACCTGTCAGCCACAGCCCCACTCCCCCGGCCGGGGGTGATGTCCCGAGAAACCGGGGGACTGCCACCTATAAACTGAGAAGCAACCCGGCACCGTCCTGCCGCCTTCGGGACCACCTCATGTAAGACTGTTCCATTATGCTAGACGTGTATTTTGTATTGACTTATCCTCTATGCAGATCATGAGCCAGAACAGTGCTGAAAACGCTGTGGAGCGGCATGGTGCACTCAGAGACTAAGCTGATGTTTCAGATATCTGTTTTTTTAAAAAATATATTTTAGGAGGAATGTTGTGTTCCAGTGTATGCACGCCTGTGACGTAACAGGCGTGCGGCGTGAAAGACACGTGATCGGCATGTAATAAAAGGGGCCCCGCACGTACGTCGGCACTTGGCGTCGGCATGCAGAGCCACACAGACATACCCAAGTGTCCGCGTCATATTTAATTAAAGTGGCCAGGTGAAGGCCGCAATTCATGCCACAGGTGCCCCTCTGAGAGTAGGCCCCATTGAGCTGGTCCCTAGCTATCCCTGGCCCCGCCGACACAACAGGCACCGTCCGCCACATTAGGATGCTGCATTCCGCCAGCCTTTGAATGGCTGTTCCTTTGACAATCAAAGGTTGGCGGAGATTGACTTTTGGGGCCTGTTGCAGGCCCCCCTTGTGCAGGGGCAATGCAATTGTGCGCTACAGTTCCCTGCACTAGGTAGCAGGCACTGCGTGGTGCCTGCCATGTAGTGCAGGGAAATGCACAAAACGTATTTTTGCCATAGTGGCGGTTGCATTATAATTGCATGTGCAGGACCGCCACCATATGGCCGGGCGGTCCAGATTCCTGTGACAATGGCGGACGGGCTAAAGTTCATCCGCCATCGTAATCACCCCCTTGGCCTTTGTGTCTGTCCAGGATCACAGGATGTTGAGCCAACTCCGGGACTCGTCGCCAGTCACACATTCGGCAATTCTGGCTGTTAGGCCACATCTCCTGCATTTTTCACGACTGTCCCCCCCCCCCCCCCCCCCCCCCCCAATCCCCCCACTACATATGTGCCCCCAGATCAGGAATACTTGTGCTCGGGTCATTAGCGCCGTACATCGAGCTTAGCCCCTAACGACCTACATGTAACGAAAGCACCGTGTATTATTCCTGGGATCTCCAACCTCGCCCAGCTGCAAGGACAATGTTAGACCGCTCGTGACATCAGACTCTGTTGCTATGGAAATGAATAAAATGTTACATGCCAGGAATTAACTGACCTTCAAAGGGGAAAAAAGCGTCTGAAGCCCACGAAATCTTTAAAAATGAACATTTGTTTGTATAAAATGCATCGGGATATATAAAACTTTATAAATAAATACGTTATTTGAGCATTATATAAAATCTTCGCCAGTACCCAGGAGCCTGCTTGGAACTTGATAGCCTATTGTGTGCATCAAAATCTGACATTTTGTAAGCATTTTCCATACATGCATATGGAATAGGAACATGTCTATGTAAACGAGGGGCTGTTGGTGATTGGTGACTGTTAGGAAGATGGGTTTGTAACCTACCAAAACTCCTTTCTCTTGCTGGGCTCTGGTATTTGCACTTCCGGTGTCTGGTGGACATCTCCAATGCTCTCTCGCATACTGTAAACTCTGTTCACATTGGATTTCGAGCTGCAACCTGCAATGTGTGCATTTTAATATAAGGTCAGCTGCCTGCAGACGACTCGAATAAGACGCCCTGGGAAGGTTGGGGAGGCTATGCGTGGAGAGAAGGGCTGTTCGAAATTTGCACAATTGTTTTCACGTAATTATGCAACATTCCTGCCAAATTACGCAAAACGTAAATGTCATTTCGTGCTATATTTTTGGCGTGAAATGCATCTTCGCATCCATTTTCGGCTCGAGGAAGCATTTAAACAGAAGCACCGCAAACGAGCAGTGCGCGTTCTGTTGTTCCGGTTTGTTCCTGGTAAATAAACTTTTACAGTGAATGAAGCGTCACAGTAACATTTTTACCATGAATGGCGCGTAATCACTCAGAGTGGAATAACGCTGTAATTTTGGGATTTTCACATAACAAGAAAAATGAGAAATTCACAAAACTGTTCAAATTCTGTTGGTGTAATTTAAAATTCGCCCAGGCCTGATAAGTGCGTATGCACTATATATGTTCCCATGTGTGGATTATGGCGATTATGGGGTATTCTGTAATGCTTTTATAAGTAGAGACAGGACTCCAGTTGGGATCTCCTGAGCCTCTATGCTACACAGGGTGGCGGATGAGCAGAGCCTGTCGGACAGGTATTTAGACTGTAAGACTTTCCTGCTGACACTGGAGGACAAAGTCTGTGGCTTCATCAGTCATGGATGGATACATATAATGCCAAGATCTGCTTGAAACAAGCACCAGGGGTGGACCAGTCGAATACAAAGTTATCTGCAAATCCCCAATGTAAATACTGCATAAAAACCCATTCTGACTCCCAGCATCCTCATGTATCTGTGGCAAGGTCCACCCAACGGGGTGACTGGGTATTACTTCACCACCAGAGCCAGGATCTCTGATTGCTAGCTTCCTTCCAGGTGAGGATAACCTGGATAAGACCTATGCTAGGAAAGTTGTAGACTGCCTGGAGAAAGGAGGACCTGCCTGCTAGAGGAAGGGCTTTGCTAGACTACGTCCTCCAGACGCGAGACATACCTTGTGGAGTCGCCAGCCTGGCTGCCTGGTGGCTAAGGAGCTGTGCAAGGGACGTGGGGCCTAACCCTGTTGGTGAAACTAAGTCTACCTTTAGGGAAGAGGCCATTATTGTGGAAAGGGGAGTATCCTGTATGAAGAAGCTGTAAAAAACAGGAGAACACAAATGTGTAAGACGACAAAGAACAAATTCTAATGAACAGGATTCCCTTGGACAGAGACTATTGTGGCATGAGCCCAACACCCCAGAAGGAGCGTGGTGAAAACCCCATTCAGATCTGTGCACTTCGGATCGAAATATTGGCATTTCGAACAGCCTCTTGTATGCACCGTCAGCAGAGCTGTAGTAGGTGCCTGGAAAGGCAGCAACACTTGTGGCCTCATTCAATTCTGAGCAGGATCAAGTTTTCACTGCTGGTGAGCTAGAAGCGTGGTGTGTCACCCGAAAGGACTTCCGTGACTTTACGCAATTCGTTTAGGTTACCACCGTTAGAATTAGGATGGCGACAGTTGCAACAATCCTCCAGCCCTCGAAGCCCCAAAGCCTGGCCAGAGTAGCCCCGCCAAGCAGGGGGCTCCTAGGCATGAAGAGTACCAGAATACCATTGTGCTCGCTTCTGTGCACCTCAACATCAAGCGTAGGGCAGCAGGATCAAGTGGCTTCCTTGCCCGAGCTTCAGCAAGAAGAATGCAGGGCAAAAAGGTATAATGAGACATGGAGAAGGTGGGTCTGTTTGGAAGAGTTCAAAGGGATTTGCTGTTGTAAAGTCTGAAAGTGTGGTGGACCCTTAGAGAGTTGGGTCTTATGTTATATAATTGTATTTATACAGCGCTTACTGCCCCAGACAAGGCATTGAAGAGCTTTACGCCATGCAGTAAACTGTTTCAGATCTCAAGGCTAGTGGTTAGTCCAGTATTACTGGTTATTGTGGAGTATTTGGATTAATCTTGTGTGCCCAAGAAAACCATTCCATGCATTAATTTCAGTTTCTTGTGGTGAATTAAATTAATGGGGGATACTTGTGCTCAGTAATGGGGGTATGCGACACATGCACGTTTGATGGGATTAATAGATGAGCCAGAGGAAGATTAGGTATTTTTTAGTTTGCAGAAGTCATGGTTGTGGATTCACCAAAATGCTAGGGGTAGCGGAAGTGACACCACATGTTCTTGGACCACAGTGACATCACAGGAAGTGATGTCATGTTATCTTTGACCTGCTATCATGCTCTCTTCAGCGGTCCTTTGTCAACTTTCGTTTTTGTTATCTCTCACACCTGTCCTTCTCAAGTGTCGCTGGCTCTTTCTCACCCCTCCTGTTGCCCCTGTCTCAATAGTGTTTTTTCACTGATGTCTTTATAATATCTCATATCTTCCACATGACTTTAACACCATTTCTGTTTTTTTCACCTTTTATCTTCCTCCAAACTTCTTTCTAACTTGTCTGTCCTTTGTTTCCTCCAGTATCTCTCGCCTATCCTCCTCACCTCACCCTCAGAATTTGTTTCTAACCTATCTCTGTATGTTTCTCTAAACTGTATGATCACCCTGTCTCCCATTCAACTCTGTCACTTTATCACCATTTTCTCAAATGTCTCCCTTCTTTCAGCTGTCCCTGTCTCACATGTCCACCTCCCCAACTCTATCAGCTGTATTTCTATCCTGTCTCTTTATTGCTCCTCTCACTCTCACTCCAGTCTCCCCTTCTTTCTGAGCTGAGCATCACAGTTTTTATCACCCCTCTCCACTGTTTATCTTAACCTCTTCGACTCCTTCTCATTGAACAGACTCTTTCTCAGTAGTCTCTGACCTCTCACCTGTCTCCTCTCTCTCAGATTTACGGTACCTTTTTGACAAGTCTCAAGTACTTCCCTTTGCCTTTCAATTGCCTATCACCAGCTCTCTCTTTTTCATTTTTCTCACATCTGTCTCTCAGTTTCTTCCTCTCTTAGCTAACTATATCACATCTCTCCTACTGTTGTCTCCTCTCACCAATCTTCCCATCTCTCTGACTCTTGGCTTTCTCTTTGTCACTTGTCTATGTGTTTATCATCTATTGATCTCATCTGTCTCACTCTCTTTTACAGCTGTTTGTATTTCTCTTACACCTTTCACCTGTCTCTAATTCTCTTTAAATCCTCTCTCTCTCTCTCTCTCTCTCTCTCTCTCTCTCTCTCTCCCTCTCTCACACACACACACACACACACACACACACACCCACACACACACACACACACACATACATACAGCTATCTTTATCTCTCAGCAGCACACCGATCACTCTGTAGTACCCTCTTGCTGCTCCTCCTTTTGTCATTTCTCCTCATAGTCCTTCCCTTCAGCCACCTCTACCACCTCTCCATTCCCCATTTTCCCCTGTAGTTCTTACTTTCTTTCCGTGCTCAGGCGAATAGAGATGCCTTTTTAGCTCCACTTCCAATAATAAATAATTGTTTTGCAAGTGTGCTATTTTCCTCTGAGGCCAGGAGTCACAAGAACATTGCTAGGGGTTGCATGAAGCAAGCAAGGGGTCACAGCTGGGAGCCCTGGTGACCCCTAATGTATGAACAGGGCATGGGTATGATTTTCAGAGGTGGAAAGGCTGTGATCTTGTAAATAAGTTGTGGGTTGTTTGCAGAAATACAATAACAGAGATTAAGATGATCATGCACATGAGATTAGGCTGTGCTCAGGGAAAGGAGGAATGCAGAGGATGAAAGGGAAGACGAGGGCCATTTCAAAGAAAAGGGAGAGGTGACAGACGTTTTAACTCGAGGTCAGTTTTTCATGCCAGATTTAGAAATATAGAAGACGCTTTTTTGGATCACATGCCATTTTGGGATGCAAGAGTGTAGGAAGAAACACAATTATGTGCATGAGAAGATAGTGCTGTATTAGGTATTTTTGCCAGCACTAAAATCAGGAAAACAGTCTGTCCACTGCTAGCCTAAACCACTGCTCTAGCCAGGTCAGCTGATGAGCTCATTGGTTAGAAGTGACAAGTAACTACTGGATATATATGTAGAGGAAATATCGAGAGCCTTAGGCTGCACTCAAAGGAAGCAGTAACCAATGCAGGGTTGTGTATTTGTATAGAGCACATCTCATCTGGTGGGAAACAACCATTATAACGTGGCTGTAACCCCGCAATGCCATTACATTGCAAGCGTAACAACGCATTTGATGTAACAACGTGTAGCCTTTACTATGTGTGTTTTTACATCGCATGCGCTGTTACAACGCATGCGATGTAATGCCGATCCCCCTCGTTGTGAGGTAACAGAGGCTCTTCCGTTTCCTCACAACGACGTGCAACTCCCTTCGACGTGAAGAAGGAACCGGGAGCAGAGACGGCGATGCTGAAGAGGAATCACGAGGAAAGAGAGGTAAGGGTGATTGTGCTTGAGGTGGGAGTAGTGGTTTAGGGTAGTGTTGTAGTGTTGTAGGGTTTAGGGTAGTGTAGGGTGGGAGTAGTTTGGGTAGTGGTTTAGGGTAGTGTTATAGTGTTGTAAATGTAAATGTAAATGTATTGGCATTTATATAGCGCACTACTTACCCGTAGGGTCCCAAGGCGCTTCGACCGCTGCGAAACCCTTCCTGGCTTCCCTGAGAGATGGTCCCTTAATGGGTATCTCCAGGGTGAGACCAGGCATCCCCGGCGGGGCCGTTAGTGAAGATGAGGCAAGCTAATGCCCAGAGTTGCTGAGTGTGATTGCTGATCAGAGTGGGCACCGAGGCGAGAGAATTATCGAGTCCGCTGACCCTGGTCCAGAAACCTGCCGCGCCGGGAATCGAACCCTGGTCCCGGGCCGTCCTCTGCTCTCGGGTCTGCCGCCTCTAACCAGTGAGCCACACACTTGTAGTGTTTTAGGGTTTAGAATAGTGTTGTAGTGTTTGTGTAGTGTTTTAGGGTTTAGGGTAGTGCTGTAGTGTTTGTGTAGTGTAGTGTTTTAGGGTTTAGAGTAAAGTTGTAGTGTTTGTGTAGTGTAGTGATTTAGGGCCCGATTCACAGAATGAACTTAAGACTCAATCCTAAACTTACTACTATTTTGGTATTAACAGAATGCACTTACTACTTTTGGCATTCACAGAATGAACTTACTACTTTTGGTATTCACAGAAGTTAGTATTTTGTCTTAAGTTTGTCTTAAAACAAACTTAAGACAGACTTAAGACAAACTTAAGAGAGACTTAAAACAAACTTAAGACAGTGGCGGTGCGTCCATTGGGGGCGTTGGGGCGGTGCCCCACTAGCCATGGACGACCGCACTGCCAAAATGAGCGTAATTACTTTTTTTTAAATAAAACTGAGCCGAGCGCGCAGGCACCCGAGCACTGCGCGCTACCGGCCCGGGACAAGCCCGACTGAATCGGGCATCCATTAAGGAAGTGGGCCGTGGGGGGCGGGGCTGAGGCAGAGAGTGACAGGCAGAGGCAGGCAGCACACAGTTACCGTACAGACAGCTGCCCGCTGACAGCGCATGTAAAATCCCGGAGTCTTTAATATTTTGACTGGCCCGCGCATGCGTAGACTGTAGCCCTCCTCCCCCCCCTCTCCCATCTTGCACTCAGAGACATAGGCAGGACCCGGGCCCCCGGTCTGATGTAGGGCAGATAGTACCCTGCTCTTAAGCCAATCCTGGCGCAGTGGCGCTGTTAACGCTGCGCCAGGATTGGCTGCTGCAGCAGGATGGTGCCACGTGGGTGTTGGCTGCTATCTATGCTGAGGGTCGCACACTATGGCCAATCACATATGGCTATGTCGCCATGTAGTTTGTGATTGGCCATTTGCCTACGCTGTGGGGACGTCACCGTGCGTGGCACACCAGTGCTGGAGACTCTTCGTCGTGACCGGCAGCAGTGAAGAAAAGTACTGTCACACCCTGTCCTCGTAGACTCTACGATGGCTTAACCTCTTTCAAATACACCAGATATATTGTCTCAGTTCCCGATATGCTAAAAAATCTTTAAATCTATCAGGATCAAAACGGGTGCAGATCTCCACTTTAGCTGCTTTCCTACGATGTTTCCTGCGTTCTGAAAAGACGTCCGGTGTTTGAACTAACTGGAAACCTTTTGAAAACCTCTTGAACCTGGAAGCCTGGCGCTGGCGCCTAGAATCAAGCAGCCACACACCAGGGTGCGAAACAGAGTTACTCACCACTCACCGCTACCTGTCAGCTGTTCCGTAAATCAGAGGGATCGAGTGGCCGCGAGTCTTCTTGAGTATCTGGGAGCAACTGGGATCAACTGTGAGTAAGCACACACTGCACCCCACATCTGTGTATTTATTAACGTGCTAATATGCTGCTCACTGCGCTAGCAGCATTAACGGCGCGACTCAGACTCTGCCTCTCGATCGCGGCTGGGAACCCGCTCTCTGTCACTGCCTGCTATCGCCTGCTTCACTACTACTGGCCTCCGTTTTCCTTTTTTTTCTCACCTTCACCTCGGGCCTCTGCGCTTCAAAATCCGCCGTGGCCATCTACTGCCTTATTTCGCCGCTGCATTGCTTGCCTGTGAAGTCGTTGTTGCGTTGCCGTTTCAGAGTGCAGCCTGCGGCCTGCCTGGACCTTTGCTTGTGCAGCAGAGTAGGCACTAGCAGCAGAAGTAGTGTGCGTGCAGTCTGAGTTAGTGCCAGCCATCCGGTCCACCGTCCACCCTCCGTAAGTTAAACCGAAACTGGTTAGAGTTGTGTGTGTAAGAGCAGGCACAAGTTAACAGCACACCACTGTTCCAAAATCACGCAGCACCCATCGGCTGTGCGTCTGGTAACGCTGGGAAATGGTCTCAAAGCTGGGGCGGCCACATTCACAAGAAACAAGGCAATTAGTGTAAAACGTCCGATTTCGTGGCAAAACCCCTACCTAAAGAGAAGCGCTGACTCCTTGCAGAACTTTACCGTCTGATCCCCTGCATTTCCCCTCTCCCTGTCCCCGTGTGGGTGGGCAGCACAGCCTCGCCGTCAGCATCAGCATGCCAGCAGCTGCTCTCCAGCTGGCCGTGAGAATGATCAATTAATTTCACTACCAAAGAGGGTAAAGGCAAAGAAACAGGCGCCAATCAGTTCATTGCCTCACAGCAATAACCCCCAGCAAAAGTGGCATTTAAGTGAATTATGATATTTGTTTTGACGAAAAACACCAGTGTGCGGGCGGTGGAGGCAGCTGAGGGAACAGGGCCCTGCATTTCCAACTTGTTCTGCTGCCTAGAACCCCCCTTGATTACTGCAATGCACAGGATTTGCTTCTCCCGCTATATGGTAAATAGTAATGAGGTAACCCAGGGCCAGAGCTGCTTCCTAGAAAAAGTACAATTAAATGTGCCTTTTATCTTACCAATTAATATTCTTGTCTAAATACATTAATCACAAAAATGCCTGCCCCTAAATGCGCTTTAAAGACTGGGAGAAGTTATAGGCCAAACTAACTTGTTGTACAGATACAATGAACATTTAACCCGTATTTACGCTTGTCACATGGATGGGGTATAGTATAGGTAGTTTAAAAAAATGAAGGAACAGTTTTTTTAAAAGTTATATATAGCGCAAACTCGATCCAACCGAAGGTGTTGGACTCGGAGCGCTGTACACGAGCACCAATTGTATTATGCAAGGACACCTTTTTTGAGGCACAAGGATTGTAAAAGATTTGCCCAGAATCACAAGATGTTGAGCTGAAGTGCAGAGACTCGAACAGGGTTCCTCATTTCTTAAAGTCGGGGTCTCTGGCCTTCCCCCCCATCCTCTCCTTTACCTTCAGAGGTCAAGTCAGCTAGCAACGTACAAGCATTGGTATTTATTTCATTTTCCATGGACCAAACGTGAGAAACAAAAAGAGAGGTTTCTCTCCCCGTCCTCATGGTTGGTCAGCTGATGTTGAACACATCTGCTATATCAAGAACTAACAAAGCAACCAAGAAGTTTGAATTTTGTGAACTGCTTGCATACAGAGGCAAAAACAGTACTGGGGCACATCCACACAAAAATGGAATGTTATCCACTGTAACACAGATATGCATTATGCACCCTAGCAATCGGTCCCATGAGTATACATATATCCAGGGCTTTACGTGGGCCAGGTCACTGTTCTCAGCCCCTGACCCGACTAGTAGCTTCCTGACCTTTGCTCTGCATTCTAAACTATGCTCAGCGCTCCATCTGGTACTTGTGTTGCCCATTTATAACGCGCTCCTTTTCAATTGTCCAAACCCTCTGTCTGGTTCTCATTGGTAAAGCTCTGCCATGCACATGAACTGGCTTCTCTTCCGAGCTGCAGGCCAGCAGCAGCACCTGAAGGAAAGGATGAAAGGCGGAGTCGACCCACTTGCATTCGAACCGTCCGTCGCTATGAGGTCGAGCTCAGCCTCAGATTCCTAAAGTGTATAATCAATAATTAATACTCTGCGCCATGGCGGCTGGTACATCCAACAAAGTTAATTTTGTTTGCAAAGCGCACACTGTTACTAGTTAAATTGCTTCTAGGAGGTGCTTTCGAGAGCAGCACCAGTACGTGTGAGAGAGGTTTGCACTCAGCGCTTGTGATTGTATGCTGCATTCATTGGTTGGTGCTGTCTTCCCTGCTGTGGTTACAGTTGTGGTCATTGCGTTGGTCTCTACCCTGATGGCACCTTTGATCACTACTGGAGTCCTGTTATATCTTTAGCTCTGTAGTACTTGCAGCCGTTGTTACTGTTGTTGCATCAGTTGTTGCTACAGTGGTGGTGGCAATTGTCGCATCGGTTGTGACTCAATCGGAGGCAACTGTTGACGCTATTGTACTCCACTGGTGTGGTTACTACTGTGGTCGCTGCTGTTGTCCCTGCAGTGCAGACAGCTGTTGTTGCTTGTATGGTCCTTGTCATGATGGAACCTGTGATTGCTTCATTGGTAACTGCTATGACAGCACATGTGTTACTGCTGTAAGGACAGCATTTGTTGCCGCTCTGGTCCCTTCTGTGGTGATAGATGTGGCTACTACTGTAGTCCCTGCTGTGATTGCTCACTCAAGTCACTGGGAGTACCAGGGGCAGAATGTGTGTCAGGAAAACTGCATAGTTCAGTCGCATAAAGGGACTGTTTTTCATTGCCCTTACGAATGAAAAACGCAATTCAAAATGTACAAGTGCTCAAAAAAGCCCAGAAATCCCCTGTTTATATTTTCCCAGGTATTCTCATGTTTGCTGTTAAATGAGATCTTGCCAACGCAAAATCTGTCTCTAGCAGACCTGATAAGATATAGCCAGGGGCCACGAAGGTAGAATGCAGTTTTCATTTTAAAGGGCCAGTAAAGCATTTTATCCCGCTCAGTACACTGTTCCTTTCTCTAGCTGTCAGTACCAAACAGAGTCGAGCTTTATCCCCATTCAGGGAAACATTCTGTTTACAAAGAATGGAAAAGCTGGTAGCCGAAGTGGAATATTTCCGTGTAGCGTATGTAAACACAATTCCCTTTTTCAAGTGCTACTGAATAGGTTTTCATATTATGGCAGGCCGTCATTAGCTCAACTCTAGCTTTTCATGATGTGTGGGTAGTGAGACAGACCGACCCTCTGTTATAATCCATGTCAATGTTGTTTGTAAGGCGCACACAACATAATTGAACTGCTTCTAGGTGCTTTTCTGAACAGAAACAGTATTAAGTGTGAGGGTGGTTTGCATAGAGGGGGTGTAAGACCTGGGGTCACCAGCTCTTAAGGGGGTAGCATGGCTCGAGCAGGAAGGCAGCCAGGGGCTTGTGTGTAAAGCAGCTACTTAATGCACACATCCAATGAAACACACAGTGGAGCAATAATGGAGACCACACCAGTAGTTGTATTTGAAAGAATCAAGATCTTTTATATAGGCTTTCAAATAGAGCGTTGCATTATTAATTCATCAGCATTTCAGGTAAGCATTTCATCGAGACATTTCATGAATCACGTTCAGGTTACATTTTTCTATGAATGGGTGAACATTTCATTAGAATATTAACCAGCTCATCTAGCAGTGAAACACTAGCTAACCCCGCTTGTCGTATCAACTCTCTGACAGGCAACGGGGTAACTGTATTAACCTGGAGGATCCTACAAGAAGTGACTATAGTAATGCCTTTAAATATCACATCAAACCTCTCAAGGACGCCTTTCCTTAAAGGTAATACAACATTGGGGGAAGAGAACACCTGCACCCTGGCATTGGTTAGCAATGGGAGGGTGCCCAGAGTCCTAAAGCCAACAAAAAGTAGGTGTGAAAAATGAGGCAAGGGCAAAAAATACAGGGAAAGACCACCCAAGGGCTGACAGGTCTAACAGGGGGCTTGTGGGATTTTAAGGCAGGCAAGCATTGCTGGCTGATTTAAGTGGATCAACTCTAGCTTTTCATGGTGTGTGACGAAGGGACTTCACTGCCCACAGGGCCACTGCTGTAGGGTTACTTGGCGATCTGCTTTGGGTCCAACACTTAGGATTGAGCCTCTGGACATCAACAGCAAAAAAAGGGGTCTGGTTGTCAAAGGACAGTAGTCGCTGACTGCCCGGGCGCCCCTAAAAAGACAGGCACTACCGAGGTCTATTTGGTGCTGCTGACACTGCTGAGGCTGGGCTCATGGTAAGGGGGGCCGAACTATAGAGGTGAAGAACTGAATAGAATTGACTCAGTTGGAGCCCATGACCCCTCATTGCCATGGGACACCCTAAAACACTCCCCGCATTGCTCTGCCATAATTTGTGGCCCCAGGTCATGTTTATCCTAGAGAGAGATCAGAGTTTTGTCTAATGGAGGTTTTGACTCATGGAAAGGTAGCAGAGAAGGTTAATATGCCTGCTGCAAGGAACATGTACCTGATCCAGATCACAAAATGCTGTAAAGAGGTCAGTGAGTCACTGCATTTGTCTGTTATGAAGCTCTGTTGTTATACTGAATAAGCAGCTACCTAGTATGTTATATGACAGCTCTTTAATAATGTAATACCTGCACTTTCACAATTGCTTTATTAACCTTCCTGCTTTCTCAAATTTGCTTGAAAATGCACCATTTTTCCACTATTTTTTCAAAATTTTCTCGGAGGGAATTCCCCCCGAACCCTCCTTGGGGGGTCCAGGCTCGCTCGCTACGCTCGCTCGCTACGGTGTAGTATCATTATCACTTTCCGCCCCACCACTTTCAAATGTCACCAGCCGCCACTGACTTAAGACAAACTTAAGACAGACTTAAGACACAATCCTAACTTATGTCTGTCTTAAGTCTGTCTTAAGTTTGTCTTAAGACAAACTTAAGACAAAATCCTAACTTCTGTGAATACCAAGAGTAGTAAATTCATTCTGTGAATACCAAAAGTAGTAAGTGCATTCTGTGAATGCCAAAAGTAGTAAGTGCATTCTGTGAATACAAAAATAGTAGTAAGTTTAGGATTGAATCTTAAGTTCATTCTGTGAATCGGACCCCTAGGGTTTAGGGTAATGTTGTAGTGTTTGTGTAGTGTAGTGTTTTGGGGTTTAGGGTTATGTTGTAGTGTTTGTGTAGTGTTTTAGGGTAGTGCTGTAGTGTTTGTGTAGTGTAGTGTTTTAGGGTAGTGTTGTAGTGTTTGTGTAGTGTAGTGTTTTAGTGTTTGGTGTAGTGTTGTAGTGTTTGTGTAGTGTGTTAGGGTTTAGGGTAGTGTTGTAGTGTTTGTGTTGTGTAGTATTTCAAGGTTTAGGATAGTGTTGTAGTGTTTGTGTAGTGTAGTGATTTAGGGTTTAGGGTAATGTTGTAGTGTTTGTGTATTGTAGTGTTTTAGGGTGTAGGGTAATGTTGTAGTGTTTGTGTAGTACAGTGTTTGTGGGTTTAGGGTTGTGTTGTAGTGTTTGTG
Organism: Lissotriton vulgaris; assembly: GCF_964263255.1. NCBI lineage: Eukaryota > Metazoa > Chordata > Amphibia > Caudata > Salamandridae > Lissotriton > Lissotriton vulgaris. The sequence goes on from NC_141699.1 coordinate 783,997,321, forward strand.
TAGTGTTTTAGGGTAGTGTTGTAGTGCTTGTGTAGTGTTTAGGGTAGTGTTGTAGTGTTTGTGTAGTGTAGTGTTTTAGGGTTTAGAGTAGTGTTGTAGTGTTTGTGTAGTGTAGTGATTTAGGGTTTAGGGTAGTCTTGAAGTGTTTGTGTAGTGTAGTGTTTTAGGGTTTAGTTTTTGTGTTGCAGTGTTTGTGTAGTGTTTTAGGGTTTAGGGTAGTGGTGTGGTGTTTGTGTAGTGTAGTGCTTGAGGGTTTAGGATAGTGTTGTAGTGTTTGTGTAGTGTTTTAGGGTTTAGGGTAATGTTGTAGTGTTTGTGTAGTGTAGTGTAGTGTTTTAGGGTTTAGGGTTGTGTAGTGTTTGTGCAGTGCAGTGTTTTAGGGTTTAGGGTAGTGTTGTAATGTGTGTGTAGTGTTTTAAGGTTTAGGGTAGTGTTGTAGTGTTTGTGTAGTATAGTGTTTTAGGGTTTAGGGTAGTGTTGTCGTGTTTGTGTAGTGTTTTAGGGTTTAGGGTAGAGGTGTAGTGTTTGTGTAGTGGTTTAGGGTTTAGGGTAGTGTTATACTGTTTGTGTAGTGTAGTCTTTTAGTGTTTGGTGTAGTGTTGTAGTGTTTCTGTAGTGTGTTAGGGTTTAGGGTAGTGTTGTAGTGTTTGTGTAGTGTAGTATTTCAGGGTTTAGGATAGTGTTGTAGTGTTTGTGTAGTGTAATGATTTAGGATTTATGGTTGTGTTTGTGTATTGTAGTGTTTTAGGGTTTTGGGTAGAGTTGTAGTGTTTTTGTAGTGTAGTGTTTTAGTGTTTGGTGTAGTGTTGTAGTGTTTGTGTAGTGTGTTAGGGTTTAGGGTAGTGTTGTAGTGTTTTTGTAGTGTAGTATTTCAGGATTTAGGATAGTGTTGTAGTGTTTGTGTAGTGTAGTGTTTTAGGGTTTAGGGTAGTGTTGTAGTGTTTTTGTAGTGTAGTGTTTTAGGGTTTAGGGTAGTGTTGTAGTGTTTGTGTAGTGTAGTGTTTTAGGGTAGTGTCGGGAGTCGTGCAGGGTAATGTAGTGTTATTGTAGAGAGAGGACTGGGGGTCGGGGAGGGTTGTGCAGGGGTAGGGTAGAGTCACTTACCTTGCAAACTTTAACCACGAGGATAGCTTTACCACGCATGCCTTTGCTTTGTAATGGCATGCGTGGTAAAAGCACAGTCATGGTAAAAGTTTGCGATGTATTGGCATGTCGTTGTCATTAACATCGTGTAGTAATACCCGACTTCTAATGGCACGCGTGGTATTGATATGCGAAGTAATGACATACATCCCATCTGGTAGGATATCTTGGCGCTGAAGCACGAGCTGTATGGGCCAAAACAGGGTTGGGCTAGGTAAAGGATCTAATGTGCAGGTGCGGGTCGTTCCAAGCTTTGCCACATGTGCCACATAATCCATAATCTGTTACATAATCTCCCAATTGTAACAAAAAAATATTTTAAGATCAAATGGATCTAATGTTACTAAAAATGCGAGGACTTCTTGCCATGCAGTGTCAGAACCTTCACAAAGGTTGACTGGTTACCTATTTGTTACTTATTGCTGTACTTCAGTGTAATAGCAGTACTAATGGGGTAAAATCTTTGTCCAGACAATGTTAATGTATAAAAATGACAAACTAATGAAGTAATACTGTCACAAAATGTGCAACATTAAGCAGCATAATTTGACTTTACATGCAGCATAATTTAGTCCACCCTGCTGTATAATTTGGTGCTAACCTGCCTCACAGTTCCATTGGCCCTGGCTAAGGCATAGCAAATTGTAATGCAAAAGATAAACAAATGTGAAATAGTGAGTGTGGTAACTGGCTCCAGGGAAGCGCACAGAGAATGTATCATCCACACTCCTGTTATATGTGATGAATATAGTAGGCTATCCTGATGGTGGGATCCAGCCTACGCCGCCCCTCTTATTTTCTAGTGGGAAATAAGGATGAAAGAAAGATGGAAGAATAATTGAACGGATCATGTGAAAAGCAGATACCACTTTTGGTAGAAATGAAGGTCCTGTGTAAAGAATTAACTTATCCAGATAGAGTACTTGGCTGGTGGCCGAACTAAGAGGGCCTAAAATGTATCAACCTTACAGACCAAAGTCCCTGCAACAGAGAACAGTCTTGAAACCAGGCAATTGCACCAGCTAGGACAAGGTTGCCATCAGGAAGTCAATGCAAGATTCAAATATTATTGAGAAACCAAGTCTGAACCAAAAGTTATGGTAAACCTTTCACTAGCACCCTCTAGACTATCTAATGAGGAGTGATTTGATGACCAGAACTTGGCACCCTGGGACAGGGCTGAGCGTTCTTATCTGTGACAATTTGTCTGTGGACTGCCAGGCTAGAGAAGAAAATCTCACTGGAACGCATTATGTGCTCAACAAGTGCCTTGCTACAGGTCAAGAGAATTTCTGAAACTCAAGAGGAGCGCTGCAAGATTTCTGTTAACACATAGATTTGACTTACTTAGAGGGCATGGCCAGCTTCTGTGATTTTGCTGCTTTTTATACAAACTAAGTCAATAAAGAAACCACGGGCCATATTATCAAGAAGGGCGATAACATTATTGCCATTTTAGCGGCAGGAAACTGCCGCTAAAGCGGCAATAAGGGGATTGATAATATGCCCTTGTGAATTCCCATAGCAGCCCAGGTTCACACCAGAACCTGGACTTCTATGGGAATTCACAAGGGCATATTATCAAGCCCCTTAACACCGCTTTAGCAGCAGTGTCCTGCCGCTAAAGCGGCGATAATGTTATCACCCTTCTTGATAATATGCCCTTACTCGGATGGAGGGCTAGGGGTGCAATGGATATCCCCTTTTAGAGAAGTGTCCAAACCACTTGCATTTTATAAACCCATATTAAGAGCAGCATTGGTGTGGTAAAAATGGAGGGTCTGGTAGGTTGCAGTCCTATCAGATGTAGGACTGTCTCCCAGGGCACTGGGTATGTGCCCTGGGAGACAGTCCTACATCTGATAGGACTGCAACCTACCAGATTCAATGATTACACTCCAGGCGGGGAGTGATTCCTAGGCAGCACGGAAACATTATAAAAACCTGGGAAAAATAGAGGTAGTGCACACCCCAAACCCTAAGCTACTTTATAAAAATGGAGGGACCATTGAGTTATAATCCTCGCTCTGCACATTATATTAATCAGGCAGGACATAAGCATCGGAGTAGGACGCGAAAAGAACTTTCACCCGGGCAAATCTCTGGGCGCTGGAAATTTCTGCATCAAGGGCTCATCACTCAAACAGAACTTTACTTATTCTTTTGATCATTTGACATTATCAGCAGACTTCTTAGAGGGCTTCAAAGGTGTAACCCAAAGTGGCTCTGAAAAGGACGCCTGTCATAGGTGGCACTGAGTGACATCACTAACGTCTTTGGATGCTCCAAGGCGCGAGCCGGTGGAGGCCATCATGTGGGTTTGAGCCGCCCAAGTAGTCAAACCCACAGGATCAACGCTATCCTTGGGGTGTGGCCCAGCGATTAAGTGACTAGTACTAAAAAGATCCAGCATGGCCTGCTGGAAGGCTTCGACCTCCGCAGGGTTAGCTGAATGTCTCAAATTCCAACTTCATCTTTTTTCAAGTCTGAATCCAATCAGACAACGAGGAAGAGCAATGTATCAAGGAACGGTTATGGAAGCAAGACCTTTTCTTCGAGGAAGATCACGATTCCGCCTTTCAATTGAGCATTTTGTGTTTTTCTTGAGGGAAGATCTTTTAGAAGCTGGTACACTGGCATCGGAGATACCTGAAAGAAAATTGGCCAGAAATACGTAGCTTCACATCTGGGGCACATCTTGAGGCCCCTGGGTGCCACGTTGCCATGTTGTCTAGTTACTGCTGTTAGAAAAGTTTCCAGATTAAGTCTGGTATCTGAAGCATATTCAGAAGGTGAGAAATCTGCATAAAATACATCTACAAAAAATAGTGAGCTTGTGGAGTGAGAGCAAGACTGCAGTAGCAGAGAAGTAGCAGGATTGCACAGTTTGCCCAATCCATGCACGATGTGCCAGCTGCCGTTGTGTCTGCAATGCTGAAGGACATTGAGATATTTGAAAAGGTATCAAAACCATTTCAGTAGGCGTTACAGTAAGAAACTATGTTACTATTGAAAAGGCTATCGTTGAGATTTAACATTTCTTCCTAGTCCAATAAAACTAAAAAAAGACTACCTACCTTTTTCCTCAAAGAACAGGCAGGTCTGCTGACTTTACATGGACATTGGCTTATTATCCATGTAGCTGCATGGCTATTTTACAGGGGTAGAGTAGTCCGGCTTCAGCTATCAGTTTATCTTGCACCAGATTTCACTCAGTCACTATAGCCCTAAAAGAGAACTGTCACGTGCCCCAAATAAAAGCATCCCCAGTACATGTTAGATAAGTGTCCTTTATGAAGGCTATCCCTGGGCATATGTTTTAATGTAGGAGTGCTCTGTATAACTTTCTACAAAACCGTTAAGACCTGAAATATTTCATGTGATTATCTTTAAACTTTACCAATTCTCATGTGTCGCAGAATGCTGAGGACCCTGTGCTTTGCTCCTTGCGTTATATTCAACTGGGTTTGGGTCAGTATTATGCTCATTGGCTCCATTTTAATATGTGATGATGTTAACACTTCTTTTTTGCTATTTCATATTTCATTCTACCTCAACTAAAACGTATTACTACAACCAACTTCTTCCCCGATACACCCACCCATTCTCAGTGGTGTAACGAAACTTGAGGGGGCAAAGTACATGCAGACCCCCCCTCTTAGGACCCAGTGGAAGCTCTCAGGCCAGTGCTGAAGGGGGCCCCCCCAGAGCTCCGAGCCCATCTGGACTGGAGGGGGGCAGGCTGCGGAGGCTTTTGTTACGCCACTGTCCATTCTTTAAACCACAAACCGCCTAGATGATCACTACTTTTCACATCCCTGGTCTAGTGTGTAATATAATCATACCAGTCTCAACCATAAATCTCAGGTCGGGCAAGCCCCATGAGAGTGACTCCCCACAGCACCCCAAACCTATCTCTAAATTACAACCTAATGGAGGATTCTGAGCCTTGGCAAGGGTGGGTTAAACTGTGTCTCTATGGGATACCTCGTCTCGAAAGGTTACTTAGCAAATGGTCGTAAAGGAAGGTCTGTCTTTTTCTATTGAGAGGTTCTTTTTGCATGAAATGCTCAGTGGTTCTGATGTTTATATCATATTTAGATAAAGCCAATAGCCTTATGCTTTAACATGTCATATGTATTGCTAAAGGCAGTAAACCTTCATCATCGAGTCTAACCTAACCTGCCAAAGCTACAAGGCTTAACTTTTAGTTCGTTATCTGTATGGTCCAATTTAAGTAGGGGTTTTAAAAAAACACTGGTCCCAATTACAGTTTGATTACTGTTTGGTGTACTTTTTGCCAGTTCTGTATGTTGTACGAGTTTGTGGTTTTATGCATGTATTAAGCTACTTTTCCTTTTTTTAAAGTAAAAGCACTGACGGGGCAGTGTTCTATTACATTTTATTATGTGGGTTCCGGAGTTATGACTTTCCAACCTTATCACCACCCTGAGGTTGCCTTAGACTGCAATGCCGTTGTTACTTTGAAAGGGCGCGCTTGGTTTTCAATTTCCGCTGACAACAGTATGGGGAACTCATGATGCCACTGGTAAATGACCTCTGTGGATACCTAGGAGTGAAGCTCAGGTACCCTTGAATGCCCCTGGGCACCTCAGAGAAAGCGTGACAGTGAATATGTGTCGGGAGTTACAGATGTTGTCGTATCTTTGCGGTACTGTGTGTGGATGGGTGGGGGGTCTGGGTTACCTTGGTGAGTGACGCATGGCTATCCATTCGGGCTTTTGCAAGACGTGTGCTTTGGTTTATCATTGGTGCGTGCATGAGTTTTAGTTTCCTGTTGCTGCATATTGACATCAGAGTGTGGACCCTATTGAAGCCATCAAGAACCAAAACACACTTGTGCAGTGGTATACTGCTTTCCTAAGGAGACAGCGTTTACAACGCTGTCAGTACCAAGTGTATTGGTAACAACGTGGACATTACATCGTCCGTGTTGTTACCACGCATGGCATTACATCGCAAGTTGTTTCAACGACTTGCACTAGATGGCGTTGCACACCAGGGAATGTGTTGGATTTTAAGTCGAACACATTCCCTGCTGTTGCGCTAACTGGAGTAGGAGTAGTAATTTGTACTATTCCTAAGTCCAGCGCACCATCTATTGCAAGTCGTAGAAGCAACTTGCGTTGTAATACCATGCGTGTTAACAACGCGAACGATGTAACGTCCACGTTTTTACCTACCGCGATGCAATATGTGGCGTTGTAACGTCACATATTCCTTTCCTATGACCAGTGGTGCCAATTCTGGGCCGCCTATGGCGTCTGATATCTATGCATCAAGGGTTCTCGGTCTGATCTCCACTTGTGCTGTTTCCGCAAGCAGGTGGCACATTGTGTCTCACACCCAGGGATGCCAGCGACCGGTTTTTAATATTGAAAGTGGTGAGGTCAGTGCTTTGCCTGATGTTTTGGCCGTTACTGATCTGGTCATTTGAAGGCTATTTTTTGCGAGTTTTATTATTAGATGTATTTACATTTTATGAAACGCCCCTGCAGTGCCAACATCCTTGTGTGTCTGCAACAATATTTATTAGATCTCGGGGGTTTGAAGAAAAATGACAGCAGGAGTATCCCATCCGTCAAACTCTAAATAAGTGTGTTTCTACCTTTGATTATCTTTTTTTGTGTTTTATAATTGAACTGTGGTATTATTAATATTCTAGAATTGTTTTTCACTGTTTTTGAAACAACCTTTTTAGATGTACATTGTAATGCAACGATCCTCTGGTTAAGCGCTCTGATACCTCCGGGTCTAGCCAGCGCTATATAAACTTCTCAAATCAAATACATTAAAAACTGGTTTTCTTGAACACTGAGACCTGAGCAACATGGCTGATGCCCGGTGGAGCTGCTAGACAGCTAATGAGGAGATTGGCCCTGATTTCCCCCTTGACCGTCACCTACCCAGTCGGACATTGGGCACAGTCCCTCCTCGTCTCCCCGCTATTACTACTTCCTCCCCTCCCTCCTACGAATTCTTGCAACATTGTTTATGTGTACTGTACCTTACTTTGCTCTTGTAACTGATGTAAATTTTAACACAACGATCCTAAATGTAAAGCGCTCTGATACCCTCTTGGGTCAAGTTCGCGCTATATAAAATTTTATAAATAAATAAATAACACCACCAGAACATCACTAACAGTGAAGTTCGGGTTGCGATATCCTGTGTAAATATGCCCCATAGCGAGCTGTTTAAGCATTCCATTAATGTTTGTATGTTTGAGGATGAGAATTCTCCAGTGAGTCTTTTTTGTTTGTAAAATTGTGCTTTTAAAACAAATTATTTGGTGGGTATTGGGCAAAAGTGAATATAATTCATTGGGTGTTTACAAAAATGTGTGGACAAATGAGTGTCAAGTGCTGTATAGAATAGATCGCAGTGAATCAATATTATTACTCAGATCTGGAACATATGTTAAAATAACTTTACTAATAACTTTCATAGAGATTCTAATCTCCGCACACTTTGCCTACTGTTGTGGCAAATAGTGCACATCAAAGCACATTGGTCCAGTTATGTTAATCACATTTTAATACAGCTGTGCAGGGGACTTGTGGACTCTGTTCCTATATTCTTATGTCAAAAGTGTGCCTCGTTTAAGCATGTGTTGGCAATGCCTGCTCTCCCTTTAGGCCACTCAGACTTATGTGTAAATCTACACTTTGAAAGGGTGAATCGGAAAACGGTTTTGCTATGTTTGTTTTGGAAACTAAAGCAATGTATGAGCTTATAAGCCGACGTGGACCAATCAAGCTGTGCCCTATGGGCTGGTCTGATATGTCAGTGTGTGGTCCGATTTTTATTCAATCAATCAATCAGTATATTTGTAGAGTGCACTACTTTCCCGCGAGAGTCTCAAGGCGCGGGGGGGGGGGGTAGTGCTGAAACAGCCAGGTCTTGAGGAGTCTTATGTAGGCCAGCAGTTCCTGGGTCTGTTGTAGGCAGATGGGGAGGGTGTTCCAGGTCTTAGCGGTGAGGTGGGAGAGCAATCTGCCGCCGGCGTTCGCTCGGCGAATGCGGGGGACGGTGGCGAGGGCGAGATCAGCGGAGCGAAGCTGGCGGTTCGGGTGTAGAAGGTGAGTCGTTCGTTGAGGTACGCTGGTCCGGTGTTGTGGAGAGCTTTTTGAGCTTGGGTGAGGAGCTTGAAGGTGATCCTCTTGCTGACGGGGAGCCAGTGCAGGTCCTTCAGGTGGGCTGTGATGTGGCTGTGGCGGGGGATTTCGAGGATGAGGCGTGCAGAGGCGTCCTGTACGCGTTGTAGTGGTTTCTGGAGTTTTGGTGAGGTTCCTGCGTAGATGGGTACCCTTAAGCTGTTTGTGGGCCTGCTTTACGGCCTGGTGGGACTTTTTTTTACCCTTGATTTCCCTTATATTAAAACAAACGTTGCCTGACTCAATCACAAATGCATGGGTCTGCCATTCCTTGCAAAACACTTATACAGTGTGTCATTACAAGTTCAAAACTGCCCGATTTGCAAACGGGCCCCTTTATAAGATAGCTAATTCAGCAATGGGGGCCCTCCTTTTTTTGATGCCCTGTCCTATTTTCTGTCCCAGTCCAGACTTAAGAAGCACAATAATATGTGTGACCACACACTGGTATATTAGAGCAACTCTCAGGTACATTTTGACATAACCCTGACATACAATATCACCAAATCCGATGCTACTCTATTTTCTGGCAAAGGCATTTTGTTGGGGTATTTCCCTGAATGAAGCATCATGGTGAACATTATACGACTGCACTTCATTTAAAACTGGTTGTATTTATGCTGCCAAGGGGGTTATCTCCTGGAATTCCTTTACTGTTGCTCATTCTGTACCAAGGAGTCACTACTAAGCCTACGGCATCGACTGCCTCCTGTGCATCTTCTGTTTTATATTGGTGCACATCTCTTTACAATCACATACATTGGCTGCTCCAGTGTTTCCCACTCCATGAGCAGATTCACATATATTTTATTACTGGCTTAGGTGTTACTTTCCCCTCAATTTCCAACAGTAATACACACTTCCTTTGGGGAGATAAATGTTGTGATTTGGGCAGATTGTGCCAGTCTCTCTCTTCTTCATGTGTCTCTTTGCACTCCCCTTGCCATCCTGTGAGCCTGGGGTTAATAATGCAGGTGTTCAGATAGTCCCTGGAGGCCTTCATCTGGGAGTTCAAGTTTAGTAGGGTGCTTGAGTTGATTTCCTCAGATAAGCAGAAGGTTTCAATGAGGTCCACTAACGATCTGGATCTTTTGGCCATTTTTCACGCTCATTGATGAGATGGACCACATCGTGAACGCCTCTCTTTAGGTTTGGTCATGTAGGCATCAGGATGCCACTCACTGGGACCATAGGCTTCAAGTGAAGTGGGATAGAACTAGTGTTTGGATTGCTGCTCTGAACTCCATTTTTGACTGAAAGACCTTCACTGTGCAAAGCAGCCACAACTGATGTCAGACATGTTTGACTTAAGCTGAGGTTGCTGTCTAAATAGAAACACAGGGGCTTGATGCAGTTAAGGAATCCTGACTGAACCCATCAAGAGAACCGTCCCGCCCTGCACTGTTTGCTGATTGCTGTCACTGCAGATTAATACAAATTCCATAGTTGTTGGGTTCAACTTAAAGTTTGCATTTCCATTCCGTGCTTAAATCATGGTGGAAAAGTTGTTTAAACCATGAAGGTCAACCCTTGGGTGGACTATCAAGCAGAGCAGAGTGTACTGGTGGGTTTTGACGTTACAGTTGCTGCTTAAGGCTCTAAATAACTCTAAGTACTGGTTATAAGTTCCTGGTGGGGTGACGAAGTCTTGGGAAACGCCAAAGGATATGAGGATGGGCTCATAGCTGGATGGTTTCATTTGAGGGAGCTAGTCTGTGCTATTCAACTAGGATGTGATGTATTGCTGTTCAACACCATAAACCCATTTTGTGAGGAAGGGTCTCAAGTAGAATAAATGTCTGACGGTGTTGAAGGATGCAGAGAGGCCGAGGACGATTAGCAACATAGACCACTTGTTTCAATTGCTTACAGTTTCTGTGCTGCGTTGCACCCTGAACCCAAATTAGCAATCCAGAAGGCATATATTGCTCTTGCTACTCTCATTTAACTAGTTAGTAACTGCCTGAGCTCCCATTACCCTAAGGCTCGTTGAGAAAGAGGAGTTCTTCAGAATGTTGGTGAAGACCTGGCTCTTCAACTCTTACCAGGTTAGGCCCTTTCATATTAGGTCAGGATGTTCATGGTGATGGCTCTGTTTTATTAACTTCAGTGCCAGGACGCCTTCTTGGGGCAGCTGTTTGCTTTACAGCTTTGTATAGTATTGCATTTTTGATTTGTAGTGTAGTTCCTATTTTCCCAATAGGCCCTTCGCATTGGAATAACATAAACAGCAGTGTAGACGTAGGACTGAGGTCATCTAGGTCTCTACTGACTATGTTAAACTTAATTTAGGTTTGCGCCAGCTAGCTCAGAGGTCACTGGAAACTTTCTTGAATGAATAGGGAGGGACAAGCTCCCCTGGCTCAGACAAGAAGGGATTCAGTTTCCGACAACTGCATAAACATGACAACTTTGCTCCCTCAGAATAAGAGTGTATCTCTAGAGTCGTGTGAAAACAATAGACAGTTATTTCACTCAGTCAGCAGTGCATACTTAGTTTCACCAGAATGCAGAGAAATAGAGAGACAGGTGTTTTCAATAAAAAGGTGTTATTTATTGAGCAGTCTTCCTTCTCATGCAAGAGAAATGAATTGCCACAATTGCAATACTTAAAGTAAAGTCAAGTGCGTACAGTAAAAGTAGTATTAGGAAATAATACTGTAAAAGCATTGATATGGTTTCTTAGCCGTATGTTACTTTAAAATGGATAAAATATATACATACATAAATACATTGACTAAACGTACTCAACTGGTGCTTCTAACTAAGCCTACCCCGGTGTACCTGACCTAAACCTAATACTTGGGAAGGGATGAGTAAGTAGCAGTTTAAGTTAAGTTAGTTAAGATTATTTTGACAAGAATCTGCATCAAGAATTCTCTTAAGGGTTTAGTCAGCTCCGTACCTTGGTAATAGAATGTGGGAGGTCTGGTATCTCTTTCCTCAGGAATCGATATCCCAGCAACCCGCAAGGGTAGGCTTGAAACACCGGAGCTGGGTTTCTCGGCTGGAGAAAAAGACAACGTCTCTCTCAGTTCGTCAAACGGAAGGGGCGGCTTCCATGGGCTCTCGCATCAGCTGGGCTCTCGGGCAAGTAGATGGCCGCTCTGCTCCAAACCACAGTGTGTTTGCTTAAGGCAACTGTTGGTATTTTACACCTGAAAGGTGCCGGGTTTGACGTAAGGTTGGACATAAGACGTCACCAAGAACTAACAGTTCTTGCTGGACTCCAGTAGTTCTTGTTCAAATCAAAACAAAAGCAGAATTTCCCGGGCTGCTGGAGGTTTGGTTTGTTTAAAGAACGCGTTGTGCTTTCTAGGAGTCGATGGGAGTAGCCGTGCTGTGCTTTGGACTGCATGGGCTATTACTTAATATGGATCTGATTCTTATGCCTTTATCAGTATATTTATTGATTATAACCTCATAAGGGCATAAATCGGGAATATAGAATTAGGGTCCTAGATATAAACACAACACCCACTCCACGAATTGATGTCCATCATTACTAAAACTAAGCAATAGTAAACATTCAACGATGCATGTGTGCTTTCCGACCCACCCCAAAATACATATTTTGCATTTGAAATGGTATAAGGTAAATACACGAAATTTAGTGATAGTACTGTACGCTTTTCAAGCAGTGTCATCATTCAGATAAATGCATATATATATCAGCTGAATGAATTGCGAAAATTACACATGAAATGGCTCTAAATACAGAAAAGAAGGTCGAGACCATTTCATCAAATGTTTATACAAATTGCTGTATATGTGCTAAAGGCTGAGGTAAAATATTGTCTCTAGTATCTTAAAAATAGAAGCTCTGTTCTCTTAGAATAGTTCTACTTTAAGCAGAGTACCATGTGCCAAAAAAAGGTAAATATTTTGAAAAATGGGCAAAAATAATTTCGCTTTCAGGAGAAAATGAGTTCCAAATATTTTCTGTAGCTTTGTTTAAAAAAAACTGAAGGCCGAATTCAGAGTTATGGGAATGCTGTGTGCTCATTGTTTTTATTAAGAGTTATTCTCGTTGATTGGAGAGAACATTATTTCAGACAGACCCGCAAAAAATTGGTCTACCACATCAGGTGAAAGTTCGACCAAGTTCGAAAATACTGCAACTGTGCAGTTCTCTGCGTGATTGCTATCATCGATGGTTGGATCAGCAATGCTCACAGAAGGCTGTACCTGTTTGGTGCTGCTTTCCTCTCGTACTTCACCGCCACCTATTCGTAGTGGGGAAGTCTCAACGAATGCCGTCATCAAAATCGGTAGCCGCTGGGGACAACACGATGCATGAGTCGTTACAGGACCTAGCAAAGTATCAATATCCATTGGTACTGCTGATTGTAGTGTAAGACAGATGTCCAACACGCATTCTTCTCCGCATAGCAGACATCGAAGCACAGGTATGATGCAATCTTGCCAGATCGGTCTGAATGGAAGAAACCAGGTTGTACTCAGATCTCTTAGCCGGGCCAATCCGAGGACCTTAGTGATACGGTCTCGGTATCGTATTGCTAGGATCGTTTCTTCCATCGTTGCTAGAGTCTTATCTATGGATTGGCTTGCCATATCGATGCAGAAGAAGCAAAAATAAAATTCCTGCCACGAGTCCCAAGATCAAGGGTAGGCCGCCAAAGACAGAATGGACAAAATTCGGGAAGATGCCCAGAACTGTTTCAAAGGGTGCTAACAGTCCCGAAAAAATTGTCTTAAATACATGTGCGATGCCACTGGTATCAGACATGTTTAAGATTCGGCTTAGTATTTCTACGAAATGCACGGGGCAATTTGTCGATAAAAGGGAATGTATCTCTGCCGATGTCCTTGCCACTTGCAGATCATACATTTCTTTTAATGACGTTAACGGCACAGTTGTCTGTAAAAGAATAGACTTCATTCTGCTTAAAGTATCAATTTGAATAGAAGAGATATTCAACCGAGGCCATAATGCAGTTCCCATATCTGGATTGCTGTGTGGATACAATACTTGCATACAGCAAATGGCCCTGGAAGTTACAGTTGTCAGATAGGCTTTTCCTGGTAGCATGCCACAACAGCTGTGGTTACTTATTAAAACGTAACTGCCATTAGAAAGTGGTCTAAAAAATGGCTCTATCTGTTTTGCAGGTGTGCCATGCAGGTGACATGAAAGGGTATTTGAAGACCCTTCGAAGGCTCCGTTCAAATTAATACCTTGACACAGAAGTGTACTGCTTAGTGATTTTTTTACAATTTTTACCACTAAGAAATACCTCCTTGTTCCCTTCACTATAGCATCTGTGTGTATAAGGTAAATCCCAGGTTGATTTTATGTATTCTGTACCAAACCGTTCATACTGGCCTACAGGTATATACTCTTGACAGTATTTAAACTGGAAAGTTGTTATCGGAATTGTAATCGTTCAATGTATTATCCATTCAATGACAGGTCTCTCTGACATTGTCAATGGTAATTTCTTGAGTTTTTCAATGCTCAGAATCGTATAATCTGTTCCTTTTTGTGCCAAACTGATTTGTTTATCAGTAAGGTTAAAGATACCGAATAATGACGTTGTGTTGATTAAACGCCATGGTACGTAGCCTGAACGCAGATTTTGCAATGTCCAACCAAGCTGTACAATAGAACGTATTTGAGACTGACCATGTTGTAACATTAGTAAGTCCTGCTCTATTATATCAAAAGCAGATGATACAATGCTGTCCAGTGAATATATTCTGGAGGACAGAGTCGTTAACTCATTGTCTACAACAGAAAGTGATTTTTCCAAATTTATACAATCAATTTCTCGTATTTTTTCTGCTGTCTCAATTTGCATTACTTTCCATGCTTCGTTGTAAGCAGCGTATATACCGGCCGCTATGAAACGTTTTTGATGCTGTTGCGTGGTCCCATTATGAAATCACGCAAGTCAGCACTGTCTTTAAGTAAAGTCAAGTGTTGCTTAATTTCAGCCAGTGTGGATTTCTCTAACCACTCAAGGCATAGTTTCCCTACACTGTATGTTGTAACTATCCCTGGATGTTGTCTCTGGGAGTATCTAGGGTCTGGTCTGGTCATTTTGAACCCCTGTGTTTTGTTCAGGAATCTATCTTGACAGTTATTCGTGTCTGTTGGCCAGATCAACCACTTTTTCCAATCAGGATGTGTTCTGTTTTGGTTTAAAATATGGGATACGTCTATCTCCACATCTGTAGTGCTGTCACTATCACTTATGGGTTTCGGAATAGACGGTTTATTTAAATCTTTTATCTTAGCTAGGCCAAGACAAGTAGTTTGTTGAATTGTGTCATTCAAGAATATTATTTGTTCCGGGATCATGCAGGCCCTAAATAGTGCTTCTAGGCCCTAAACTTGCCAATCTTTGGAACCCCAGATCGTTTTTGCTTCAATGGTATTTTTCCAATATTCGAAACCTAATGTAGACATTTTGTCATAAAATGTTTTAGAATAAATCAGTTTAGTATTTGTCAACATTGTTTTCATTCCAGTCCTATTTAACATTTTGAAGTAAAACGTTTCTGTATCACTGTTATTAAACCCTGAGAAGTATTGGAATTTCTCATAAAATGTTTTCGAACTGCCCTTTGGTGGAGTTGGACAGTGTTCCCACTGGTTATAAGATAAAACATTTCTAGGCTGAGCAGTTTTATGGAAATAGTGATCACCATAATGGTTGTAGCAGTATAACTCTTCATAATTCGATGAACCCTGCAAGTAATCATGTTCTGCAAGCTTGGCTGACATTACTAAATCTGACATCATATTATTAATGTTTTCAAAGTCCCAATCATCAGAGAAAGTACTTGGTGTCACAAAGTCACTTAATGAAACCTTGAACTGGTGTGGATACTTCAAGAGCTCAACCGGGCTAAAAATGTCATAATCAGTTCTGTCCCATGCTACCCCACCGGGTAGTAGTTTGGCTGAGATGTTTACAGATGTCAGTTCTCTTTTCTCGATGTGAGAGGATGTGTGAGGCTTTAGGACCAAGTTGATGTTCTGACTTGCTGTGTCCATTGTACTATTTTTTCCATCAATGAATTTCCCCAAACAGAGAACCATGATGAGCCAAAGCAGGAGAGTAAGTACACCTAACACAATCCAAACTTCAATCCATGGTGATATCAGATATGTTTCTTTTAGTTGGTGAAAAAGTTCAGGTACTTTGTCTTTGAAAGTTTTTCTTAGAGGCGTTTCTTCATCCTCACTTGGATCTTCTGAGAAATCGTTGAAGTTGATGAAGTAGCCAGATGCAGTTCTGTCAATTGTTGGGATTTTTCTCGGATTTTCATTTGCTTTTGCATTTTTCTTTGTTTCATTAGAATAGTCAGAGGCTACATCATTGTAGATTGGTGTTTCTTGACGAACTGTTGTTATTTGGGTTTCAAGAGGCACTAGTTCCATGGCATTATTGCATAGTCCTTTTTTATTCATTGCAGATTTATCTAATTTGATTAGTCTCTCAGCATGAGCCTCTTGGATTGTTGCAAATTTCGGTATTCTTCTATTTCTTGGAAGTCCACTGGGCCTACTACTTATTATTGGCCACATGATTTTGGTTTTACCAGGTTGATGGATACAACTCTGTTCTCCCTTTTACCAGCAAGGGGCGGTAGTACAACTGATCTTGTTCCGCTGATAGCTAAGATAGGTACTGCTTTTCTGTAAGAAGGCCCAAATTCCTTCTTACCGCGATCTTTTCTCTGACCAGAACCCCAATCTTTGGAATCCAGACAGGTCTTGCTGGGACAGGTGGTTTTTCTTCAGTGGCTGTTGTTTCAACTTTATGTTACTCAGGTATTTTCTTGTTTCATTTAAATCCTGTAAAACAGCCAAACGATCTTTGATATCAAAGGATTTTTCTTCTACCACTGAAGTGTAACTATCAAGATCCTGAATAATCATTCTAGTTCCGAACAATAGTACGTATGGAGTGAGACCTTTTAGAGAATTTCTTGGCAGATTATTAAGACTACGTTGGACACTTGTTAAATGTTTGACCCACCCATCACCCGAACCTAATACCCTCGCCGTTATAGATTGCTTTATGTCCCAGTTTTTTCTTTCCACAACCGCATTTCCCTCAGGATGGAAGGGAGAAGAGTACCGCAATGCGATGCCCATGCTGTTCATGGCCTCTTTGTAAGCTCGAGAGCTAAACGCAGGACCCTGATCAGAATGTAGCATGCCAATTTTGTATGTGCCGATAAAGACTCGCAAATCTTTTATAATAGTTCTGGCGTCAGCCGAATGCTGGTGGTCTACATAAACAAGTTAATTTGTCTTAATAATTATTGGGGCGCATTTCTCTGGTTGGATTTCTGTATCATAGAATGCCTGATGCTTTCTAACAAAGATGTCCGGGCAGTATCCTGGTCCGGTTCACAGCTGCGATCTCTGTTGCAGTCTGGGCAATCCATTGGAAATTTGTAAATTTGCACGCTCATTCCCGGACACCAGTACTCTGATTGTAATTCTATTAAAGATTTCAAGATCTGTTGGTGCCTCGGACCTAGTCCCATGTGTGCGTCTTCAATCAGGAAGACTCTCCGGTTCGTGTTTGGAACTACTCTATCCCCCACTCCAGGGATTTGAACAAAAGGAACGGAGTTTGCATCAATTATGTATGTATTACTGAGTGGATAGTTGAGAGGTAATGCTGCATAATCGCCTTTTAGTGAGGCTTTTACCACCAGCATGGTTTCCCCATCTGTGTGTTTTTCTGAACGCTTTTCAGTGGCTACGGAAGCCGGTTGAACCGCTTCCGCTGTGGCTGTGTTAGCCAATTAATTCCCTGCAACGTGAACACCATCACGTTGATGACTCAGTGCGTGTATCACGTGAGTCCTCTGTAGTTCTTTCTTTAAAAGAACTACTTGTTCCCAAAGCGATTTATGCTTTATTGTGGCACCAGTCTCATCTTTGTAACCGTTTTTGATCCATGTCTGCATGTCACTATTGTATGATTTGACGCAGAAATACGAATCGCACACTATTAGTGTCGGGAATTCGCGATCAGCATTTTCAAGCGCCATCAAGATCTTATTTCAGCTTGTGCAGCTGAACAGTTTCTGATTGATTCAGTTTTGGTAATCATTGGTCTGAATTTACCAGAGCGCCAGCGACCTTTAACAATCGCGCACGCTGCTTTGTACGATTTTTCCACTACATTGTAGTGTTGTGCAAATCTGTCCATGTAGATTACACAAGTGTACTTTTCTAGAGGCTGAATTTCGATTGGCAGAGGATATTCTTGTTCGTACTCTAGATCATCTAGTTTCTTCAGTTTCGGGTCAAAATAGTATTTTTCGTCTTCTGCAGCAAGAGAATTTTTCCATTGTATCCAGTCTGGATCTAAAGCCACAGCATTTAAACTGCGTGTACACGTTAATGCCTCAAGGGCTGATTCTGCTGTAAAAACAGTTATCCTTCTGCCCTGGGCTTGGGCTCTTCCTTTTGCTACAGCAGTTTGAACCGCTAACAGAATCTTTTCTGTAGAACTGGATTTCATTTCAGTTTTAGTGTACAAATGAGATTTGTAAGCTATAGGTACCGTTTCTCCCTCATTAGAGGTCAGGTATGTGAATCCGCATCTTCCTGGGATGAGTCAGATTACAAGATTGCGTGTGTTTTCACGTGTTTGCAATTTTGTTTTAGTTAACATGTCTGTTTGTAGTGATCTCAAAATCTCTGGGTGTTTCTGAGTCCAATTTATTGGTTTAAAATCAGGTCTTATTAATTCATAGAGAGGTTTAACCCTCTCGGCATAATTTAGAATGTATGTTCTTCCGAAATTCAGGAAACCTAATATTGATTGTAAATTCTTCAGCGTTTTTGGTGCTTGGAGCACAGCACATTTCTCTAAGAAATTGTCTGCCAGGCTTTTGCCTTCACTTGATAACTCACAACCTAAAAATAGGACAGTAAGATGGGCAATTCGTGACTTTTTAAAGTTGAATTTGTAACCCTCTGAAGCGAACCCAAGTATTATGGTGTTCACTCTTTTCAAGTTAGTCTCCAGTTCATCATCTGTGAGATAGATGTCATCGACATAGGATAATGCCTCATCGTTGTATATTTGTAGTAACTCTGTTACCATTGCTGAGAATAATCCTGGGCTATTCTTGAATCCCTGTGGGAGTCGCCAGAAGTGTTTTTGTGACCCCATTATTGAGAAAGCGGTCAAGTACCTGCTTTCGGGTGCAATGTTTTGACAAAAGAATCCATTAGAGATGTCTAATATTGTTTTATATTTTTTGCGAACAATGTTATTCATTAGTGCAGCACTGTATGAGTTTTGTACTGCAAATGTTTTACAACAGGAGTTAAGGTGTCTGTAGTCCAAAACTAGACAATATGAATCGTCTGGCTTGGAGACAGGAAAAAAAGGATTGTTCATTTGAGAGGTGCATGTTTCGATCACCCCTTGATATTCAAGTTGATCTAAGATCTCCCTGACTTGCTTTTTAGCTTCTTGCTTAACTGGGTTCTGCCTTTGTGCAGTGGGCTGATTTTTTAACTGGATTTTTTGGTGAGGTGAATCCTCATCCCACCCTACATGATTTTTGTATAAAGCAGGAGCTTGGGCCACTGCCCATTTTCTTGCCAATGTGTATTTTTTATGAATCGGGATATGATTCGAGAAGACAGGCATAATCATTTCTTCGCCATGAGGGCACTCCCTGACAAACTCTGGTGGCCAGTCTTTCTCAGCTAACAGAATGTCGTAACCTTTTGAAAGTTTTTCCCAAAAGAGACCTTTTCTTTTCCTGGTTTTATCTCCCTCTATACGTAATGTTATTTCATATAGCTTATGGGGCACACTAACTCATGTGTCTGCAGTTTCCACTTGGATGTACTCATTCGTGTCCACTGTCTCCAGAAGATTCATCAGGGTCTTGTGAGCTATGGTCACTTCTGCTCCGCTGTCTAGCATTGTTTGGGCCCACTCTCTGTTTTTCAGCTGTGTCCTCAGTATCCTCGGCATGTTTAATCTTAATACTTGCTACCTTCTTTCTGGGAAATTGTAATTTTTTACTTTGATGAGCAGGTTCCTTGTCTTTGGACTTGACGTGCTCTTCTCTGTGTTCTGATCGTCCTCTTACCGATTTCTGTGAGGAAGATCGAGAAAGCTTGAGTGAGAAGGATCGAGAGGGACGTGTATCAACAGCTTAATATCTGCCTGGTTTTCTTATTTTATCCCTATCTCTAAGGTTATATCTTTTTTCAGAGGGCTCCAA
Organism: Lissotriton vulgaris; assembly: GCF_964263255.1. NCBI lineage: Eukaryota > Metazoa > Chordata > Amphibia > Caudata > Salamandridae > Lissotriton > Lissotriton vulgaris. The sequence continues at coordinate 784,016,889 of NC_141699.1, forward strand.
TTGTGGAGACTTGTCTTCTCGGCTTGGAGATCTCTCTCTACGCTGAGGAGACCTTCCTCTGGACTGGCAATGTTTTTCCCTGGGAGTGGATTGTTTATTACCATCCCAACTCTTTTTTGGAGTTTTTAAATTATTTTTAATAAATGTTTTTTCAGGAGCTTCAGTTAGTTGGGGTTTTACCGGTTTCCCACCCAAACTATCTCTTCCTAGCTCTTGATAGGATTTTTCTATGATTCTGGCAAGTTCCAGTGGTTGGGCTGCTATATCTGTTTCCTTCAATTTTTGGAGGTTCTTTATATCATCCCTTGCCAATTGAACTAATTCTCTATATGCCTTTGTTAATTCTTTTAGTTTAACTAGGAGTTGTTCGCTTGACATTATTTCGTAGTCTGGGTGTGTTGCATAGTTGCATAGGACCGGCCCCGTTGCTCCTGGTCTACCTAGTGGACCGAGCCTGGTGATGTGATCATTATGTTTTAGGGCGCCATTAAACCAGAGCAGGTGCTCTTGGTAATTTAGTGGGATTTCCACGTCCTCGAAAGGAGTGTATATATCCGGAGGTTCCTCTATTTTGTAATAGTGGAGTTCTTTTGTTGTAGCATTTGCTGCTGGAAAGTGTATCCATGAATAGAATACCTCTGTCTGCCGATATTCATGGGCCTCTACCACGAATATGACTGTACCACCATGTGATGTCAGTCCATTTTTTATAAGTTTAAGAGTTATAGTTCTCCTTACGTTGACCGGAATGAGTATAACACTCAGGTCATTTTCTTGGATGGCTGTGTCATCCTCCATGAGTTGCGCTGCTATTCTAGCTCTCTCTGTTTCATCGTCACTTTCCGCCATTCTTACCGACAGAAAGTTTTTGTTGCAGATCGAGTTTCAAGGAAACAAAGATTAGTTGCACAATATTTTGGAACACTGCATCCTTCAACGTTGATCAAACCAAAAACTAATACATAGGATTCTCATCCTACTAAGTTCCGGCGGATATTAACCTTTCACCCACTCCAGACGTCTATTGGAGTTTTTATGGGAAAAAGGGGTCTGTGTGAAAAAGCACGACTAAGTTACTCTAATGTCTTGCATTAGATTATCGCCTTACCAAACGTTGGACGCCATGTAGTGTAGTTCCTATTTTCCCAATAGGCTCTGCGCTTTGGAATAACATAAACAGCAGTGTAGACGTAGGACTGAGGTCATCTAGGTCTCTACTGACTATGTTAAACTTAATTTAGGTTTGCACCAGCTAGCTCAGAGGTCACTGGAAACTTTCTTGAATGAATAGGGAGGGACAAGCTTCCCTGGCTCAGACAAGAAGGGATTCAGTTTCCGACAACCGCATAAACGTGACACTTTGCTCCCTCAGAATAAGAGTGTATCTCTAGAGTCGTGTGAAAACAATAGACAGTTATTTCACTCAGTCAGCAGTGCATACTTAGTTTCACCAGAATGCAGAGAAATAGAGAGACGAGCGTTTTCAATAAAAAGATGTTATTTATTGAGCAGTCTTCCTTCTCATGCAAGAGAAACGAATTGCCACAATTGCAATACTTAAAGTAAAATAAAGTGCGTACAGTAAAAGTAGTATTAGGAAATAATACTGTAAAAGCATTGATATGGTTTCTTAGCCATATGTTTTTTTAAAATGGATAAAATATATCTATACTACTATTATAAAGAGAGAACACAAACCTTTTGGCAAGGTACACTCTGGAACGACAGCGCCAATACACACACCCGATACATTGTAGAAATTGTCAGGGTGTGCAGATGGACAGAGGCTATAAAAAATAAAAATAAAACGTACATTTAAAAATATAACTTTAAAAAAAAGTAGTGCCCTGAAAGTAGCGCCGGCCGCGACGCTGCTCTGGCCGTGACGTAGCGCTGGCCGCGACGTGCGTGATGACGAGGAGGAGAGACATGGAGCTGCGGTGAAGTGAGCATGGAGCTGCGGTGAAGTGAGGAGCGCGGGCGCGTCACGGCGAAGAGGAGCGGCGGTGAAGTGAAGATCGCAGGAAGGAGTGGCAGCTCAGGTAAGGTAAATGCTCATTGAAATCAGGGCGGGAGGGAGTCGGTCCGGGAGGTGGGCGGGAGCGGGTGTGCACAGAGGCACAGGCGGGAGGAGTGGGGGCAGGAGTGAGTGGGGGCGGGAGGGGGTGTACTGCCCCCAGCCCCTTTCTGCCCCAGGCAACGCTGGGGCGGGCTGCTAGTACATACATAAATACATTGACTAAACGTACTCAACTGGTGCTTCTAACTAAGCCTACCTCGGTGTACCTGACCTAAGCCTAATACTTGGGAAGGGATGAGTAAGTAGCAGTTTAAGTTAAGTTAGTTAAGATTATTTTGCCAAGAATCTGCATCAAGAATTCTCTTAAGGGTTTAGTCAGCTCCGTACCTTGGTAATAGAATGTGGGAGGTCTGGTATCTCTTTCCTCAGGACTCGATATCCCAGCAACCCGCAAGGGTAGGCTGGAAACACCGGAGCTGGATTTTCTCGGCTGGAGAAAAAGACAGCGTCTCTATCAGTGCGTCTCACGGGAGGGGCGGCTTCCGTGGGCTCTCGCATCAGCTGGGCTCTCGGGCAAGTAGATGGCCGCTCTGCTCCAAACCACCGTGTGTTTGCTTAAGGCAGCTGTTGGTATATTATACCTGAAAGGTGCCGGGTTTGACGTTAGGTTGGACATAAGACGTCACCAAGAACTAACAGTTCTTGCTGGACTCCAGGAGTTCCTGTTCAAATCAAAACAAAAGCAGGGGGGGAATTTCACGGGCTGCTGGAGGCTTGGTTTGTTTAAAGAACGCGTTGTGCTTTCTAGGAGTCGATGGGAGTAGCCGTGCTGTGCTTTGGACTGCATGGGCTATTACTGAATATGGATCTGATTCTTATGCCTTTATCAGGATATTATTGCTTATAACCTCATAAGGGCATAAATCTGGAATATCGAATTAGGGTCCTAGATATCAACACAACAGATTCACCTTAATATTGGTAGGTGGACAGTAATTTGTGAGGTTACCAGAGTCCAGGTCAAGTGCATAGCACTTTTACTCATCACACTTTACTTATAAACGTTTTCTGTGTAATTATAGTTACCATTCTTAACCATTACCCATCACATTGATCTTGTATGAGGATGAATGGGTAAGTTAAAAATGTCAGTATCTAGACATGCTGCTCCTCCAACCAAAAGCTTGTATTGTGGTATTTGCTTTCTCATCCTTGACGTGCAGCAAAAAATCCCTGTAAAGCTGTTTTTACTTATTCTTTCCATTGCCCATGGCTCTGCACAGCCAGGCAACATGTCCTATCTTATTTCATCTGCTACATGGTTGGGTGGTTAAAGGTCAGGATTTGGAGCTCGCAAGAAGTCACTTACCATCCCAACTGCAACAACTAGCATATAAGGAGGAATGTGCCAACCCTCAAGCATGTGCAGGCCTTCTCACTATTTAAAACAAACAAACAACAAGTTAATCACTTTATTCTAAATAGGCCTTCAAGCCCTCTCATTATTAGTCCCAGTCCTTAATTGGCTCATTGGAGATATGCAAGGATGGATATTCATGGATGGATGTGATGGTAAATATTTCGCATTGTTGAATGTGTCGAACGAATGAATAAAGCAAACGTTTATGTTAGTGTATAGATAGTGTATAAGCAGACCGCTATCCAGCAAATGCAGCCTTCAATCAACCTTCAATCAATGACTGGCCATGGTGGGGACACATGCAGAAAACCAAAAACCACAAAAGAACCCCTGGGTCTGCACAGTGTGGTTGAGTGCTAATGCAGTGTCCGTTTTGAAGGATCGTATCCCTCACCTCCCCGAGAACCGAGTATTTGTTTTATCAAATTTTCAATTTTCTAGATCTGTACTTCCCTCCTAAGAATTATTAGGTTCTGAAAAAGAGCAGTACTAGCAAATTACTTGGCAATCCGTCAACATTCTGAAAGGTTGAAACCCCTATCAATGTATTATATGACACAGCATTATCGATAATTGCATCATTGATGTTAGCACAATGTACGGATGTTTTACTGGCATGTTTCTTTTTTTTATTTATTTATTCGTTTTAACCCATGAACTTTGCTGCTGTAACTTTTTTTCCTGTATGAGAAATTGTAAAGGTTTTAATTGACCGGACAATAAACGTATCTTACCTTATCTTATCTCACCTACACGAAGGTGGCATGCTTCATCACAGGGTAACCTCCTCGCATTATGAACCTAGTCATAATGTGGGCAACAGCCCCCTCTTTGAGAGGGAGGAGCTCAGGGGTGTTTTCTTTGGCAAAGAAAGGTATACTAAATACTTTAGGTGAGCAGGGTGTGGTGAGGGGTGTAAAATCAGGAATAGGTTTGTGAAGTAAATCTACTTCCAGGGTATGCAAGAGACTTTATTAGGGCGTTCCTAGACAAGGATACAAATCAGGCTATAACAGGAGGGTATTAAACCTGTCATAGAGTGAAGGGTAGGTCGAAATGTTACAGCCTAGTACCCTCATAGGAGGTGTGGAAGCCTTCATCAGGTGTGTTACTACAAATTGTGTGTAACTAAAAGAACATTGTTAATATACAAAACCAATGGTTGGAGTGTTAATCCACTCAATCAGGAGGACTCCACTGGTAAGTATTTGCCTGCAAACGTCCAAGTAATGTACCCCTACTTTACCTTGGCGCAAATCAAGCTGGCATCAAGTCCTGTGAGACCAGATGACAGGCGGTGCGGATTGCGCCGAAGAAGATAGTGACTACCTTTGTGGCTTTGGTTTCAAAGTTGGGGAGTCAACCCCTGCAGGTCTAGAAATCTCCTCTTGCCCCTCTTTCATATTTTGATGGGAACACATGCACACCAACTTACTGCAACATTTGTATATTATTTGAAATGTGATCTGCGTTTCATCCTACTGCAATACAGTGGTTCAGTAACTGGTCTTTGAGATGCCGGATGTATCTATCTACTTGCACTGTTAGACCAATCCTTCGGGGACTTTGAGAAGTAACGTCAATCAGGTCATCCTCATGACAGGTTTTGCAACTGTCCTTGGAAACACAAGAACCAGATATTACCACGAGCTCACTGAATTGGCAAATACTTTCTGTTTTGGCTTTACATTTTATGGTGATGCAAGTTCGAACAGTCAATCTTTACTCTTGGAGGGTGTTGTGAGGTGAATTCAAAGTAAATATAATGTCCCAGCAGTGTTATTCTTTTATGAAAATGTTGTGTAAACTGAGAAAATATGCTTAGTAACTGTAGGAAGTCTTATTGTCATAAATCACTTGTCTCATCAGTATTGCAGTTACTACGTTTCTAACTGAAAGGGTACACAATCGAAACAGGGAAACAGTTGGACGTATGCCTCCAATTTACAGCCAAGCCCTTCTTTTGATTTAGTTGCTTACAGTTACAAAGTTTGATTCAACATGGCTCTTTGCAAGTGGCATACACATGTCTTCTGACGCATTGTGGGTTATGGCTTTCTAGGCTGGTAACACCCACTGTGGTGCTTTTTACCAGTTGCAGCGGAAGCAGCAAAGTTCAGCACTCAAAGAGGGCAGTGTGGGGCTGACACATGGAGTTTCATGAAGACAGGGGTCACAGCGCCAGTGCTGGAACGCAGGCCTACAAACTTCATGCTGGCATTGGGTTCACTCAGAACAGCTTCATAATGGCACAAGAGCTACACGCTGACCTTGACATGGCTCTGAACGTTTTACAAAGGCAGCAAAGCAGCTTGAGGAACCAAGGCTCTCAGAACACCAGTGTCACTTGCTGCTAGCAATCAGTGGTAGGGTTGGACAGTGGTCACAGGCTCCTTCCGATCTTGGCAGGCTCGGTCCTTCTGAACTGTTAAAGCTAATACTGGTCAGCTGCTGTTACCAGTGGAAGTGCAGAACAGGAAGAGTCACTAGAGCTGTCTCAGAACCTGCTTTGGGCTTCACTATAGGACTAAGTGAGCCCATCGGCAAGTCGGCATTGGGATTGGCCCTTAATTTAAACCCTTCATATAGGGAACAAGTTGTTATTATAAAAGAGGCTGGCCTACCAGAACTCCCCATTGCTTAGAAGCCTCAACCAGAGGACCATGGCAGAATGTCAAAGTCAGCAATAAAAGAGAGAGATATTCATAGGACATTCCAGGTTGCCCACCTACTGTCGGAGTTCCATGAGCTGGCATGTTCCTTTAGCGGACTGGATCAATTCCCACCCCATTGGGAGAATAAATTATGAGTGTGAGTCACTACACATGGGGACGTATGTCAGTGTACAATGTGTTTGAACCCACATTTTTGTGATTTAATTTTTCTCATGGGGATCTGAAAGAGGAGCAAACCACCCAGGATCAACATTTCCTGTCTCAATGCACCCTCGAGGACTCTCCTTTCCCCAAATCTGAGAGTTTGTTAGGTAAAAGTTTTAGTTTCATGGTTCATCTGTGAAAGCATAGTGTATGCACTGGGTATTGCATTTCAATGACCAAGTAAAACATATGCCTAATGAGAGGTACAATACCTTGCGGGTGTAGGGGATACCTCACACTATAACCTTTATCAATCATCCAGAAGAAATCAGATTGCCTTTTAACATAAGGTGGCTCTCCACATTTTACTTAGAGGTGCCAAAAGCATTGAGGAGTCAGTTGAGGATGTATGTTCTCCTCCCTCCGACTCTTGCTGACACTCCTACAGGCTGCACTTGTGGTTGATGTTAGCTCACAATCGTTTGTGTGCCCTTGATGAGCCTTCTTAAACACTAAAATATCATAATATGACTAAATATATATATATATATATATATATATATATTCACTGAAAAAGCCATAGGTTATAGACCATATATAGTTAGGAATTAGCATTTACAAAACCTTGAAAATTCACTGAAAAAACCATAGGTCATAGACCATATATAGTTAGGAATTCGCATTTACAAAACCTTATTTTACTCACACAAAACCATTGAAATTCCATATATAGTTAGTTGCACTAACTATATATCGCGCACCCGCAATCCACTGCTGATGATGTCACATATTACATCATTCATGACATGGTCAGTGACATCACTGATGACATCACTGATGACATCTCAAATGACATCACTGATGACATCTCAAATGACATCACTGATGACATCACTGATGACATCTCATTTGACATTACTGATCACATCACTGATGATATCATTCATATGATAATACGATGAACCTCTTCAGACTCTAATATAACCTTAGATACAATCAGTGTAAACAGACACTCACAGACTGTCACTCATCCATGGAGTTACTCACACACCTAGTCAGTCATGCAAAGAATCAATCACACCTCCATTTCCTCAACTATACAGTTATACAAACTTTACTTATTCAAACAAATACTAACACATATTTACTCTCTTATACAATCCCTGATACAAGTTCACAATGATCCATACAGCCACTCACACATTCACTGGCTCTTATGCACAGTTATTTATATATGTCAACTCTCACATGTACTGTGTTTTACATATGTACTTACTTTGACATGTAGCACTGAGATATCCATTCACTCACCAATACACTCATGCACACAGTCAACCGCCCATACAGCTGTTTCCACATGCACTTTTGAAACCATACATCTAGTGAATCAACTGCTCACACATCTATGCACAGAGTCATACACCTCCCAGCCACCCACACACAGACTCAGTCTCCCATACAAATACTTGGGCAACCAATCAATAACCCATATAGTTACTCATATAGCTACTTATCAACACATGCAACAGTTTACAGAACAAGAGACATAATGATGCACAAATTAAGACAGTTTAGTCACTAACCCATGCACTCAGTGAGACACATTTAATCACTCACTCATACAGTCAGTCATGCACCTACTAAATCCTTCATCCAGAAACTTATACATCCACTCATTCTTCAATATGTAAGACATATTTTAACTTTACAGAAACATACAATCACTGGATGTTGTCATCAGTGATGTCATCAGTGATGTCATTTGAGATGTCATCAGTGATGTCATCAGTGATGTCACTGACCATGTCATGAATGATGTAATATGTGACATCATCAGCAGTGGATTGCGGGTGCGCGATATATAGTTAGTGCAACTAACTATATATGGAATTTCAATGGTTTTGTGTGAGTAAAATAAGGTTTTGTAAATGCGAATTCCTAACTATATATGGTCTATAACCTATGGTTTTTTCAGTGAATTTTCAAGGTTTTGTAAATGCTAATTCCTAACTATATATGGTCTATAACCTATGGTTTTTTCAGTGAATTTTCAAGGTTTTGTAAATGCTAATTCCTAACTATATATGGTCTATAGCCTATGGTTTTTTCAGTGAATATATATATATACATACATATATAAACATATATCATCTGTATATCTATATAAATACAAACATAAATGCATGCATACATATACTTATATGCATACAGATGCATGTTATTTACATGAAAGTTGAAAAAACACTAATAAAAGCAAAGCTAAAAAGCCACCTCATTACAAACAGAATGGCTTTAACTTAAACGAGGGCGAGATCTATTGCATTTTCAATGCTTGTTTACTTTGGTTCCATCAAGAAGGCATTCAGATGTGTCACACATTTGCCATAAATTCTGAATGTTAGCACTCTAGTTGCACATTAGATCACTGTAGTAAAGCTACTGCTCACCAGGGACGTCTGCTGCTGGTATTCAAAGTGCATGTTTCAGTCTGCATGTCAGAATTTCTTTAATGAAATAGAAGAGGATTTGAGAAGTCACTCAAAATGATCCCTAATTTTTCTTTCTGAAGCACTAATCATACTTTCTATGGCAAAATTAACCCCCTCATGTTGTTCCTTTTTAAATTGAGTGTTTTCAGACTTACCACTTCATTCCAATCAAGATGGCTTCTGGTGTGCCATACTTTTGTCATAAGTAAGACTGTTAGCGCTCTAGTTGTTCTTTAGAACACTCTGGGACATTCTGTCATTGGGCTATACTTGGGGTACATCTGGGTGATATTTGGGCTACATTTAGGCTCTTTTGTCTCTGGTGGCCATCTTGGGAGACTGTATGTCAGAATTTTTTAATGAAATTGAAGAGGGTTTGAGAAGTCACTCAAAATGTGCCCTAATTTTTCTTTCTGCAGCACTAATCATAATTCATATGGCAAAATATACCCCCTCATTTTGTTCCTTTTTAAATTAAATGTTTTAAGAGTTACCACTTTATTCAATCAATCAATCAGTGACACTTATAGAGCGCGCTACATACCCGTAGGGTCTCAAGGCGCTGGGGGGGGGGGGGGGGGGCGCTACTGCTCGAACAGCCAGGTCTTCAGCTTCTTCCTGAAGGAGAGGTGGTCTTGGGTCAGGCGCAGGTCGGTCGGGAGGGAGTTCCAGGTCTTGGCGGCCAGGTAGGAGAAGGACCTTCCTCCTGTAGTCGCTCTTCGGATGCGGGGGACGGCGGCGAGGGCGTGGTTGGTTGATCGGAGGTGGCGTTTGGGAGCGTAGAAGTTGATCCGGCTGTTGAGGTAGCTCGGGCCTTGGTCGTGTAGGGCTTTGTGTGCGTGGGTGAGGAGGCGGAAGGTGATTCTTTTGTTGATCGGGAGCCAGTGAAGGTCTCTCAGATGTCCGGTGATGTGGCTGGTTCGTGGGATGTCGAGGATGAGTCCGGCTGAGGCGTTCTGGATCCGCTGGAGTCTCTTCTGGAGCTTGGCGGTGGTAGCGGCGTAGAGGGCGTTGCCGTAGTCCAGTCGGCTGGTGACGAGGGCCTGGGTGACGGTCTTCCTGGTCTCGGTGGGGATCCACCGGAAGATCTTCCGTAGCATGCGTAGGATGTTGAAGCACGCCAAGGAGACGTTGTTGACTTGCCTGGTCATGGAGAGGGAGGAGTCCAGGATGAAGCCCAGGTTGCGTGCATGGTCTGTCGGTTTGGGTGCGGTGCCCAGGGCGGGGGGCCACCAGGAGTCGTCCCAGGCGGAGGGGGAAGAGCCCAGGATGAGGACCTCCGTCTTGTCAGAGTTCAGTTTCAGGCGGCTGGTCGTCATCCACTCGGCTACCTCTTTCATCCCTTCGTGCAGGTTGGCTCTGGCGGAGGCAGGGTCGTTGGTCAGGGAGAGGATCAGCTGGGTGTCGTCGGCGTAGGAGATTATGCTGAGGTTGTGTTTGCGTACGATGGCCGCGAGGGGGCTCATGTAGACGTTGAAGAGGGTGGGGCTCAGAGATGATCCTTGAGGGACGCCGCAGATGACTTCGGAGGCTTCTGACTTGTACGGTGGTAGGCGGACTCTCTGTGTTCTTCCGTCGAGGAAGGAGATGATCCATTCCAGCGCCTTGTCCTGGATTCCGATGTTGCTGAGGCGCTGTACTAGGGTGCAGTGGCAGACCATGTCGAATGCCGCGGAGAGGTCTAGGAGGATGAGGGCCGCTGTTTCTCCATTGTCCATCAGGGCTCGGATGTCATCGGTGGCGGCGATGAGGGCGGTCTCGGTGCTGTGATTGGCTCGGAAGCCGGACTGTGAGGGGTCGAGGGATCCGTTCGTCTCGAGGAAGGCGGCCATCTGCTTGTTGACGGTCTTCTCGATGACTTTGGCTGGAAACGGGAGGAGCGAGATGGGGCGGTAGTTCTTGAGTTCGGTGGGGTCCGCTGTTGGTTTCTTGAGTAGGGCGCTGAGTTCGGCGTGTTTCCAGCTCTCAGGGAAGGTGGCGGTGTCGAATGATGTGTTGATGATGTCTCGCAGGTAGGGTGCGATGACAGCGTCGGCCTTGTTGAAGACGTGGTGAGGGCAGGGGTCGGTCGGTGATCCGGAGTGGATGGAGTTCATCGTGCGGATGGTGTCTTCGGTGCTGATCGGGGTCCAGGCGTGGAGGGTGGTGGTAGGGGGTGATTGGTCGGTCATGGTGTGCGTTGGTTGGTTGTTGAAGCCGTTATGTATGTCCGCGATCTTGTTGTGGAAGTATGAAGCGAGGGAGTTGCAGAGGTCTTGCGATGGGGTGATGTTGTTGTTTCCTGCGCTGGGGTTGGAAAGCTCTTTCACGATGTTGAAGAGTTCCTTGTAGTTGTGTGCGTTGTTGTCCAACCGTTCCTTGAATGCTGTTTTCTTGGCGGTGCGGATCAGCTGGTGGTGCTTCCGGGTGGCAAGCTTGAAGGAGGTCCTGTTGTCCGGTGTAGGTTCCCTTCTCCAGACTTTCTCGAGGGCTCGGCAGTTCTTCTTGGAGCTCTTGAGTTCGTCGGTGAACCACGGGGCTTTCTTGCTTCCGGGTCTGCTGGGCGGGGTCCTCAGCGGGGCGAGCTCGTCCGCGCAGATGCTGATCCACTTCGTGAGGTTGTCGGCGGCCTGGCTGGGGTTCGCTGAGCTGGCAGGAGGGTGCTGGCTCAGCTGGTCTGCTGTGATCTTGTTCCAGCTTCTGCGGGCGGCCTGTTGCTGGAGGTGGCGGGTCGTCGTTCTCTTGAAGGTGAAGTGGATGCAGCTGTGGTCCGTCCATTGGAGCTCTGTGGCGTGGCTGAAGTCGATGTCTGTGCTGGAAGAGAAGACTGCGTCGAGTGTGTGTCCGGCGAGGTGGGTGGGGGTGGACACCAGTTGCTTGAGTCCCAGGTTGGCGAGGTTGTCCAGCAGGGTGGTGGTGTTGCAGTCGTTGTTGTTCTCCAGGTGGAAGTTGAGGTCCCCCAAGAGGATGTAGTCAGCGGAGGGGAGGGCATGCGGGCTGACGAAGTCGGCGATGTCCTCGCTGAATTGTGTGCGTGGTCCAGGGGGTCGGTAGATCAGGGTGCCTCTGAGGGTGGTGTTCGGGTTGGTGTGGATCTGGAAATGCAGGTGTTCGGCGGTGGTCAGGTTGTTGTCGGTGCTGGTTGTGAGACGGATGGTGTTCTTGTGGATGATGGCGATGCCTCCTCCCATCTGGTTGGCGTTGCGGTCCTTCCGGATGATCTTGTAGCCCTCTGGGATAGCGATGGCGATGTCGGGAGCTGAAGAGGCGTTCATCCAGGTCTCCGTGAGGAAGGCAACGTCAGGGGCTGTGGCGTCTAGGAGGTTCCAGAGTTCGATGGCGTGTCTGTGGACGGAGCGGGTGTTGAGCAGGATGCACTTGAGGTGGGTGCTGCTGGTGTTCGACTTGGCGGGTGCTGGTGTGAGGCAGGTCCGGATGCAGGTGAATTTGCAGGCGTGGCAGCTGAAAGGTCCGTGGGTGCGTCGTGGTGTGGCCTGATGGCATTCTGGGAGTCGGCCGGAGTTGAGAGCGATGAGGGTGGCGGCGGAGTTCGTCAGGCGGGACGATCGGGGTCTTCGGGGCCAGGGGTCCTGGCGCTGGTCGCGATCCGGTCGCGGACGGGCGCAGACGGGCTTACCTTTGGCGCGCCTTTGGCGCACAAACGGCGCGCCCGCTGCGCGTGACCGCTGCGCGTTCGCACGGTCGCCATATAAAGGCGAAGTGCGCGGGTGGGCGGAGCAGCTGGGAGGCGGGAGCGGGGAGGGAACAGAATAGAAAAAGGGGCGGGGTGTGCCATACCTTTGTAATAAGTAGGACTGTTAGCGCTCTAGTTGTTCTTGAGAACACTCTGGGACATTCTGTCATTGGGCTATACTTGGGCTACATCTGGGTGATATTTGGGCTACATTTGGGCTCTTTTGTCTCTGGTGGCCATTTTGGGAGACTGCATGTCAGAAATTTTTAATGAAATAGAAGAGGATTTGAAAAGTCACTCAAAATGTGCCCTAATTTTTCTTTCTGCAGCACTAATAATACCTTCTATTGCATAATATACCCCCTCATTTTGTTCCTTTTTAAATTAAATGTTTTAAGAGTTACCACTTTATTCCCATCACGATGGCTCCAGGTGTGCTATACCTTTGTAATAAGTAGGACTGTTAGCGCTCTAGTTGTTCTTTAGAACACTCTGGGACATTCTGTCATTGGGCTATACTTGGGCTACATCTGGGTGATATTTGGGCTACATTTGGGCTCTTTTGTCTCTGGTGGCCATTTTGGGAGACTGCATGTCAGAATGTTTTAATGAAATAGAAAAGGATTTGAGAAGTCACTCAAAATGTGCCCTAATTTTTCTTTCTGCAGCACTAATAATACCTTCTATTGCATAATATACCCCCTCATTTTGTTTCTTTTTAAATTAAATGTTTTAAGAGTTACCACTTTATTCCCATCACAATGGCTCCAGGTGTGCTATACCTTTGTAATAAGTAGGACTGTTAGCGCTCTAGTTGTTCTTTAGAACACTCTGGGACATTCTGTCATTGGGCTATACTTGGGCTACATCTGGGTGATATTTGGGCTACATTTGGGCTCTTTTGTCTCTGGTGGCCATTTTGGGAGACTGCATGTCAGAATGTTTTAATGAAATAGAAAAGGATTTGAGAAGTCACTCAAAATGTGCCCTAATTTTTCATTCTGCAGCACTAATCATACTTTCTATGGCAAAATATACCCCCTCATGTTGTTTCTTTTTAAATTAAATGTTTTAAGAGTTACCACTTTATTCCAATCAAGATGGCTTCAGGTGTGCCATACCTTTGTAATAAGTAGGACTGTTAGCGCTCTAGTTGTTCTTGAGAACACTCTGGGACATTCTGTCATTGGGCTATACTTGGGCTACATCTGGGTGATATTTGGGCTACATTTGGGCTCTTTTGTCTCTGGTGGCCATTTTGGGAGACTGCATGTCAGAAATTTTTAATGAAATAGAAGAGGATTTGAAAAGTCACTCAAAATGTGCCCTAATTTTTCTTTCTGCAGCACTAATAATACCTTCTATTGCATAATATACCCCCTCATTTTGTTCCTTTTTAAATTAAATGTTTTAAGAGTTACCACTTTATTCCCATCACGATGGCTCCAGGTGTGCTATACCTTTGTAATAAGTAGGACTGTTAGCGCTCTAGTTGTTCTTTAGAACACTCTGGGACATTCTGTCATTGGGCTATACTTGGGCTACATCTGGGTGATATTTGGGCTACATTTGGGCTCTTTTGTCTCTGGTGGCCATTTTGGGAGACTGCATGTCAGAATGTTTTAATGAAATAGAAAAGGATTTGAGAAGTCACTCAAAATGTGCCCTAATTTTTCTTTCTGCAGCACTAATAATACCTTCTATTGCATAATATACCCCCTCATTTTGTTCCTTTTTAAATTAAATGTTTTAAGAGTTACCACTTTATTCCCATCACAATGGCTCCAGGTGTGCTATACCTTTGTAATAAGTAGGACTGTTAGCGCTCTAGTTGTTCTTTAGAACACTCTGGGACATTCTGTCATTGGGCTATACTTGGGCTACATCTGGGTGATATTTGGGCTACATTTGGGCTCTTTTGTCTCTGGTGGCCATTTTGGGAGACTGCATGTCAGAATGTTTTAATGAAATAGAAAAGGATTTGAGAAGTCACTCAAAATGTGCCCTAATTTTTCATTCTGCAGCACTAATCATACTTTCTATGGCAAAATATACCCCCTCATGTTGTTTCTTTTTAAATTAAATGTTTTAAGAGTTACCACTTTATTCCAATCAAGATGGCTTCAGGTGTGCCATACCTTTGTAATAAGTAGGACTGTTAGCGTTCTAGTTGTTCTTTAGAACACTCTAGGAGGCTGCAGTAGAACACAAAGGAATCAACTGACAGTCTCTGTCCTTGTTGGATGTACATATTTTACTGAGAATGTCAGACTTCATTTTCACATGACTGAGAAAGATAATGTGAATTTACAGAAAATATGCTTTCAGTTTAGCTTATAGATCCCCTTCCAAACCACTGTGGGAAAATCATGAGATATTAGTTTTCTTTCAAACAATATTCATGATATCACAGCAGAAGGTTTTTTCACATGGTAAAATCACCTTAGAACCCACCACAATTCCTAAAACGAGTATGGTACCATCAACAAATGATTTATAATGTAACTAAAGTCCTAAAACCCTCTATTAACTACAATGCTTTTAAATGAGGTGCTATCATGTATATTGGTCCCAAGATGGCTGCCAACACTTCTTGGATGAAGTGCTGACAGCCAATCAGATCAGATGTGTGGTTAGGCTCCGCCCAGATATATATCTTTTTTTTAACCTAAATTACTCAAAATCCACTGGAGCACATATATTGAGACCTAGCAAAGGCACATCGGGCTAACAGTCCCTACAATTTTGCCAAGTTTCGTGCAAATCCATTCAGCCGTTCGAGCTAAAAGTGAGGCCAACCGCCCTATGGAAATTAACATGGGAAAAACGCGTTTTGGGACCCCCCTTTTTTCTCGGCCCCCCCTTGATGAAACCCCCCCAAATTGTCAGGGGCTGCTCAGAAACAAAATGTTCAATTTTCCTGAAGATTTCAGCCAATTCCGTCCACAAACGCCAAAGTTATTAGACATAGAATTTTCAAAAATCCCATAGAGAAAAAATCCTAACTATATATACCTACTGGCGACCGCCAGTAGGTTATATATATATATATATATATATATATATATATATATATATATATATATATATATATATATATATATATATATATATATATATATATATATATATATATATATATATATATATATATATATATATAAGTATAGGTTTGCCATAATTACCTTCACATATAATGACCATGATGATTTGTATATTTTCAAGATACATAAATGTGGATTTAAGAGTAGTAAATCTGTGCTTCTCTATAAACACTTTGCTTCACAATATTTTGATTCTCGATATTTAGGCCTTAATATTTTGCCTCCTAAAATATGTTTTACCTCGATATTTTGACATACAATTGTGTATTTGATTTGCATGCCATGCAAATTAAATGGAGGGATACTTCTTTAATACACTGGGATAAGTCTGTTTCTAAATGGCTGCACCAAGCTCCATCAGCACTATTGAGCTCTGACTTATTATGTATTGTCATTGTGCCAAGGTTTTCGTTCACATTTATATATGGGAAACCGAGGGCATTCCCCTTGCTCTCCCTTGCAATTACTGCCTGGATATAGATGACCCAGACTATGACTTTATTTCTTTTTGGGCCATGATATACCTCTGTTTCTCAGGTAGTCAGAGAATTGAAGTCTCATAGAATCTGAGAAATTCTGAGTATGTTTTTTAAACATCTTTGATCAACTTGAGATCCAGATGGCCGACACTTGAGGAGCACTGGCACCACACTCTGCTAATCGCTTCCCACAAATCATTAAATTAGACCACTCTATCACCATTCCATCAGAGCACACAACTTAATCATCCTATCATTGCAACATCCACCCACAAAATTATCAAGGTACATTCTCTGTTGAACATCAACCATCCTGGCGACCAATTTACCACCTGGGCTATAGCTCTTCTTATGCCACATCTGCAGGAACCTGCAGGTGAACATGTGCCCTGACTGGCTGCTTCACCAGCCAGTTGAGATGGACCATTGACCATCTCAGTGATTGGCAGAATTTGATCCAAGGAGGCTTCCGTCCTGATTTTTGCAGCTGTGTCTCTGGGTGACTGGAAGCCCATCGGTTACTCATTGGAGGTGCTGGAGTCGGTGGCCCACTGTAGCACTCTTCTGTGGATACTGGGGCACACACCGCAGCACACCCCTTCTAGTCTCCAACCAGAGAATACTGACTATATGAACCTTATGACAGATTTAGGCTTTCAGATATGTGGTACTGCTCAAAGCAAAGGAGTGTTATTTCCTAATAACGCCATCACAAAGGCAAATTATGTAAAGAAAAAATCCAGATAGTAAAATATTGTCAAAAATGTTATACCTCACTGAATAGAAATTAGCAAAAGGTGATACATATAGTTCTAAAACACCTTTATGTCAAGAAATGTTTTAAGGGAGGCGAAGGGTTAAGGTTCTAATTAGAAAATATTGTGCCATCTGCTGAATGCGAACATTCCTCCCCTCTTAACATGCCTAATTATTTGTCTGCTTTTGTCTTCCGGTTTGCTGTAATGCAATAAAATCTTGGTAAATAAACAAGATTAACTGGAAAAGCAAGACAGGTGTAGGAAACTAGGTCAGGCAGACACACAGTTTAAGCAAGTATTTAAAATATTAGAAGGGAAAGAGGACCTTCAGAATATAGGTCAAGGAATTTGTATAGAAGTGCACGAGAACATGTAGAAAAACACATTAACTAGAAATCTTCCCAAGAATTCACGAAAAGAATTAGCAGGATGAAAATCTACTTTATATATCTTGCTTTTTTGTCCCTGTATGATAACCCGATGGAAATGTTTTTGCTTCCTTTATTACGTAAATACAATTTCAGACAGTACCTTCCAGTGTTGTCCTTTATCCAACAACTGGAAAATCCTGTTGTATGTTACACGCTTGCATCCTTTTTAGGGGCAGCAATGAAAATGTGATGCATGATATGAAAAAGTAAAGGCCATGGCTCACATAAGCTGAAGGAATGTGAGAAGGGAAATACCTAAACCCTTTCCCAAGAAATTTTACTGTTTAATGATCTTGATTTGTATGACATTTAGAGTAATCATCCATGGTCAGCTGTCTTAGTAGACTGCTCAGATTTAGTATGTTAAGTAATGACATGTAAAACTGTACAGGGATTTAGATACAGGAGTCAAGTAAAGCTGTAGACCAGAATTTCAAAGGTTGGATATAATTATGTATTTATTACTTTTTAGGAATTTTTAGGATTTTAGAGTGCATAGGTTCCAGTCCTATTCATTTATCTTCAAGTAACTACTTACAGCTGGGATTTCTATTTAGAGATGGATCTTATGATTGATGAATTATATGATGGATTGCAGGGGGGCATCGGGAAAAAAATATATAGATATGCACTGATGATGAGATAAATGTCATGGTTTTAAGTTTATGTATTTGTCCTGTTTTATGAAAATTGCCTCCATTGATTTCCTTTTTACTGTATATGTAATTTTATGAATTTTAACTAATGTGAAATAAAGTTTGACTTGACTTGAATAGTTGGATGAAAGTGAAAGATCTGTAACACTGGTGAAGGAATCAGGTACAGAAGCTGCTACAGGAGCAAAACAGGAGCTAGGAATTGAGGAATCAGAAATCTGCAAAGCTCACACAAACAATGAATTGGCCTTAAAGGACAGCGGCTGAACAGGACCGGTTGAGGTAATCCAAAGAACCCTTCAAAGTAAGCCTCTGGAGCCTCAATGGAAGGGTAATTCGGAATCTTGTGTGGTTTGCATTGTGTCACTCACAGTCAAATAGATACTTTATTTTGAACACGGGCCATAAGAGTCCGATACAAAAACAAGATATATAAAAAGAATACAATTCATTCCAATAAAAATGTATATGCGAGCAAACGTCATGAGTGAAATAAAACTGGACAAAGGTGCGTCACAAAGGTAGGAGCGAACCTCTGATAAAAATCTATCCTGCTCTGTTATTTCAGTTGAGAGCATTAAAACATGATACTAAACAGTGACCCGGTCATTTCCCTAGTGGCATCTTTGTCTTGAACAGGGTTGCATGGTCATTTAATGTATCCCATTTCAGATTTCTTGGGGCAGTGTGATTAAAGAATAGGACACATTACAGTGCAAAATTTTACAACGCATACCTTTACAATGTTTTTTTACATCGCAACATCCATTACAACGCATGATTTTACAACCATGCCTTCACAATGCATTTTTAGAAACTACACTTACAGCGCATTCCATTACAAAGCATACCATTACAACGCATACCATCACAAAACAAAAATCCTTTTAGGGCACCAGTAGTGTAAGTGTTGGATAGTGTAGGGGTAAAAATTACTATTCCCTCACCAGTGAGTGCAACAGTAGGGTAAGTATTGGATAGTGTAGGGGTAAAAATTACTATTCCCACACCAGTGAGTGCAACAGTAGGGTAAGTATTGGATAGTGAAGGGGTCAAAACTACTATTTCCCATTACTTACCTTACAATGCGTTGTAATGGCATGCGTTGTAGTGGCATGCGTTGTAATGGCATGCGTTATAGTGACATGCGTTGTAATGGCTGCGCTGTAAAGGCATGCGATGTAAAGGATGTTGTGTTGTAATGAATGTGTTGTAAACGTAGCGCGTTGTAATGACTGCATTGTAATGGTTGTTTCCTGTGATTAAAACATATGCCGCTCGTAGTCGGAACTTTTGCTCTTTGTGGCCAACTGACCTGACGCACCTGTGTTCTCTTCCCGCCCTCCTCCCTGTGCTTTAAGACGACTCGCGGCCCCCGCTTCGCGGGAGCCGCTCGTAGTCAGAACTTTTGCCTGGATATCCCCTGCTGTTATTAACTCTTGGAGAAACCTTTGCTTTGCTTGCTGCCAGGACTGATGCCGAATTGGGGGAAGACTGCAGTGCGGGACTGCGAGGACTCGTGCTCTTTGCGGCCAACTGACCTGACGCACCTGTGTTCTCTTCCCGCCCTCCTCCCTGTGCTTTAAGACGACTCGCGGCCCCCGCTTTGCGGGGGCCGCTCGTAGTCGGAACTTTTGCCTGGATATCCCCTGCTGTTATTAACTCTTGGAGAAACCTTTGCTTTGCTTGCTGCCAGGACTGACGCCGAATTGGGGCGAAGACTGCAGTACGGGACTGCGAGGACCAGTGCTCTTTGCGGCCAACTGACCTGACGCACCTGTGTTCTCTTCCCGCCCTCCTCCCTGTGCTTTAAGATGACTTGCGGCCCCCGCTTCGCTGGAGCCGCTCGTAGTCGGAACTTTTGCTTGGATATCCCCTGCTGTTATTAACTCTTGGAGAAACCTTTGCTTTGCTTGCTGCCAGGACTGACGCCGAATTGGGGCGAAGACTGCAATGCGGGACTGCGAGGACCAGTGCTCTTTGCGGCCAACTGACCTGACGCATCTGTTTTCTCTTCCCGCCCCTCCTCTTCCCCCTACTTAGGCACGTCCCCCACCGGGCACGCGGGAATGCGCCGGGCGAAGCCCGGGCCAAGTGTGGGCCAAGGGCAGGCCCGTTTAAGCCCGTTAAAGATCGATTAAGACCGGACCGGGCCCCCCCCTCTTTCATCTGTCAACTCGCAACTGTATGTATGTATGTAAGAAGGTTGTTGTAAACCTGCTACATTATAGTACATTTGGTGATATTGTTTTGAGCTTTAAGAAAATGTCTACACGCGAGAGTAGGAGCAAAGCTGCTTTGGGAGAGCCCCAGCTAATAGGTGCCCTGGATAGTTTTATCATACGGGCCAATTCTGTTATAGACCAGGGTATCAATTTAATGGAACGCAGGGTGTCCCAGGACCTAGCCCTAGCTAAAAGATCATCAATGGGTCATATTGCATCTGCACGCACTCCCGAACATAGAAGTAGACCGAATCTTATACAGACACAAGTGGTAGTGCACGACATCCCTAGTGATCCATTAGATTTTCAAATATTGGTTCCTACAGACTCCCTCACCTTGATCTCCCCGGAAGTTATTTCAGAAACTACAACAGTAGATGTGCAAGAGGGATCAAATAATAGACAATTGCGGGAGAGACGGGAGGGAGCGATCCCAAAACGTAAACGAGTTAATAATAATGCCCCATGTACTAGAAAAGCCAAGGTTGCTAAAGCTGGGTGCAATAGCGATATTTGTAGCAAAGAAGGGGATCGAGGTTACGTTTCTAAGACTAGGCAGGATGTAGTGCAGTAGATATACCGATTGAAACCCCTGCCCTAAGAGCCATAGATTATACTGTAACAAATGATCCGGGCAATATGGACGAAGCGGCTGGTCCGCTAGTAAATATCTTGAGGAAGCTACTTAAGACTTTCCTTACACCCTTGGAAATTAGGTTACAATATATCGAAAATCAGCTTCATGATCTGGAGAAGGGTATAAGAACTTCGACAAGTGTCAGGGTGGGAACAGTGCCCTCAGAAGTGCCATTGGCTAGTAAACCCCATGTCCAGGTATCGAACAAGGGTTTGCAACCGTCAAAAAAAACTAATTCCAATCCCCTAAAGGTCTCTGGGAATAATCCAATAGAAAAATCCTTATTACCCACCGACCACCAAAGACAAAAAACTGTCGGTCCTAATACTTCCACCCTGAATTCTAACAAGGACTCGGTAGAAAGGGCACTAAAGGGTGAACGTATTATTAATCTTCCACCGGAAGTTTGCCCTTATGTTGTGGTCCTGACAGGGGTTCCGGAACTGGATAAAACAACTACGGAACCCGTTTGGGCATTGAAAAACAAGGTATCCCACTGGCTCAATACCAACCGCCCTTTACCACCAAAAGAAATGAGTAAAATTCTAATGGTACGTAGGGTACCTTGGGTGGGGTATGATAGGAAAACTTCCCACGGGGATTGTGTGATTGTGAATTTTGAGGATCCACGAACGTTGTATTACATCTGCTCGTGGGGTCCCCAAAACAATGGGAGTGCTATAGCAACTAGACCACTTCAATATTTTTATATGCCAGAGGAGCAATTTGACTGTGGAGGGAACTGGACCAGGGTTACCCACCGTACAAGAGGTGGGATGGAATATGGGGGCCATGGGTATACTAACAGCTGACCAAGGGGAAAATAACTGGCAGTCATAGGGGCCCATGCTTGCAAAATTCTAAGATCAAATATGATACTAAAGTTGAAGGGGCCAAAGTGGGAAACTATGATCAAGGCAATACTAATCCCTGTGGTCCTTTGGGAGAGCATGGTCATTCATATGTTGATTCCGGTGGGGTTAGGTCGTGGGCAGATTGCGTACAGAGAGATATTGTGTCCACTGACGCTAACTACCGGGAGAGGCGAACAAATATGGAGGGTTTAGAATTAGGCATAGTAACGGTGCCATGTGATAATAGTGTAGGCGTGTGTTTAAACCTTCCTGTTGAGATGGGCCTACCTGGTAATATATGTACAGAACCCATGGCTGGGAGGGACGATTTACAAAACCAGGGCCGACCCAACAATTGCAATAGTCCAGCACAAAACATGAAAATAATATCTTGGAATATTGCTGGGCTTGGGAAAAACTTGAGTGATCCAGAGTGGTCTAACTACATAGAGACAAGCGCACTTTGCTTTTTTCAAGAAACCTGGTCACTTAATAGTCCCCACAGAGTTGGATATAAGACTTTTGGAATTAATGCAATACCATCCGCAAGAGGCAGACCCTCAGGGGGCCTTAATATTTGGGTAAGCGTTACCCTGAAAATAAACATTGAAGTAATAGATGCCAACTCTATGGATATTCTGGCACTCAAGGTCAGCACACATGATGGGAAGGTGTTATATTTAATCAATGTCTATAACCGACCCTCTGCATTATCAAAAGAGTCATTGACTCTGGGGGAGTTGGATTCTTTTCTTAATAGAATGGTGGATAAACAATCAGTAATAATAGCCGGGGACTTTAATTGTAGTTACGAGCCAATCCTAGGCCTAGAGGATGTATTTGAAGAGGAGGACAGATCAAATAATATCCCTTCGCTAGACACTGTAGATCCTGTATACTGTTTAGTCTTGGCTATCCAAATAACGAAGCTGTGTGCGGAACATGGCTTAAGGGCATGTAATGGCCGTCTTCCTGCAGACGTAGTAAAAAGAGCTACTTTCGTGAGAAATAATTCGAAAAGTAACCTTGACTTCATAATTGTTTCTTTGGATATCTGGCAAAACATGGGTGATATGGAGGTCAAGGATAGGTCCGAAAGTGATCACTATCCATTGGACCTATTATTTGACTCCAGTTTGTTTAATGGGGTTGACATCGGCAGCTCCATAGATAGTCAAACTGTAAGGTGTGAGGAAAATTTAGTAAGTAACAATAGGCGTGCTCTAAGGTGGTCTCATATATTGGAGCGTTGTGAAACCCTGGCGGAAATCTACCTACGTTTTGCCAATATGTTTTCCCCCTATGTAACTGTTCCTTTGGAGGCTATAAACCCTGTTAGGTTTATGGATACACATAATGAATTTTTTGTATTATTAAAAACGCTAGTCACTAAAATGCCTAAATAAGCTCACCAAAAGCTAACCAATTTATCCCATAGTAAGCCATGGTATGGCAAAATATGTAGACAAGCAAAAACCGCCCTTCTAATGGCAGTAAAAACAAAAACTTTGGTCGAAATCAGGCAGGTGAGAAAAGATTACAAGCAAATCCAGAAGGCTGAAAGAAGAGCCTGGGAAGAAGCTAGTTGGGCTGATCTGTTGGTAGCTGCTAAGACAAAGGACAATGTTGCCTTTTGGAGATTGGTGGCAAATGGGAACCTTGTAGGAAAAGTAGCAAAAGATGTATATTTAGATGAACTTACCTGGGTTACCCATTTTACTGAGCTATTTAAAATAACCCAACCTTGTTAATGCTGCCAGGGAGGACGCCCCGTGGCTTATTCCTTCCGAAGCTAAACTTGAATTCAGCTTAGAGGAAACAGAATCAGCTATCAATACTGTTAAAAATGGCAAAGCACCAGGCCTTGACAAAATTCCTGGCGATGTGTACAAACACGAGCTAAGCATTTGGGCACCTTATATCAATTATTTATGTAATATACTGGCATTTGGAGTCGATTTTCCAGATAGTTGGAGGGGTGCCGAGATTGTTTTAATTTTTTAAAAGGGAGAACGGTCTGATCCATCCAATTATCGTCCAATTAGCTTAATGGACATATTACAGAAAATTTACTCTAGACATATTTTAGCCAGAGTGAACATATGGATGGAGGCCAATTTGATACTTACCAAGTTCCAGGCAGGGTTTAGAAATAGTGTCAGTACGGTGGATCAGGTCTTTAGACTTTGCTGTCTCTATTGGAAATACGTGCACATAAGGAAGGGTCACCTTTATGTTGCTTTCGTAGATCTGAGAGAAGCGTTCGACGTGGTCCCACAAGATCTCCTTTGGGATTCTCTGCATGCGCAAGGGTTACCATCTTCCTTGCTTGATCAGATAATAAAGCTGCATGCTAAGAACTATGCAAAGGTACGATGGGGTTAAACGGGGAACTTACACAGAATATACCAATTGAACGTGGGGTTCGACAGGGTTGTGTGTTGGCCCCAACGTTATTCTCCCTGTACGTGAATGATATCCCTGCACACCTGTTAGGCTGTACTAAGGATTCCCCCAGATTGAATGGTGAGAAGGTTCCAGCGTTGCTATTCGCGGACGACACCATATTGATTTCGCAAACTCCCAGAGGTCTCCAGGCACTTCTAGACTCATTCAAACAGTACTGGGATAAAAAGGGGTTGGAGATAAATGTTAAAAAAACTAAATATATGGCCCTAAATCCCCATAAATCCCAAATGGCGAACTTGGTACTCAATGGCCAAAAACTAGAATCAGTCCAGAGTTTTATTTACTTGGGGGTCTCCATTGATTCTAAATTTACATGGAAGACACAAGTAGAGAAGAGCAAATTGATGTTTACACAGAATACAATTCCAATTATAAAAAAGCATGGTGAAAGCATTAGTAAAGCTGTAACACCAGCGTTGGAAATATTCAAATTCAAGGCCCAATCTGCAGCATTGTATGGGGCAGAAATTTGGGGGCCAATGTCCAAGAATGCATTTGCAATTAATGAAAATAAATTCTTGAGAAACCTTGTGAAGATGCCGAATGGCACCCCTTTAGTTCCATTGATGATGGATTTGAATGTGAAACGCACAGATCATTTTACCATCCTACGGCCCCTAACTTTTTGGGTGAGGCTCTGGTCTATACCAGAACTTATAGACTATAGGAATGGACTAACTGAATTAATGAATCTGGACGTGTTAAACGCTAATCCCTGGCTTAACGATGTTCGTCTCTGGTTTAAGAAAATTGGTCTGCCTGAATATTGGGATGCACCGGAAAATGTACCCCAAAACGCTAAAAAAGTACTTAAGACTGTTTTTTGGGGCTACATTGCACATACCCTGGCAAATGAGCATAAGGGTGGAACATTAACTAATAATTTTTTGACCTTCAAGAATAGGCTTTGCTTCAAGACCTTTCTTGACGAGATCGAACCACCCTTAGCCAAAAGCTTATTTATGAAATTTAGGTATGGCAACCTTATGCACAATTTAACTTTGACCAGATGGGCCGGGGAGGGTAATGTAGAGCAAAATGCTACAATGCCAAGCCATGTTTGCACTATGTGCCAGGACAATTCTAAGGAAGACGATCAACATATTCTCTTCTTCTGTTCCGCTTATGCGTCAGCAAGGAGAAAATGGATGAAGCCTCCATGTAACCTTCTTGGTGTAAGAACTTGCAAGGAGGCTCTTAGAATTGTTAAATATGATACTAGGAGAACGATTGTTTTTTGCATTAGTAGATTTTTACCTTCTATAAACTTTACTCGTAAAAGGAATGGTTGTAAACTGTAAAACTGGTCTATTGCAGTATACCTGACATCTTGACCTTAACATCTCTTTTGTATATGTTTCAAATCATGTAATCAATAGTTTATCGCATTATATGATTCTCCTACCCCTCCTTCTTTTGCATTTTACATTGTGTATAGTTTTTTATTGCAAGTGATTGTGAAAATGATTTTATCATTTTTTATTTTTTTTTATTTTATTGAATTTGTATTGCGCACAGCTACCCGCAATGGGTTTCCTGGCGCCAGGGACAGACTAGAGAAGAAGACAAGCAATTGCTAAGAGAGAAGGGAAAGAAGAGCAGAACAAGAGAACTCAAAACAGAAAAGTCTTCAATTTTTTGCGGAAAGCCAGAAGATTAGTTTCTGTTTTTAGCGCCAGCGGGAGAGCATTCCACATCTTCGGTCCTAAATGTGCGAATGAACGGCCTCCATTTTTGCCAGTCGGATTCTTGGAATCACGAGATTGCCATTGTTGGATGACCTAAGAGAGCGGCTAGGCTGGTATGGCTGGACAAGATTGTGCAGGTAGATGGGAGCAGAACCCTGACGAATCTTGTATTGTTGAATCATGTATTGTTGATTCATGTATCTTTTATGGCTCAATTTGTGCCGAAATAAAGATGAATTGAATTGAATTGAATAAAATATATTAAAGTAATTAAAAACTGGGTAACCATTATACACAAACCATTAGGTGGGAAGCATTGTGCCACTAGACTTTTACAGTGCCTATTTCGCTCTCGCAGCTTGATCCTGCTACAAAGTCAGGTTGCCCACCGATAGTTATCGACAAAAAGTGCAAGTGCTTACAAAAAGCTAATAGAAACTAGAGCCTGGTACCAGCCACAGTGCTATGTTATACAAACAAGGCATTAACTAGTGTGGCGCGTTACTCAAATAGAGTTCCCCAGAGAATCTGGCTCTACACCTAAATTGTAGGTTTCAGTTTCCACCTTCTAATAGGCTAAGCTGCTTCCAGGAATTCAACGCAGGGACTGGTATCCACTTTGCAAATCCTCAGTGCCATTCTGTGCTGTCTGACCTCCAATTGCCAACAGAGGGGTAAGATTCAATGTTTCCTTTCTTTTTCATACATCTTGCAATAGAATTGAAAATGAAACTCAGTCTTAGGGGCAACTCCACACATACAGTCGTCTACTTGCCTGCTTCCATTTTTCTGTTAAGTGGGCGAGTGGCAATGTACCCAATCTACACCGCACAAAAAGTGACTTCACAAATAGGGGACTGATGTAATCGGAAAAAACTTCAAAGCTGGGAGCTGAGTTGGGTTCCAGGAACTGCAGAGTTAGTCTCCCTAGGCTGGGACAACAGTATAGTTCACCCCACTTGCACTCCCAGAAGTGCAACTTCACAAGTTACTCGAGGCAAGATTGATACTCCCCCTAACTGACCACAATACACTAAGCCCCGCTTTTTCCAGGGATATCTTGACATTGTGCCACTCTAGCCAATAGAGGAGAATAAGAGCCCAGATAAGGCTTTTGATATAGGTCAGTATCAGAAAAATATGTAATTACAAAAGGTCAGTCAGCAGGTTTTCCAGTGTTGGTCCGTGATAGCTGGAACCATGCCATCTATTCTTAAACAAGTTCCCTTTTCAGTGCTTTTAAATACTTTTATTTTATGTGACTATCCTGAAAATAGATCCTGGACCCTGCATTCTAATTTAGAAGTCATTATTTTCTTTATTAATTCACAAAGCTTGGACCTGACCCAAGGGTAATTCAATAAACTAATTTCCAACTAAGATAGCATAAGTTGCTTGACACCAAGAATAAAAGAGTAAGGAAGGAAGTACATAGGTCATAGGTTTTGCTCCAGCTTACTCTCAACTGATGAAAAAATCTGAGCTCATTTACTTTCTGCTACCCATGGATCTTTGACTGCATGAGAGGCAAAATGGAGAACAATTTGAAATCTCAAAGTTTCAATGTGTAACCCACAATAACCCAGTCCACAAAGGGAAAAAGGTTTAGTGGGATTTATTACAGATTAAAAAATAAGAATACATAAACCGCTCTTAGCATATGTGTATATAAATACAAAATTAGTAAAACTTGTCCAAATCTTCTGAAGAAATGTGCTCGATACAGACGAGAAAGTATGATTAGTTTTTTTTTTAAACCTTTATTGGTCATTAACTTAGAGTACACTACTAACTGCCCACATCCTCCATCATGAGGCCGGCAGCTGTGTCGTATCTTATGAAGATGCATATGTGTATCTAGCAAGGGTGGACAACTAACACAGCATGTCGCCTACAACCCATTGGGGCCGGCCGCGATGTATCTAGATGTGGGCCATCTGGGAATCTTTATCTGATCAACATAAACACATTGCAGTAGTATAAGCAATAGAGTCTTGAGGTTACTTTTTACTTAACTTTCAACTTCATAACATATAAGTCACGTTACCTTCCCCTAATGGGCCCACCATACACAGTATGTGGCGTGATGGATCTTACAGTATGGAGTGCCAGTAAGGTATCTCGTAGCAGTATGTAGTGCTAGACTCTTACAGTGTTACAATTTCGCACTCCATAAGCGTCACTCATTCTCAGGGAAGGTGTATGATTAGTTCAATTATAATGACATAAACAATCAGGAAAAAGAAAGTTAAATCAAATTGCATTCATTGAGTCTCAACAAGCAGTATTAATCCTACCCTTCCCTACACTAGCCTAATAGAGAGCCACTATTCTAACAGATGATTTTCAGGTTTGGGACCAAAATCAGAGGAAAGGAAAGAAAGGTGTCAGCAGTGAAGTCTTCAGTAAAAGTACTTCAAGCATGGGTCAAGTAGCATGAAGCCACATAAGCATAGGCCTGCACCCTACAATGTCTCAAAGCTGTCGGTCTCTCCTAAGTATCAACAAGCAATAGCACCTGCATTTGAAAAGAGCATGTTCCACATGACTTTCCCTCAAGTACTTTTCCATCGCCTAGGCTTGATTCTCCCAGCTCACTTCTCACAGAGATAATTGATCCTCTTTGTCCTTGGCCATCCTTCTTCTCCTCCATGGGAACTCATCCCTGTGCTCATTCCCACATTCCTCTGGTGCTACTTTGTACTTTGTACTTTCACACCTCACTATCAAACAAAACAATGACTCTTCTATGCTAACTAATATGGCTTTACCCACACCTGCAGTAGAGGCAAAATACGGCAAAAACATTTCACACTGAAGGTTAAGCACAAATCAAATGTTAACTGCATCGTATACTTGAACTGAAATACAGCGTTAGGCTAGAATAAATCACACATGAAGTTAGATGAATGCACGTTAGCCTAAAATAATAGCCAACTTAACAAGTGCACTGGGTTACATAGACGTGCACATTTTCTCTATAGCCAACAAATGTAAAAAAATCCCCCAATATCTAATTTCCACTACATTATTAATGATACATTCAATTTCACATTCAACTATTAGACTTCAACCTACCCACATACGTTAATTACTCACATCACAATATCACCTGTTAACCCTATGTTTCTCATAAACTCTAACACGTCCCTTCAATATAATCCATTAGCCACGTTTTTAGACACAAGATTTAATCGCGTTTACCTCTACTTGGCATGTTCTAAATAAACGTCTCCTCTTGTTTAGTAAAATGATTCACATATATTATTTGAGTACCAACTATAGGTGAAGATGATGCACTCCTACATTATCTCACATACAGATCAAAATTACGCTTCCCCAGTTTGCATCGCAAGGCAGAAAATTTGAGTAAAAGGTGAAATTCTCCTCATATAATGTGAAAACACCCTAGACTAGCAGCAGGCAAGATTCCGGTTCCATTATATGAAAGTAAACCGGGACCAGAAGTGGATATGCAGTTGTTTAAGGGAGGCAGGTGCGGCTCTAGACTCATGGAGGCGCTGGGCAGGAAGCGTAGGTAGGGGGCCCCTTTAAGAGGGGGTTCGGGCGGGGCGGAGTGCGGAGGCCAGTGAAGAGGGGGGGTCAGTGTGTTTGGAAGTGGAACAGAGCCGGAGCCGCCAAATCCCTGCCAGGGGCCGCCAGGCAAATATGTATCCATCCTCAGAGGATTATTATATTAAGGATATATATTGGCGTGGTGGCCCCTGGGGTTTGGTGGCCCTGTGCAGGTGCACAGCTTGCACATGCCTAAGGCCACCCCTGAGGGAGGAAATATGGACAGGCCCACCTGGATAATGCACATTGTACCGAACTGCTAAACTGCACGGATTCAACAGCTGTGAAGCTTGTCAGATACCCTACAGGTTAGGCAATAAAAGAAAGCCAAAATGCAGGAGTAAGTTTCAATTAAACATTCCACTGCTGTACGTGGAGTTGGAAAAGAGGGACATCCAGCTGGATCCCGGGCGAAGCAGCTATCAGTGAGGTGGATCTGTGTCCTGTGAAGTGCGTGTGCCCTGGTGCAGTTTGCCGACACTGGGACACAATTTGTGGCACCCACTCTTTGTGCGCTTTATGAACTGAGCATCAACCTGCAGGGGGTGAGGAGTCCTCTGACCTCTAGCTCCAACTGGGCACACCACAAATGCCCTATTTGTGGTTGTGTTTCATCCTGCCTGGGCCTACCTGTGTCCCAACAACTTGATGCCAACACTAATAAGGAAACATACCATTTTCTTGTCACTGAACAAGTGTTAAACGAAAGAAACTATGATTTGGGGTCAGGTTACTTACTTTTCCAAGCTTTCCATGAAAGTTATATGCATACACTGTAAACCGAGATGTGGGGAGGAGCTTCGCGTGGGTCCAAGATGGACGCGTGAGCACAGGGCTCCGGAGACCCTCTTCGCCTCCTGCATCTATCCTGGCATAAATCCTGATTAGATCGATGGGTACTTGTTGACTGTGCCCTGCTGATTTTGAAGACTTTTTCGGAACCGAAATCGGACGCCGCGATCCGGACTTGCTGCATCCTGAAGTTTGTGGGCTACATCGTAGACCGTCCCCGGCCTTGAGTCATCGGGGTACCCAGGTGGCAAGTCAACAACAACGGCAAGTTGGGCACGCCCACTGCCCCTGTGGTACTTTCAGTTTCGTTTTGGGCCAGTGTCGAGACGCTCTGAGGTTGTCCCGCTCATTTTCTCGTCCTTGCTGCGACTCCTGGCATCGCGCTGCTTGCTAGCCCTCTTGCCCTTGAGGTTCATCGGCAGTGCGATCATTTTGACCAGATTGCAGCGACTTCGTGGGAGTTCAAGACCCACTATGGCGGGCAGGATGGATGGCGACAAACGGACCACCAAGGGCGGACATCGTGGGGGCCTCGCCCAAACTCAGACTATAGAGCGCTTCACCCGACCGAAGGGGTCCGCAGGGGGTGCGAGTAAGGCTCTTGATGGGACCGGGGATGGTACCCAGCTGATGGGAGAACCGACGCTGAGTGACATCATGGGCGCCATTGCCAGTGTCCGGACCGACATGGGTCATCAGTACGAGACTCTCGCTGCCAAGATTGATACGGTGGCGATTGAGGTTAACCTCATAAGAACCGATTTGGGCAAGACAAATGAACGAGTCAAATCTCTTGATGTCAAAACTGCCAGCTTGATTACCGATGTCTCGGACCTTCAGGCTGAGGTCCGCACGCTCCGTACAGCCAACGACCAGTTTTCCTGCCGGTTGGAGGATTTTGAGGGCGGGCCAGGCGCAATAACGTTCGCATTGTGGGGGTTCCCGAGACCCCGCAGGATGTCTCCACGGACCTTCTGGTGGAAGATCTGGTCCTTAAACATCTCATGCCTAAGGGCCTCAGTAACTTTTTCACGGTGGAACGGGCCCATAGAGTTCCCGGTGGGCAGCCCAAGCTGGGGGCCGCACCGAGACCTATTATCGCCAGGATTTTCAATTTCCGTGACCGTGATGCTATCTTGCAAGCTTCTAGGACCATGGGCCCCATCAAATTCGACAATGCCTCGGTCAGTTTTTACCCGGACTTCACCCAGGCAGTCCAGAAACAGCGCATGGGTTTCACCGGGGTGAAGAGACGACTCAGGGACATTGGACTGAAATACGCTATGCTTTTTCCTGCCCGGTTGAGGATTGAGTATGAGGAGCGGACCTTCTTCTTTGATCGCCCTGACGTGGCTAGTGACTGGTTGGACTCTTTGCCATCGCAACGTACGGACGACGGGGGCCCTCCAGGTGCGGAGGGAGGCCCAGCGGAGCAGGAGGAGTGAGTCTGCGGCGGCGAACTGATTATTATGGACTCCTAGCAGTGGCCTTTCATAGACTTACTGCTACTGTGGGTACCCGGGGTGGGGGGCTTCGGGTTTCCTCTTCCTCCTCGGGGGACTTTTTCTCTCTTTTCGTAGGTTAGTTTCATGGGGCGACAGGCACACTGCAAGTTGGGGTGGCTTTTTGGTCTGATGCAGGGGTGCAGGGTGGGGGTGTGTGTTTATCGGGGTTCCCGGGGGGTGGTGGGGGGGTTCTTCTCTTTTTGTTTTGATCGAGGCTGCTATTTTTTCCGTTGTCGATTCTGTGGGGTTCCTTCCGTGCATGGGGGGCTGGGTGTTCAATGCCGGGTTGCTGAGTTGGAATGTAAACGGTCTGGGAGATAGAATAAAGCGAGGTATCGTCCTGCAATACTTGAAGCGTTATACCCCAGATGTGATTTTGCTTCAAGAAACACACTTGGTGGGCAATGCCTGCCGAGCACTAAATAGACGTGGTTACCGTATGAAAGCTCACTCGGGATTCACCTCCGGCTCGAGAGGGGTGGGGGTTCTGGTACGTGCTTCCCTCCCGCTGGAAATAGATGATGTTGCATTGGATGACAGGGGCCGCTATGCGGCCGTTACGGGGCGGTGGGAAGGGAAAACTGTCTCCTTTTTGTCTGTTTATGTCCCCCCTGGCCTGCAATCTTTCACGTTTGCTGATCTGGGTGATGTGATCCTTGGGCTTCCTGACGACATGTTGGTGGTGGTTAGTGGTGAGGTGGATCGTAGCCCCCCCAGGACTCTGCCTGCTGAGCAGCTCTGGCTAGGGAAGCTGCTGGATATGTTGGGACTAGCTGACTGCTGGCGGCAATTACATCCGGGTCAGCTCCAGTACACCTTCTACTCGGGTGCACACAAAAGCCTCTTGCGTCTAGATTATATTCTTATGCCAGCTGCGCAGATGGTTTCTGTTCGGGGGGTTAGGCATTTGGCCAGGGGAATCTCTGATCACTCTCCGCTTCTGCTGACGATTGATGTGCAGCTGGGCAACGAGGGTCGAGTTGCCCCTATTAACCCCTGGCACCTCCGTAATCCTACAGTTAGATCAGAGTTAGTGAAATGTATGGATTACTATTTCGCTGAGAATGATGGATCGGTTTCCTCCCCAGTTACATTGTGGGAGGCCTATAAGCCGGTGATTCGCGGCCAGGCCTTGTCCCTCATTGCCAGCGAAAAGAAGCGTAGAAATGTCGCTGTTGTGGAATTGGAAAATGAGATCACCGCTTTGGAAGATCAGGTTGGGACTGGGGACAATGCGGAGGTGCTGCATTCTCTTGCCCTGAAACAATTTGATTATAAAACCTTGGTCACTGAAGCCGCTAGGGCGATGCACCGTGAGCAACAGGGACGCCTGTATGATGTGGGTGATAAGGCGGGAAAGTTGATTGCATGGCTGGATAAAAGGGATAGATTGAACAGAGTGGTGCCTGTTGTTGAGAATGTGGATGGTGTTGGAGTGGTGGACCCGGTTGACATAGTCCGTACATTTGCCCGTCATTTTCAGGCGGTGTATGCGCCGGTCTCTGATCTGCCGGAAGAGGACTCGCGCCTTTTGCTCCGAGATATCGCGCTGCCTGTTCTTTTAGATTCTGACATGGAGCTTATGGAGGCGGATTTCTCTACTGATGAAGTAGCGCTCGCTATCCGTTCACTTCGGTCCGGTAAGGCTTCGGGCCCTAATGGTATACCGGTAGAACTGTATAAACTTTGCCCAGACAAAATGGCGCCGTATCTCCGTAAGATGTTTTTATCATCGCGAGATCTTGGCTCTCTTCCCCGTGATCAGAGACTGGCATGCATTGTTGACATTCATAAAGATGGAAAGCCCCGTGACCAATGCTCCTCGTACCGGCCGATTTCGCCTTTAAATGTCGAGCCCAAGATTCTTGCTAAATTATTGGCGAATCGGCTGATTACGGTGATAGCAGACTTGATCCATCCGGATCAGTCTGGGTTTATACCCCACCGAAATACCGTGCTCAACTTGCGTCGTCTTCACGGTGTCTTGGCGAGGGTGGGGTCTCTTCGGGAACCAGCCATTTTGGTTTCCCTTGATGCCTCGATGGCCTTCGACACGATCGAATGGCCGTATTTGTGGGCTGCTCTTGCCAAATTCGGCTTCGGCCCTAAATTCATTGGCTGGGTTAAACTTTTGTATGAACAGCCGATGGCACAGGTGGTGGTTAACGGTAGGGCTTCTGAGCCCTTTCTCCTTGGACGGGGAACGCAACAGGGTTGTCCCTTGTCTCCGCTTCTCTTCGCTCTTGCCCTTGAGCCCCTAGCTGCATGGCTGCGCTGGGAACCATCGCTTAAGGGCATACGCTGGTCAGCTGATTTCGAGGATCGTATTTCACTCTATGCGGATGATATATTGTTGTACCTCACCTCCCCTCGTAAGTCTTTGAACGTTCTGTTCGATGTGCTGCTTTCCTTTGGGAGGAACTCCGGTCTGGTTATTAATTGGGCTAAATCCTGTATTTATCCACTCACAGAGGATGAGCTCCTTCTTCCTCGCCAATGTCCCATACCGGTCTCTAGTGACGGCTTTAAGTACTTGGGGATCTACATTTCACTGGACCCCAAGACCCGCTATGAGCGGAATTTGCTGCCACCGCTCTCTCGACTTCGCTCGGATGTTGCGGCGTGGTGTGGCCTGCCACTGTCCCCTTTGGGCAGGGCGGCCCTTTTCAAGATGATGTCTCTCCCCCGCTTTTTGTATGCCATTCAAAATACACTTGACTTGGTACCTGCTAGCTACTTCCAAGAGATCGAGGGCTTGCAGAGGCGGTTGGTTTGGGGTGGGCGGTCACGCATCGCCCTGGCAAAATTGATGTTGCCTTGGTACGATGGGGGTATCGCACTGCCCGACATTAAGCGCTACTATTGGGCTTCCCAATTGAGTGCTGTGAATCACGCCATGTATGGGCCCGTCCCTAATCCAGCTTTTGAGATGGACAGGTGGCAACTCCCTGGGGGAGATTACAATCGAGCACTCTATTCCAGAGCCGGCCGCAAACGTCTCACGGGCCCTACGGCGGTTACAGTACGGGTGTGGGGAAATGCGACCGCTGCCACTGGTTGGACGGGTAGGTTGACAAAGTCTACCCCATTGTATGCCTCGGAAGCGTTAGGTAGTCTATAGAAATCGAAGGGCTTTACCAGCTGGGACCTCATTGGTATCAGCAGGGTGGGTGATCTTTGGGCCAAGGGTGCAGTTAAACCCTTTGAGGTGTTGCAGCGAGAATTTGCATTGAGTGATAGAGAGTATTTCCGGTACCTCCAGGTCCGGCATGCGATTAACTCGGTCCTTCCGTCTGACGCCTCTCTTCCGGTGGCATCCCCTCTTGAGGATAGGGTGCTTGATGGATATGTACCCGATAGCACTATCTCTCTCATCTACAAGAAACTTATCAATGATCGTTCGGATCTCCATTTGCAGTTGCGAGCTCTCTGGGCTGAGGTAATATAAATTTTATGATCGATTGTGTCCCCTATCTTAGACCCCACCGACTCCATGTACTAGCTTGAAGTGCATGTAACTTCCCTCCTGTGCCAGCTATGAAGACGCAAATACATTTGCGTCCAACGTTAACGTGTTCTCTTTCAGATCCGCCATGAACGGATTGAATATTCAGTTCGTAAATATGTCATGCCAACGTCTTTATGTAATGTACTTCACACGCTTTTCAGCTCTGGCGAAGTAGGCCTGAAATCTGCCATCGAGCTTTTCCCTGCCTTCTGACTCCGAAAGCCTCAGCCCAGGCTGCCTCTGTACCAGTGACCCCTGCCTTACTTCTTGCGCGGCTCACGGCGCTTAGCTCAGTCTACTGCCTGCCAAGACTGTATTCAACCTTCGAATTATCTGCTCCACTCCTCGAAAATACATTCCTGTCTAGTAGATTCATGTCAACATCCTTCCAGCTGCAGAGCAAAGGGCTTGGCCTCACTGTCTCTATGCAAGTAATTCATGCCTCTGTTTCCATGGTAGGCCCATGCCCTCCCTCGCACCCCTCGCATCTCATGCAGACACGTAGACGCTCATACACGCACTTACAGCCAGTATAGAATAGCCTCTTGTCCGAGAGACCTTTTCCTTCCAGATAATACAGTTCCTTAAACATGAGATATTAGATACGATTTGGGATTAGGTTGATCTGACATCCAGACTTATGTCTACACTTGTAGGGCTAAGTGTCAAGTCCCCCTTCACCCCTCAAGTTACACGTACATTACACGTCATGCTGCTGCGCGCGCATCTCTGCCATGTATTTTTGCTGACACTGCCGGATTCACTCATGGATCCGCCTATCTGTGACATCATGTTAAATGACGTTCTTGTTCACGCCTTCATGCACGCCTATTGTAACGCCTTTTGGTATTACGTACATGCACTCTTATCTCTCTTCTCAGCTGTTACGCCTCCTGTATATGCCTTTACTGTAATGCATTGACTATATATATGAATGCCTGTCAATAATGTATTGTCGCATACTTGCATATTCGCATATTACCATTGACTCTGTCTGTCAGTCCCTTCCCGAACCTACGTGGTGACGGAATGGTATGCCACCTTGGCTCGAGCCAATATGCTAATCACCCAATTCCTTTTATAGGAATAAAACCCTTTTGAGAAACCTCAAATATCACGGATTTTGCCTCTTATTTATTATGAGTTATTCTTATTGCTTTTACCGCATAGAAATTAAGCATCGGTAATTAGAATTTACCACATTTTGGCGCCCATATAGGGACCCCTCCCCCATCTCACGCACCGGTGGTGCGTTGCAGGCCTGGCCCCCTGCCACAGCCGGACGGACAACTACGCGTACCCGCAGGATTTCCTGTATCTCCCTCAGGCCAACGGAGGTGACTGAGGCTGCGATCGACACCCAGACGAGGCGGTGAGAAGTGCGGAGGATCCCGACCAGAGCCTAGCTGAGAGAGCAAGATCCGAGGTATACGGAGGCCCACCAGGTTCCGAAGTTCCGAATTATCTGCGTCACGAGTCGAGTCCGAATCCAGTCCGAATCCAGTCCAGGGTTTCCGAGGCCTTCTGTTTCCGTGCTTCCCGGTGAGTACCGTTGCTGGGGACGCATCTAGACGTGCGCATTAGTTTGTGCCGGTCAAGACAGGTGTGGGTACACAGACCTGGTCTGCACTGTTTTAGACAGTGTATCTGTACTGTTTAGCAGTATATCCAGTCTGCACTGTTGAGCAGTGTATCTAGTATTATGCAGTTAGCTAGTTACATTCTAATTGTCATCATTCATGTCAAAATGTTTTAATGTGTCTCAAAATGTCGTGGTATGAGTGAATGTTCGACCGTCATTATTGTGATTATTGTGTTCATTGTATTCATATCTGAGTAAGCACTAAGTAGCCAGACTTTCAGGATGCCGTTATTCTCCAAATTAAGACAAATAAAAACTAGAAAAGGGGTACTAGAAGAAGCTGTTCCCATTCCACCTAGGGACACTCCAGGGTACTTTATGTACCACAAGCACGGCCTAGATGCCGTTTTATTCCTCGACTTATGGGTGGACTACACTAAAGAACTATCCGAGAATCAGAGATGGCCCGCTGCTGGGACATGGGATGCAGATTGCATCATAAGAGTAGAAGAGGCATTACGGAAAAAGAAAGCCAGACAGTCACAGAAAGATGCCATCGAATTATGGCGTAAAGAGTCGCATAGGCGTACAGAAAAAGCACTTAGAAAAGAAGAGAAAAGGAAAGAGGATCCAGACAAGGTCCAAGAAAACGCATTAGTTGAGGAAGGTATCCGAGTAAAAACAGAACAAGTAGACAGACAACTAAACACCCTTAGGAATGGTATGTATCCTCTCCTGGCCGAGGGTTTACCTAAGGCCACTCCAGAAGTACCGAAAGATCTACCACCTCCCATGCTCCCGACCAAAATGCATCCCAAAACAGCAAAGGACATTTTCCTTTCTTCCTATCTAGACGATGTAGCCCCCGAATATGTAAATACCGCACCGCCACGCACACCTCCTCCTGGCGACCAAGATGGTCAGCTCCTTCCTCCCCGACAAGCTACTCCTCCTCCCGTTCCTCCTGGTCTTCCTCCTGGTCTTCCAGCTGTCCTTCCACCTCTTCCTGGGCCTGCTCCCCCCGCTTTACACCCAACGAACCCCTTCGGAGCTGGCGCCTCAGGAGGCGCGTCCGGAGGAGCGACAGGTTTCCAGACTCCGCCATCCGCCCATCGGCTGACCTATAGAGACCTAGCACAGCAACGTACACCTAGAACAGGCGATATTACACTATATGGAGATCGTCTTGCAGACTGTAGATATGATCCAGTACCTGGTAAAAAGAATGACGAAAGAATGTTGCTCGCATCAGTACGCTTGCGACGAGTCACGAACTTCTTATTAACACTACCTGGAATGGTAGATCATCTAGATCGAATATATCAGTTTGTACAGACAGGAGTAGGGCCTGAAAGTATTAAGGAGGCCATGGCCTATCAGAAAGTGGATACTAAAGCCAAGATATTGCGGTTTCTTATAAACTGTTTAATAAGGGAAGTGGATAGGCCGGGTATGAACCCGGAAGACGTAAAAGCACTCCACAGGTGGGGCCAGAATATAGCAGATGGGAATCACGATAAAGAGGCCTGTGTAGATAATATGTACCGAAGAATCAGAAATGCAATAAATAAGATGCATGAAAAGAGACAGGCACCACCGGAAATAGATTCAGACAAACTTGAATCCTCAGAGGAGGAGAACGAACAAGAAGAGACACCGGAGCTCACACAATTACCAGTTAGAGAAACGATAGCATATGTAGGTAAAGGAAGACCCTTTAATAATTTAATGCGCCCAGTGCGTCCAGAAAGTAAAAGAATGTTCCAAGAAGCCATGTGTAATCCAAGAACTCCTGAACACTTATTCCAAGCTACTGATAACAGACTTCGAGAACGAATGGGGTACCATGTACTAGATTCTATGGATGAACAAGAATTAGCGAGGTCGGCAGTACAATGGGCTGACAGTCCCGAGAAATATAGTGATGATGCGTTAGCACACACATTTTTAAATATGACACCAAGTGAGCAGCGTTTAGCTGGTACATACATGATACAACACCTACTTTTATTGTATAGGAGCCAACATTCCGACCCAGGCCCCCTGCCTGATATATTAGCAGAACTACTCATGAATAAATGGAGAGGTCTGGGTACCGATCTAATTAAAGTAATTCTAGAACATCGACACAGATATAGTGCCTTCTTATGTCCACAGACCGACTCAGCACATGTCATGGAAAGAAAAATGTATTACCTGGATAGACAGAACCCGTTGCGAGAAGTGCACCCAGTTCAGAATACAGACAATACGCTTAGACGCGTGTTTGTGTACACACCCATAACTAAAATAGAATTATTGGAAATGAAAAAACTAGTACCTAGCCATGACAAAGATCCCGCAGGTTTTCACCGCGAAATAAAAGACATGATACTCATGGGTGACTATACTTATCCTGACATTATGAAGATATTGAAAGTACTACTGCCTCCTGGTATTTATGAGAAACTTAAAGAAAAAGAATGGGAAGTGGGAAATGCAAAGATTGATTGGGCTGCATTAGAAAACGAAGAAAATACTAGAATTCCAGGCCAAGGACTCGGGGATAAAGTTAAAGCATTACCAGGATTGTTAGTACAAGTGTTGCCACGTTTATTAAGTACTAAAAAGGAAGATTGGGGTGCAATTTCAGCCTGTAAACAGAAACCCGATGAAGACACCAGTGATTTCTATACCCGATTTGAAAAATGTTTTGGTATTAATAGCGGTCTGAAAGCAAGTAGCGAGTCATATCCACATCTTTTTGTAACAAAATTAGTTGAGAATTCACTGCCCCAGGTTAAGAACAGAGTACTGAAAGTCGAAAGCACTTGGCAAGCTAACACCCCTTCACAAATGTTACAAATGTTACAATACCACCAGAATAGAATTAGAGAAGAACAAGAACATGAACAAAGACGTATGAAAGACACGAAAATGAAAATGTTAGTTGCCCAGTCAGTTCCTGCTGATGGTCACAAAAAGGGTGGGACCCAGCCTAGTAATTCAACGGCTCCTGTTAAAGGGACATGTAACTATTGTAAACAGCCAGGTCATTATGTAAACGATTGTGCGGTTCTGAAACACAATATCTCCACGGGTAAGACCAAGGAGAGACCGCGTGTACCTAGACAGGATCAGGCCCAGCAACAAGTACCACAGAATATACAACATATTCCGCCTATGCCAGCTTCATCACAAACTGTAGCCGTGCCACAGCAACAGCCTATTACTGCAACACAGAACACAACACAACAGATGTACCAGTACGCACAAAATGATTACCCCGATTATCAACGATACACATGAAACAGCCTAGAGAGGGAGTTTGGCTTGCCCCTTATTGAAGTTCCTGTAGATCAAGAGGGTCCTTATGTACACAGTCAAGTGTTAGGAAAAGACAGAAAGTTTTTAATTGACACAGGGGCAAGCAGGACCACAATCAGTCACAATGAGGTTCCAGGGGCACCCCTCTCAGGCTCACAGAATGTTCCCCTTGGATTTTCAGGAAAACCTATTATTAATGAAGTATCACAGCCACTTCCCCTTGCAGTTGGTCCTTTGACACGGACTACAGATTTATTGCTCACAAAATCATGCCCAGAAAACTTATTAGGAATAAAAACATTGAAAGCTCTAGGAGCTATTATATGCTGTTCTCCGGAAGGAGTACGCTTATTTTTGCGAGATTTTAAAGGCCATTATGTATTAAGAGACATGGATCCCCGGTTACAGAGTGTACCTGCACACTTGTGGGCGAAAGGCCCCACTGATGTAGGTTGTATGCACATTACACCATATCGAGTCACACTCAAAGCAGGAGTGGTATTACCACGAATTCGACAATACAAGTTACCTCCAGATGCTGTAGTGGCTTTACTGAGAATTATTGACGAGCTCATTGCACAAGGAGTGGTTGTGGAAACCGACTCCAATGTATGTAATTCTCCTATCATCCCAGTTCTTAAACGTACTGATCCAAATGCACCACCTGTTTATCGATTAGTTATTGATCTGCGCGAATTGAATAAATGCATTATACCACAGTATCCTGTGGTCCCAGATATCTCTTCATTATTGACAGCTATTGATTCAGAAGCGACATTCTTTACTGTAATTGACCTCAAGAACGCCTTCTTCAGTGTCCCAATTGATCCAGAAA
The DNA here is from genome assembly GCF_964263255.1 of Lissotriton vulgaris. Lineage (NCBI taxonomy): Eukaryota > Metazoa > Chordata > Amphibia > Caudata > Salamandridae > Lissotriton > Lissotriton vulgaris. The sequence continues at coordinate 784,057,715 of NC_141699.1, forward strand.
GCCAATACTTGTTCGGATTCAGTTTAAATGGACGATCTTTCAAATTTGCACGCGCACCTCAAGGATTCACAGAAAGCCCCAGCATCTATAGTCAAGCATTGAAAAGACAACTCGACAGTATTCACATGCCAGTTAACACTGCCCTACTCCAGTATGTCGATGATCTGCTGATCACCGCACGGAGCGAACCCGAATGTGAAAAAGCATCACTGACAGTTCTGAATTTCCTGGCCGACAAGGGGCACAAGGTGTCCCCTTCGAAGCTGCAATTCTGTGTTCAGCAAGTTGTGTACCTGGGTCACTTGCTGTCCAAAGTGGGGAGACAGCTCACTCCAGATCGCATTCAGTTAATTGTAAACATGTCACCACCAAAAACACAAAAGGAGGTGCGGGCTTTCATAGGCCTCACCTCGTACTGCAGACAATGGATTCCCCAATATGCATTTCTAGCAAAGCCACTCATCCAGTTGACAACTCAGGAGGCAGCGATATCGACTGTCCTCCCATGGACTCAGGAACATACACAAGCTTTTGAAGACTTAAAGAAAGCTTTATGCCAAGCACCAGTTTTAGCAACACCATGTTACAGTAAGCCCTTTACACTTTTCGTTACAGAACGTGAAGGTACTGCCTTATCGGTCCTCACTCAGGAACAAGCAGGTTCACACAAACCGTGTGCTTACTTTTCTAGCACATTAGATCCAGTAGCCCAAGCTTTACCTGCGTGTTTGAAATCAGTTGCAGCGACAGCTTTAGCAATCAGACAGAGTGATTCCATAGTATTAGGGCATCAATTAACAGTACAAGTTCCACATTCCGTGGAAGTTCTTTTAAACCGTACACAGACCCAACACCTGACCATAGCAAGACTGACAGGTTATGAATTGACATTGTTTCAACCACACATAGAAATCAGACGCTGCAGCACATTAAATCCTGCCACACTATTGCCATTAAATGGAGTAGATCCATTGGCACATGATTGTATTGAAGTCATTACTATTACAACAAAACCCAGACAAGACTTGACAGATGTTCCATTATCAGATCCAGACCTGACACTTTATGTGGACGGTTCATGTATGAGAACAAGTACAGGAGAATTAGTGGCAGCTTACGCAGTCACAACAGACACCGAAGTTATAGAAACAAATTGTATCGACACCCTGTCAGCTCAAGCAGCAGAGCTCATCGCTCTGACACAAGCCTGTATTCAAGCCAAAAATAAGAGAGTTAACATATACACTGATTCACGTTATGCATTCGGAGTCGTTCACGATTTCGGAGTCCTCTGGCGAGAGAGAGGTTACTTAACTTCTCACGGTGCCAACATCCAACACGGTCCTCTCATTCAAGCTTTGTTAGATGCAATACATCTACCTACTGCAATCTCTATCATGAAATGTAAGGCACATACAAAGGTTACCGACACGATCTCCCAGGGTAACGACCTGGCAGACCGAACAGCTAAGCAAACTGCTCAGAATCGAATGCATGCAACTGACTTGACAAAGACAATAGTTCCGACACCATCACACTGCATGACAGTCAGGGATCCCGCCCATGATGTAATTGACATACAGACACATGCCACACCAGACGAAATCAAGAAGTGGACTGAACTAGGAGGGATCCAAACAGATCAGGGATGGATGACGAAGGGAAAATCTACATGGTTTCTCCCCGACTCTATGGTTCAGGTCATCATTAACACAGTACATAGTCCAGCACACCTAGGAGAAAAAGCTATGCTAGACAGTATTCAACACATATGGTGCAATAAGAACTTACGAGCAGCAGCCAAACAAAAAGTGCGTACTTGCATGATTTGTTGTCAGTTTAATCCAGGTAAAAGCATCCCTGTAGAGCAAGGTGGATTTCAGCCTCCCGATCACCCTTTTGAAGTCCTCCAGATGGATTATATCCAGATGGACCGCTGCCGAGGATTCAAGTATGTCCTCGTAGTAGTATGTGCACTTTCCCGATGGACAGAAGCATACCCAGTCCCAGATTATACTGCTCCGACCACAGCCAAGCAACTGGTTCGCGAGTTTTTCCCACGGTATGGTTTGCCCCGTATCGTGTACTCAGATAACGGTCAGCCATTCTCATCCGAGCTTGTGAAACACATTACACTCCTGTTAGGCTATCAGTGGAAGTTCCACTGTGTCCGGCATCCCGAGGCAGCAGGTCTCGAGGAGCGCCATAATCAGACCCTAAAAATCCGACTTTCCAAAATCTGTAGAGAGAAGGGCGTTGACTGGATAGTTGCTTTACCGGTAGCCCTCTTCTATATGAGGATGGTTGCACATTCTCGAACCGGGCTATCCCCGTATGAGGTGGTCTTTGGTAGGCCTCCGAATATGTGGGGGACGCCTATTCCTCGTAAAATTACAGATGTTGACTGTATTATGCTGACAGATTACCTTGCCTCCTTGATGTCTGCACTACAATCTTGTCGTTCACAGGTAGCTGCAGCTTTTCCCGACAACACCGATGTGAAGCCCCACGAGGTGGTCCCGGGGGATTTTGTCTTCGTGCGCAACTTCGATCGGAGAAGTCCGTTGGAGCCCCGCTGGCAAACCCCGAAATTGGTTCTTCTAACAACGAGGACAGCTGTAAAGGTTGAGGGCAGGAAAGGGTGGCTGCATTCCAGCCACGTCAAGAAATTCCACGGACTCCCTTCGGACTTGGACTCTAAGCCCTGCCCTCCTACACAAACTGATTCAAAACTCCCTTTGGTTGAGAAAACAGCCTCTGAAGAATATAGACTAAAGTTACGATCTAGCAAGTCAGACAGTTTAATTGTTTAAGTCCTCCCCTAGGTGAATCGGTTAAATTAGTTTCTGACATGTATCCCCTAGATCGAGATAGAGAGAGAGATAGACAGAGACAACTCAAGAAACGTGCATATTGTAAATCACTCCGTAGTCACTGTATAGTGACATTATTCATTATGTTTTTTCTAAGTCTTCTGATTATTGCCGCTAGTATCTTGCTGCACATCTACTACCCTATTTTCAAGCATGTGCAATCTGCTTATAACGTCACTGCCGAACATTCTTTTAGCGAGTTACCTCCACATGAACTTTCTTACAGACTTGCGCTGCGCAATAACACATTCATTAGTATGTTACATCACTCCCATCAGACTAACAATGCTACAAACTGTTGGATATGTGGCCGACTCCCTCCCTACCAGAAATACAAGGGAGTTCTGCCCCTTTTTCCGTACCCGTTCACTCACAATGGCTCCTGTGGGGCATGGTTTAGATTGATTAATTCCTTAGATTCTGACATTGCTGTTTACGATGGGAATTGGGTCTGGGGAAACCTGAACTCAGTTCTACTTAAAGTCTGTTACCCTGACAAGAAGGGACTTCCCACTAGAACAGGAACAGATCTAGAAAATGAAGTATATGGATTAGGAAATTATACAATTAACCTCATGATTCTTACTGTTGAATCCGAAGCTGCACCAGCATTGCCTGCTATGTCAGTGTTACCAGTCAAAGGTGAATTATGTATCAGAAAGAATGGTTCCATACACTTAGGTCATAGTAAATGTACTACCGTGATCGAATTCAGTGATCAAGGCAAATCCACGTTTAGAGCTACACGTCATTCCTACTTTGTTTGTGGCCATATCGCATACATACGTTTGCCTCCAGATTGGGATGGTACCTGTTACATTGCATTCCTTCTGCCACCTGTTTTCCTAGCTCCTCCTGATTATCACCGAAATACCAATCTAGTAAACAATAGACTCCGAAGAGACCTCCCGATTGTCGACTACACTGAAACGGCATGGGAGCAATACACAGACTTCAATAAAGGTTTCTTCCCCTACTTAGGTGCTGTTTTCAATAGTAAACTGATACGCAAATTAACTAGAACCCTTGAAGCAGTAGTGAATGAAACTACCTCTGCTTTAGGTAACTTAACAGAGGAGCAGTCTGCCATGCGGGTTGTTGTTCTTCAAAATCGTCTCGTCATTGACGTCATCCTAGCTGATAGGGGTGGAGCTTGTAAGGTCATCGGGTCAAGTTGCTGTGTTTTCATTCCAGAAAACGCGCCAACGGTATATAAAGCTATAACACGTCTCCATAAAATTGCAAGTCTGATACATCAGAATCCAGGCACCTGGACTTGGTCTGGTTGGTTCTGGACAACGTTGACCGCTTGGGGATGGAAGATCCTATCCTTCCTAGGCATTGGCCTTCTCATAGTATTCAGTTGCTGCCTGTGTCTACAATGTGGGCCGGCGATTTGCGGCCTGTGCGCCACATCATGCATTCCGCATTCAAATTCCCATTCAAAACGTCAAAAGAAGAAAGAAGAGCAAATGATGTTACATGAACAGATTGATCGATTCATGCAGATCGATATATCATGAAGGGTCCGTAGGGGACAAGGAGGGAATGAGGTAATATAAATTTTATGATCGATTGTGTCCCCTATCTTAGACCCCACCGACTCCATGTACTAGCTTGAAGTGCATGTAACTTCCCTCCTGTGCCAGCTATGAAGACGCAAATACATTTGCGTCCAACGTTAACGTGTTCTCTTTCAGATCCGCCATGAACGGATTGAATATTCAGTTCCTAAATATGTCATGCCAACGTCTTTATGTAATGTACTTCACACGCTTTTCAGCTCTGGCGAAGTAGGCCTGTAATCTGCCATCGAGCTTTTCCCTGCCTTCTGACTCCGAAAGCCTCAGCCCAGGCTGCCTCTGTACCAGTGACCCCTGCCTTACTTCTTGCGCGGCTCACGGCGCTTAGCTCAGTCTACTGCCTGCCAAGACTGTATTCAACCTTCGAATTATCTGCTCCACTCCTCGAAAATACATTCCTGTCTAGTAGATTCATGTCAACATCCTTCCAGCTGCAGAGCAAAGGGCTTGGCCTCACTGTCTCTATGCAAGTAATTCATGCCTCTGTTTCCATGGTAGGCCCATGCCCTCCCTCGCACCCCTCGCATCTCATGCAGACACGTAGACGCTCATACACGCACTTACAGCCAGTATAGAATAGCCTCTTGTCCGAGAGACCTTTTCCTTCCAGATAATACAGTTCCTTAAACATGAGATATTAGATACGATTTGGGATTAGGTTGATCTGACATCCAGACTTATGTCTACACTTGTAGGGCTAAGTGTCAAGTCCCCCTTCACCCCTCAAGTTACACGTACATTACACGTCATGCTGCTGCGCGCGCATCTCTGCCATGTATTTTTGCTGACACTGCCGGATTCACTCATGGATCCGCCTATCTGTGACATCATGTTAAATGACGTTCTTGTTCACGCCTTCATGCACGCCTATTGTAACGCCTTTTGGTATTACGTACATGCACTCTTATCTCTCTTCTCAGCTGTTACGCCTCCTGTATATGCCTTTACTGTAATGCATTGACTATATATATGAATGCCTGTCAATAATGTATTGTCGCATACTTGCATATTCGCATATTACCATTGACTCTGTCTGTCAGTCCCTTCCCGAACCTACGTGGTGACGGAATGGTATGCCACCTTGGCTCGAGCCAATATGCTAATCACCCAATTCCTTTTATAGGAATAAAACCCTTTTGAGAAACCTCAAATATCACGGATTTTGCCTCTTATTTATTATGAGTTATTCTTATTGCTTTTACCGCATAGAAATTAAGCATCGGTAATTAGAATTTACCACAGGGCCCTGAACGGATTAGAACTAGATGACGAAGATTGGCAGGCGGCGATTTCATCTCCTAAGGAGGTGGCGATTCCGGCGCGTCTCAGATTGGTGCAACTAAAAATCTTGCATCGGGTATATGTCACGGGCCCACGACTGATACACATGGGTTTCTCTGAGGATGGGTTATGTAGGCGTGGATGTGGGATGCTGGCTACTTTTTTGCATATCCTCTGGGAGTGCCCGGAGGTGGCGACATTCTGGCGCCGAGTGCATGTGGTTATGGGTGAAGTGACGGGAGTAGTGTTATTGCCTGAGGCCAGGCGTTGTTTGTTGAATGTCTGGGAACCGAATGATTGCACTGTTGCTCAGTCTCAATGGGTCACATTGGGTAATATGGTTGCTAAACGTGATGTCGCCCAGTTATGGGGTTCCCCGAGGCCACCAACACTCCGGCCCTGGGAAGAAAATATGGACTGGTCGATGTTCAGGGAGAAAGTTGTGTATGTTTCCAGCGCCAGGCCCAAGACATGGGGTAGGATATGGGGACAATGGAATGCATACCGGGGTGAGATTTGTACCCCCCCTTTCACCGACCAACCAGACGCGTTCTATCTTCCTTGATCGTGTGTTCCATGTACTCGGCTTTTTTGGTAGCATTGTGTTAGTTACTGCCGAGCTTTCCCCCCCTGCCCTCCCTGATATTTCTCCTCAATCTCATCGATATGTGTCTATTCATCCGCCTCCCATTGCCGTAGGGAACTGCCAGTTTTATGCCTAGCCTTGCCTCGATCTTCTCTTTTGTGTTTTTGTTTGGGGTTTATTTAATTAAACTATAAAATGTGAAACCTTTCCGGGATCCTAGTTATACCGCAGGCCTGTACGTACTCACGAAACATCGCTGCCGTACCCCCGGGTTGTCGGCTGATTAGCTGTGTAATTTGTTGTTGATGGTACTATGCTTGACTGACCGGCCTCCGTGGTTGTGGGTCTGTAACTGTCCTTTCTTTACACAATAAAGGTTTAAAAAAAAAAAAAAAAAGAAACCGAGATGTATCTGCCTGTATGGATATGTATAAAAATAACCTTTATGTAGCACTTACCATATGTGTTTACTACTGCCCAAAGGAATTCCTTTTAGCACTTATAAAAATGTCAAATAAGAGAAAAAAAACAATTAGGCTGTAAAGGTATGCATTGCAGATTGCATGTAGGTCCTTGGTGCTGGTTCATAACTCAATAAACGAACTAAACTCTACTACAAAGAAGTGTAAGTTGTGACCTGCAGGTAAAAATTAGATTCTATGGAACAAAAGAAATAATCTATTGAACTAGCTACATAAAATACAATTCTGTGACATGCATGCTATATATTGTGCTCTGTAGCAGGCACATTAACCCTTTATGCTATGAGTGCCAAGTCAGACCTGTGACTAGACTGTGCACAGTAAGTACATTTACTGCCAGAGTTATCTTGCTGCTATTATACTTAAGAACTTGCTGGGTACATAAAGATCTCGGCAGCAGGCAAGATATGTTAAAATACAGGTTTTTCTGACCAATTAAGTAATCCTGAATAAATTTACGATTACGTTTGCCATTGCTGGCAATGTCTGGGGGCAGAATTTAAAAAAAACATATGCATATGAATTGACTTTTAATCTCAGCTCTTCGTGACTCTGCTGCCACCACTTTAGACCCCATTTATGGGATGTCAGAGACAATGCTTACCTTTTCCAGCACTGACTACAACAGATTCTCTACCCTTTTGTTTATCTTCTGCACTAATACATAAGTCTCAATCCATGAGGAAAACTAAGGGACATATTTAGATTTTGGTGGATGTAGAGCATACTCCATTCGCTGTAATACAAGTACATTATAGTCTACGTAACTTGTAATACTGCAGACAGGGGGCCTCATTTATGAGGTTTTACTGTAGGGCAGCGCCACAGGCCTTCCTGCTGCGCTTCCCTACGGTAAAGGAAAAGGACAGGAATGTCCTGTATCTATCAGATACGGCACATTCCTGTCCTTTCCTTTTCTCCTGCGCTGGTGCACAATGGGCTGCTTTGCTCCAACACAGGCACCTTTCCACCATGGTTCGAGTGTGCCCGCGTTGCGGGTATGATTATTTCTGTGCATGAAGGGAATGCAGCACACATATAAAAAAAATGGAAAAATTTGTAGAAATGAAGATATTTCTACTCCCTTACGCCTACCCTGGGGAGGCGTACATTTTTGGCGCTGCCTCAGATTTACGATTTCTCGTAAATCCCTTTAACGCAGAAAACTGAGTTAATGGGAGCCATATTTACGAGGCATCATTAAGCCAAAACAAAATGGCTTAGTGCTGCCATGTAAATATGGAGCAGGCCCCTGCACAACGGAACATCGCAAAAAATGTTGTTCCGGGGGCGCAAGGGGCCTCATAAATGAAGCCCAAGATATTTGTCATATTTTGATGAAGTACTCCCTCGACCAAATTCAAATTAAGTTGAAAGATGTAGCATCAGAATTACAATGGCTGATGAAGAGCGCTGGAGAATAGGGCGAGGACTGCCACACTCAGCTTTAATTCCAGCAGCGGCATGCTTTGTGATCCCTGTTGCACTGTGTCAAGATCTGAGCTCTCACACCATGCCTTCCTCGATCAATAGATGATTAACAGGAGCTTGAACATCGCTTATCTTTGCCTTTCCGCCTGCTTCCCTGGAAATTCAATTAAGAGCCACAAAATGACTGCAACAGCATCACACCTTCTTCAGCGGTGAAAATGTTTTTCGGGAAAGTTACCAGTGGTTGAAGCCATGAAAGAAGTAGAAGGGCAGTCAATTAGAGAGCGGGAAGGAGGTCATTTATTTGATTTTTAAGGAAGATTTTAAAATATGAACCTGGTTCAGTGTTCTACTCTTTTTCAATTTAGGGATTTTGCACACGCCTATAGAGGTGGAGACAGATTAATTTACATGAAGCGCTGTCTGAAAGTCTGTAGTGCCACGTGAGTAGAAATAATTTGGTCAGGACCTCATTTAAAAGAGTCCCACACTGATGATGGTACAGGTCGTGCAGGGGTATGCCTCTGCCCCTATTTTATTCAACCTATACATTTCAGATATTATGATATCTTTAACTAACCCTAGAGCCTACCCTTCCCCATACTCGGGGGTGTGTTGATGTCTGCACTATTGCATGCACGATACTGTCTTGGCCAGAACTATTATGGGTCCTCAATACATTTTTCACAACCTTGCTAATTATTGTAGAGATAACAATTTGAGTATAAGCTATGACAAATCAAGTGTACTAGATTTTGGGAAAGGGAAATGATTGAAAATCAATTGAAGTTTAAATGGAGAGCATATCAAGAGGGCTCTGCTGTATAAGTATTTAGGAATGTGGGGCTTGATTTATATCTTAGCAGTATGTATACTTCGTCGCAATAGCGATGGAGTATACATACCGCCAAGATAAATGTTCGCCCGCCAAATTCAAATTTGTGCGAACCACTGCGGAGAGTACGTAGTCTCTGTCAAGATTAATCCCCTCCGGTGGCTCTGTGGAGTGCGGTCTGTTGGAGGCTAACCCGTCATTCCGAACACCTATTTTAGGTTTAAAGCATTTTATTAAGACAAAAAACATAGGGAGAGGGAACAGGAGGTTAGGGCCACATACATTAAAGCAAGGAAATAAGCATGGCATTATGAGTGCGATCGTGGAATAGTCCGCTATGGAAAAGGAAGCAACAGCAAATGAAAAAGGCGAAACACATGCTATATCTCCATTCTAAGCATAGTCAACACCACCAGTCTGAGCATAGGAAGTAATAAGTAATGACACAAAGAAGCCCAGCCCACCATCCCCTAGAACCCCCCCCCAAACTCCCCAACTCCCCCCCCACCACCCCGTCCAATGTTCCGACACTAACACTACCTGCCCCCCAGCCGCATCCCCCCCCCCTCCGAAACCCAGCCCCCCCACCCCTCCTAGTCTGCTGGAATCACTGGTGGTGTCAGCCTTAGAAGCCTGAGGTACCTCGGACAGGTGAGTTCCCTAAATTCGGTAGTCAACAGCGCACGAAAGGGTTGCCACAGCTCATCAAACTGGTCTATCTCCCCCGCTACCATGAGTGACAATTTTTCCATACCCAGCACATGCCAGAGCCTGTGCAACCAGCCAATGATGGAGGGGACCGTGGTAGTGCGCCAGTGGATAAGGATGTTCTGAACCGCTGAGCCCAGCGCAATCGCGATTTGCCTGCCCCTACGGGACTTCAGCAGATACATCAGGCCATTAGGAAGGCCCAGAAATACATACGCCGGAAAGCGCGGTAACTCAATTTCAAAATGCGTGTCCACCTCATCAAGAACTTCCTTCCAATAAGCGGCCAACAAGGGACAATCCCAAAGAATATGTGAAAGGGTCCCCACCTGACCACAACCTCTCCAGCACCCCTTGTCAATGTGCCTGTTCATCTCGTGCAGACTCTCTGGGGTGTAGTACCAGTACGTGGACACCTTAGTGAATGTTTCCGTGAGGCCAGTGTGGTACGCTGAGTGTCTCGCCCGGTGTGCAATCTGGTCCCACTCCTTGTGACTAAGTGTCCTGCCCAGTTCCCTGTGCCATCGTTCCCTGCCCGGGTTATAATAGTGAAACGGAGGAGGCTGTAAGAACTTGTAAAGATCAGTGATCAATTTAGCATCAGAAGCTCGGGTCACCAGCCATCGCTCATACGGTGTTATCTGACGATCAGCGGTGTCCCGCACCTGGGGTTGAAGCGCCCAGTGTCGGACCTGCATATATCGCAATCTATCCAACTCCGTCAGGCAGAACTCCTGCTGAAGCTGCTGAAAGGGAACCACTCCCTCAGACCCATAGATCTGAAAGAGCGCTCGGCAGCCCGCGGTCCTCCAATGGGAGAAAGCGCCCGGCTCCATCCCTGGGGAGAAGTCAGGATTATCCACAATGGGCGTAAATGGCGAGGGGAACGTGGTGAGGTCCCGGACCTCGCAAACCGCGTCCCACACCCTCAAGGGAACCCTCGTAACAAAGGAAGCATAAAGGTTGGGGGGGGGCGGTGAGCGCGGCGCAAGAATGGAACTTCCTGGAGGGTACGCCCTGCAACAGCCTGGCCCTGAAAAAGCCAGTGCTTATCGGATTCCCACCTGCTCCACTCCACAAGGTATCGTAGCTGTGCCGCCTGAAAGTATTTACGGAGGTCCGGAATACCAAGGCCCCCCACTTCCGGGGCAAGCGTGGAGAGAACTCTCTTCATCCGGGGCTTGCGGCCTTGCCAGACAAAGCGTGAGATGTCAGCTTGCGTCTGTCTGATCCAACCCACTGGAGGCTGGAGCGGCAAGGCTCGGAAAAGATACAGGATCTGAGGCAGAACCGTCATCTTGACCGCCGCGATCCTGCCAAGCCAAGACAACAGGCCCTTACTCCAGCGGCCAAGCTCCTCCTTAATCTTCTTACTGAGAGAAGCGTAATTAGCCGTCACCATCGCTGGCAACGCCGGCGCCAACAGAATCCCCAAGTATGGCACCAGGGACGACGACCACTGCATGGGGAAGAGCCGCTGAAGGTCCCGCCTAGTGTCCGTAGCCAAGGACAAATCTAAAGCCACCGATTTGCTCATATTCATTTTGAAACCGGCCACACGTGAGAAAGCATCCAACTCGTGGATGCAGGTGGGAAGGGACCTTCTGGGGTCATCCAGGGTCAGCAGGACATCGTCCGCATAGAGGCTGACCGTGTGAAAATACTGCCCCATCTTGATCCCAACTGCATCCGGGTTGTGGCGGATCCTTTGGGCGAACGGCTCCATGTAAAGAGCAAAGAGGAGTGGGGAAAGGGGGCACCCCTGCCTCGTGCCGCGCTCGATTGCAAAACTGCGGGAGCTGCACCCATTGACCCTCGCTGAAGGGTACCTATAGCAGTTGAAAACCATCGAGCAGAATTTATCACCGATACCCAGTTTCTTGAGCACCAGCTCGAGGTACGGCCAATGAACCCTGTCGAAGGCCTTCTCAGCATCCACCGCCAGCAGCATCCGCTCGCCCAGGATCCGCGAAGCCTTCTCCAAAATGTGCGTCACTCGCTTAGTGTTGTCGACAGTTTGCCTGCCGGGTACAAAGCCAGCCTGGTCAGCCTCAACCAGACCGGGGAGGTGCAGGGCCAGCCTGGACGCCAGAATCCCTGTGTACAGCTTGAGGTCGACATTCAGGAGCGAGATGGGCCTATATGAGCCACATAAGGCCCGGTCCTTCCCAGGCTTTGGGATCACCGAAACCGTCGCACTTAGGAGATCTGGTGGGATGGCTCCCGGGTCGGAGAAGGAGTTAAACAGCCGAGCGAGGATAGGGGCCACGACAGGGCAAAAGGTTTTGTAAAACAGGGACGTGTAACCGTCCGGGCCAGGGGCTTTCCCGTGCTTAAGTCTGGCTATAGCGGAAATTACCTCCTCAACGTGGATATCGCGCTCAAGATATTCCGCCTGAGCGGGGTCTAGCGCCGGAAGGGGCACAGATTCCAGATATTCCACGGCTTCCCGCGGTGAGGAGGGCTCCCCGGTGTACAGCGCCTCATAGAAACTGCAGAAGGTTTCCGCTACCTCCGCATCCCCAGAGACGGCCACCCCATCCGCACCCAAGAGTTCCTTCACTACGTTACGCTGTTGCGCGACTCGGAGCCTATGCGCCAGGAGCTTGCCGCACCTATCTCCCCCTGTATAAAATGCATGCTTCAGACGTAACGCTGCGTATTCCGCCCTATCCATGTCCAGCGCCGACAGGAGCTTCCTAGCAGCCTTCAACTGCCTCCAAACCCTCGGAGCACCCGTACGGCGGTGGACCTGTTCGAGCTCCCGGACCTGGGTAGTTAGCTCCTCCCTCTTCCGCTGCCGCTCCCTGTTTTCTGCCGAGGAGACGGAGATGAATTCCCCCCTGAGAACTGCCTTCAGCGCAGCCCACTGTGTCGCCAGTGAAGTGTCTGAATTACTATTATGTGCCTGGTAGTCCCATATGGCCTCCTCAATATGTTTCACAACTGTTTTCTTGTGCAGAAGGGTGTCCCTAAGGCGCCACACCCCCGAGAGGGGGAGGTCGCCGGCCACGCAAACGCACCTACGACCGGCGCATGATCAGACAGAGTCAGGACCCCAATGTCCGCCGCCGTGGCAGCGGTGCGCATAGGTCCACTAACCAAAAGATAATCCAACCGTGCGTAGGTCCGGTGCGCATGCGAATAATAGGAGTAGTCCCTGTCCGTAGGGTGGAGTGAGCGCCAGACGTCGTGCAAATCCATGTCAGCGATTCAGGCCTTCCCGGCCTGGGAAAGTTCCCCTGTCTGCGGGAACCGCTGCGCTGACCTATCTAACCCCGAATCGAAGACTATATTGAGGTCACCCCCTAGAATAACATGACGATCAGGGGAGGCAGTGACATCTACTAGCACTGAATCCAAAAAGCGTTCCTGATGATCATTCGGGCTATATAAGTAGCCAATAGTGAACGATATGCCCCCCAGGCGGAGGCGGTATGCCAAAAGCCTCCCCTTCTGTTCAGCATATTTATACAACACCTCCCCCTTGAAGGAGCTCGCTATGAGAATGGCCACTAAGCATGGGCGGAAAATCCGTTTCGCTCGCGGATTTTGCGGATTTTCGGTAAATTCGCAATCCGCGAGATTCGCGAATCTCCCGCAAAATCCGCAAATCCGCGAGCAGCGGATTTTGCTCGCACTGTTCGCGTGAGTTCGCGGCTTCCCAGTACAACTTCGCGCCCCGCGAATAAGTGCAAAATTGCAGAAATACGAGCAAAACTGAAACTACTTACCAGGTTCAAAAGTTCAGGCTCATCATTAGTAGCCATTTCCTGTAGTGCTTCCTGAGGGCCCCTCCAGAGTTCAGTTGCCAGTTGCAACTATTATGTGCTCTGAACCTCAGAATAGTTACACATATGCCACAAAGGTCCTGAATTACAGCTAAGGGAGACAAGCAGGAGCCAGGCTGGAAGTTCAAATCCATTATTCAGCCCCTAATTCATTATTGTCAGTTGGGGCAGGGCAGGTGTTGTAACTAATTTTGCAACAATGAAAGCACTTAGCAAGTGCAAAAGATCACTAATCAGGAAGCACTAAGGAAGCAGGTGCCAGCTAAAAAAATATTCTGTGACAAAGACAAAAAAAAAAAAATCCGCAAATTCGCGAGAATTCGCGGATTTTGCGGATTGCGAGTTCGCAAATCCGCAAAATTCGCGAACGCGAGATTTGCAAAATTCGCCCATGCTTAATGGCCACCCCGCAGTTTTGGACGCCGCAGAGGAGAAAAACTGGGTGGGAAACCTAGCAGAGCGCATTCTATGGCAGTCACGGGACAACAAGTGGGTCTCTTGCAAGAGGCAGATATCAGCCTGCGTCCCCTCAAGCAGAGACAAAATCGCCCTGCGCTTAACAGGATTATTCAGGCCCTTAACATTAAGGGTCACCACCTTCAGGGACGACATGTCTCCCAGAGACCAGGGACGCTATGCCGCGGGCAGGTAACTGGAGGGGGGGGGGCGTAGGGCAGCAGCGCGGGACATGTAAAAGTAGGCCAAGTGTGAACACAGGCAACATCGGACGGTTCTTTCCCAACTCCTGAACAACTCCCAACCCCACCCCAAACAAACCAATGGCAACTAGCCAAATACCAACTCAAACAACCCATTGTCCCAGTCAAGTCCCAAAACGGACAAGTCTGTAGAAAGTAGTAAAAGTGGACGTCCGGCCACTCACTTCCCCCCCCGACCCTCCCTTCAGCCCCCGAACCTGGCATCGAAGAAGCTGTGTCCATCTCCCCCGGAGTGAGTCTAGGCCGTCAAGGCCACACCGTTCGAGGCGGCCGAGTCCCTGGCCGCTTCTCTCAGGGCACTGGCCATGTCCGCTCTGATGGTGGGCGAGTCAGGCCGCCCAGCGCTCGCCACCGATTGTCTTCTCGCCGACCTCCGCCGACCTCCTCTATCTGAGCGCCTCCAAGTCGGCGTTGCTCCATCCTCCTCCGTAGCCGTGAGCCCCAAGACACCGCAAATATCCTGCAAGGAGCGCAGCTGGTGAAGCACCCTGTTCCAACGAAATATCAAACAGAAGGGATGCCCCTAGGAGTACGGCGTCTCATGTTCACGCAGGAAATCGGTTGCAATCTTGAAGGACCTGCGCTTCTGCAATGTGATGGCGGACAGGTCCTGATACAGCGCCACAGGCCGCTCTCGGAAAGTCAGTGGTTGTTTCCTGCGGGCTTCGGACATGATACGCTCCTTCAGCGGGAAGTCAGGTAGGAAGGCTAAGATGTCTGGCGGGGGCGCCGCCGACTGACGCTGTCGGCCAACTCTGTGGGCCCTATCAATGCGGATAAGAAAGTCCGTGGCCTCTCCCAGAATCTCCCGGAACAAATCTTGCAGATAGCCCACCAGGTCCGTCCCCTCGTCTGCAGACGGTACACCCCGTACCCGTACATTATTCCGCCTCGACCTGTTCTCTAGGTCCTCGGTGTGGGCCTGGAGTTCAACACATTGCTCCCGGAGACGGAGAACGTCCTGTTGCAAGTGGACAATCTCGTCGTCCCGGCGTTGGGCCGCTGTCTCCACCGTCTCTATCCGCTCACCAAGGCCCTCCACCTCTCTACGGACCTCGCGTACCTCACTGGCCACCTCCTGCTTCAGCGTCTGGAAGTCTTCCTTAAGCGAGCTGAACAGTTCCTCCATGAAGGATCTCGTGACAGGGGGCTCTCCCCCGGTCGCGTCCGCTGTGGCCCGGGAAGATCCCGGTGACGGTTGCGCCCTGTCCCGCTGCTGCTGGGCCCTGCTAAGCATGTACGGCAGGGTACGGTCTCCCTTCCTCGATCCTCCTCTTCCGGACATCCTTGTCCCGTACACTGTCGCACTCAGCTGAAGAAGGGGCACAGGCCTCGGTCACCTCGGGGAATTTCCAACAACCAGCAGAGTCCCTCAATATGGAGCTCTCGGCCAGATAGGGGACCTGCGCCACAGATGACAAAATGGCGGGCCAGTCTAGTCACAGCGAGCCGTGGGCGCCTGACCAAGATGGCAACTGGGATCCCCACTGGGGGAACCCCGGCTGGCGCGTCCCACAGAAAAGGAGAGCTGTACAGAGGCAGAGGTGCAGGAGATGACTTCAAGCGACACTGAAGGAGGTCTGCGACTCCGTCTCCGTGAAGACAAGATGGCGGTTGGGTGGGGCCAAGTAGATCGTCCGAGCCCGGCGATGCCACCGGGGCCACCCCAGAAGCCAGGCAAATGGGGTAAATCTCCAACCAGGGCCGTCCGGCTAGAAAGGAGAAACAGTAGATCTGGCTCCGATCCCAAATCGATCGTCGTCTGGCCCCGGGGCCGGGGTTCTCGCCACAGGAGAGGCCACCACCGCAAGTCCAAGCACCACGACACTCACTCGGCAGGTCCCCCGTGCAGTGGATCACACAGCCGATAGCCCTCCGTCGATCCCCGTCGAGCACCGGGGCGGTCCCCACACCAAGTCGCTAGCCATCAGCACCAGGTCCAGCCGAGGCGTCCGGACAGCGCTCCGGCCTGCTCCGCCTCCAAGGCGCTCCGTCGTCCTGCGATCGGTCTTTTAAGGTGCTTCTACCGGAGCAATCGGGGCCAAAGTAGCATCAATGCATGCTCCAGGGTCTCCGCCACACGCCTCTCAGCCGCTGAGCGTCAGCGGGGGGAGAGAAGCTGATGAAAAAGGGCTCGAGCCTAGTCGGGCCGGAGGAGCTGCGGGAAGAAGCGTCCGCTCACCCCGCCATCTTGGCCACGCCCCCCGAACACTTATTTTAGATGGGCGGAATGAAAGGTCAGTTTTCACTGCCCATCACCGACAGGAAAACCGTGGCGGCAATGGGCAGTGAAAACTGCAAAATATGGAGGGGAGCAATGCATTTTTTATTTTCAAAAAGAAAATCCTGTTTTGGGATTTTCTTTTTGGGAATAAAAAAATGGAACTTGTTTAGTACAGGGCTCCATCTCACTGATCGAGCCCTGTACCAAGCAGAAAAATGCATTGACAGGAACCGTTGTGACGGTGGTTCCTGCCAATACGTTATAAATGACCGCCAGCTTGGCGGCCATTTAGAAATCTTGACATCAATCCCAAAAATAGGGAGTAATTTACTCTGAGGCCCTGGTGGAACAACGGGCTGTCTGCCATGATCTAAACACACCCTTGATTGCAAGACAGTGGGAACCTTGGGCATCGTCAGACAAAATCAAAGGTAAAATCCCAGTCATTAACAGTTGTCATGATGAAGTTGGCTAATGATTTGTCTAGCCCATCAATTAACCGCTTCTAGATGTAATCTAGATTACATTTATACCCTCTTTAAACTGCGGTTGTGAAATGTTCCAATCATCCCAAACAACCTGGCTTGACATAATTCAATGCAATTTATTTAGACACATTTTTGCTTTACCAATTTCTACATCACAGATTTACATAACAGAATTCTAGATCACAGACTTACATCACAGAATTATGCTTTATTAAACAGCTATCCCTGCAAGAATCCCGCATTATTTGTTTCTGGTACAGTGACAAAATTGATAATCAAGGTTCACTAAAATCGTTGTTGTGAGCCCATCTTGAAAAGGGAGACTGCTTTCATTAATTTGATCATTTTCCCGAGATACAGCTCACTTTAAAAAACATGAAAATACATGAGGCTGGGAAAATCCAGTGGCAACATTACAAAAGAATCTTAAAGAAACAAATGATGTCCTTTCTTCTGAATTTGATTTAACCCCTTGGGCGCGGCCGCGATTCTGCGCCTGCGGGCGATTTAGAGAGTGGGCGGGTTCATGACGGCCCCCACCCGTCATCAGCACACTCCCACTGTGATGCATGACGGCCGGGGGCCGTCATCTGCATGGAAGGGGTTAAAAACGTCCTATTCCTGGATTCGTTTTGGAATGCAATTAAATGCCTATTACAAAGCTACTATGCTGCCTTATTTTGTAGGAAGCATCCCTATGAATAAAAAAAACCACTATGCAAGACTCTGTTTAGCTCAATTTAAAACTGTGGAAATGCATTTGCACTCGATAAATCAAAGACTATCCTAAGTCTGTTGGTTTTGTCAGCAGGGCAAGGACAGCTTTTCTCATGTTTTTTGGTGTCTTCATAATCTTCTTGGTGAAAGAAGATCATTATTATTCATAGCTTTTCGCCCACTGGGAATTTGAAAGTGTACAATAGCAGTAAAAGAAAGTTTTAACAGTGTTAATAAGCAATTTACCTTGTTGTACGGTTCCTACTATTTCAGTAAGACTGTGCATTTTGGCAACATAAGCATCAAAATGATGTGGGACTGAGTCCACGCTCACCATCAGAATATGTTGACCTCATTCCAAGCTAGCTCACAGTGTGCCAACTGGACCTCTAACCTTACAAGGTACTGTATGGTGTCTGCAACCTCAGAACACGACAACCCTGATGCCTCAAGAAAATCATGGAAACAGATCCACCCTTTCATTGTTAAAAAGTAAAACAATTGGCATTTCAGATATTTATTCAAACAATTGAACTCTTGTGTAAAATACGCGTGAAGCAATGATTAATTGACTGAAGCAACGTTATCAGAGTTAAAAGAATGGTGAACAGAATGAACAAATCAACCATTGTGCTTTTGAGTTGATTATATGAATACATATAATTGCACTCCTACCAAACACTGCCTATCCTATAAAGCAAAGGGTGTGCAGGTTTGCCAGAATACCTTAGAGTGGTCTAACTCACCATTTACCTGCGAGTATTATCTGGGAGCCAGTCTTGGTGTATAACAGGCTGCTGTCCTTCTCAGATTAGCGACGGGATTCAGCTGGGCTAGAATTCCAGCATGGGGCGACTGGAAAACCCATCAAAATGCTCCTAATCAAAGGCTTGGTGCAGTTTACATAATGAACTGGACCCATTTCTTCTATGCCTGAGCTCTGGTCTGGGTGTCATGGTTGATTCTACCCACCTAGAGCTGTCGCCGAAACAGACAATAGCATACAACAACATTTTGCTCAATGTACCTAGTCCTTGTGCAGAATGTTCCAAGGCCTGATAATGTGTCTACGAAGAAGTGAAAGTGCTAATATACTATTTTCGGAGAACATTATCCCATTCAGGCACGCAAGCAAATTTGTGTTAAAACTCATATTTTAAAAAGATGTCAACCTTAAACATAAACATGTAAAAGGGAGGTGTTTGTGCCTGGGGCCTAAGTAACGGTCTTTGTCTTGACAAAATTCCTAAAATCAGTAGCAAAGAAATTGGACGCATTGACTCAAGAAGCAAAGCCATCTTAGAATATCATGGTTAAATGTCACAATTCCACACTCTCCTAGGAAACCAAATAATGTGAATTGCTAGATATGTTACGTTTTTATTAGGGACTTTAATTCTAGTGGTTTCAGTGGTTTTATATAGCACTATGATAAGTGATATCAGAGAAAAGGCTGTTGAATTTTCGGGATCTATAGGCGCTCAAGCAAAATTAACGTAAGTATTTGTCAGTAGTAATGGTGCAAGCAGGGAGGGGAGACCCTTAAGAACCCCTCATTTTAAGTGTAACAAAATCACCCTTATGAACATGAACACAAAATCCTGCGCACTCAGACAGAATCTCAACAACAATGTGACAGTAAATAGGATTGCCAAAAAAGAGAAATTTTATCCAACGTCGTTTTCATGGAGGTTCATGTATCTCCTTTTTATTAGGTCATCAAATCAGCAATAATATACAGCCAGCCGACATGTGTTTCGTTGTAGCACTGTACATACACAGTGACTACAGCTCTTCAGGGCTCAATGCTGAATCCTCAGTATTTAGGCCCAGTTCCGGTGATAATTCCAATCCGGAAGGGTATTCATATAGCACTATGATATTTTAACTCTTTTCTGTTTTTTAATTGTTCTAATGTTGTTATTCTAATGGTTTTAAGTAACTGCACAGTAACTCTTTGGTCACGCTTGCGCCAGCACCAACAAGTTGTTTGTGCTATGAGACAACAATAAGCCAGGATGCCTTGCATGAGATTTGTCCTTGAGCAGAGTGAGACAAACAACCTAACGAAGGCTGTCTAAAATATGTAATCTTGTGTACATTACATGTTCTGCACAGAAATATCCTGCTATATTTTTCTAGTCCTTTGTTTGCATCTGGTTTCACTTGGTGTTGGGATTTCACGGTAAGTGAAGTCTTGCTATTTTGCACTTCAGGATTTGTGTGAAAACGTATTGTTTTTTGTGCTGTTCCTAATTTGTGTAGATAATATGGTGTTTGGCATTCCTCTGTAAAAATCAATTTTTGAGCTCCACTCGTATCTGCTTTTGTACCAAATTAGCATTTGCACGCGAGAGTTGACTGGTGCTCCGCTTGTGCCGATTTTCACCACAGTTGGTCACATTGTGTTGCTTAGATGTCTGCACAAACGAAAAGCAAATCCAGGACATAGAAAGCGTGCATTCAGGGAGATGAGTCGGTTCCAAGGAGCTGCGATGCTGCAATGCAGTGAGGACCATCAGCGTCATTGAGGCTGCTGTCGAAGAGAGTTGCAAGGGCCTGCACAGAGGATTTGTCGCACAGCAGCAGTTCCAATGAGGTGCCAGGGTGCGATGTGACGTGGGTATTTGCGATGGAACCGATCCAGCAACTAGCCTGTGGGTTCAACAGATGCAGGTCCAGTCCTTTTCACCCAGGCAAGAGGGCAGCAGGCAACTTACACTCAGTCATGTGACCTGACCAAGGAACAAACTGCAGGCATAAATGGCTAAGGCAGGAAAATGCCAACCTTATAAAATTGTAATTTTAAAACTTGTAATTTAAATCGACTTTACCATAAGTTAGTATTCTCCATTACAATCCCATAGACACCAAACATGAACTGGTACATGTTCCTGTTAGAAATGGGATGTCTGGTTGGCTAAGGCATGCACCAAAGCCAGGCAGAAACCACCACTCTAGTCAGGGGAAGGGAGTTACCCGCTGAAGATAACCCCTGCTCACCCCCTGGGTAGCTTGGCACGAGCAGTCAGGCTTATCCTTATGTGTAAAGCGTTTGCGCAACACACACACAGCAGCAACACACTAGGCACACCACAAAAGAAACTCCACACAAGGTTATATAAAAAATAGCCTTTGTATTACTCATAAACACATTAGAATGTAATCACATATGTACATTGTGCCACCTGGCACTTAGATATCCCTTTACAGGGGACTGATATATAGGACAGGGCCAATCGGGCCGCTGTCAGAACCATCAGACCTGGTAAGTAATAAAAACAGCCATTAATTGCTTAGCACAAACACATTATGAATCAGTCACATTGGGCATCCCCCACATTATGCAGTAATCACATTTAGGCATAAACACATTAGGCCTAAACACTGGGCATAAACACCTTATGCATAGATAAGTAGTAACCACCCAGTAACTACTGGTGCAGACACTTTGCATAAATCACATTAGGCATAAATCACGTTTAGAAGTGTACCATAGTAACACTCCCCAGGTGCATACATCCCCTTAGAGCATTGCGCCCTACCAGCACATCAGGTGCTCACAGGCCAACTGGGGGTATTGTATTGTATTGTAATTGTATTTATATAGCGCTTACTACCCCTGACAAGGCATCAAAGCGCTTTTTCGGCGAGTAGCACACTACTCCGGGACCCATAGAGGATTAGTTTTGAATTAGTATAGTGAAACATGCAAGTACATTTTTAGTGGTGGACAGGTTAGTCAGTTATTTGGATTCGGATTCGGTAAGATAGCAGAATCTTGAAGCACGCTACTCCGGAAATCCATAAAGGATTAGTGCTGAAATAGTATGGTGAAATATGAAAGTAATTTGACTGGTGGATATTAGTCAGTTATTTGGAGTGAGAAGGGTAGCGGAGGGATAAAAGGGAAGAAAGGTTTGCAATCATGTAGCATCTGTTACCCCTGATGGGTGTTGAAGTGCTTTTCTGGCGAGTAGGACCCTACTCTGGAACCCATAAAGGATCAGTTTTGAAAAAATTAGTATAGTGAAGTATGAAGTAATTTGAGTGGTGGAAATGTTATTTGGTTATTTTGATAGAGAAGGGTAGGTTGCGGGATAGAAGAGGGAAAGAGGTTTGTATTTATATAGCGCTTGCTACCCCTTGATGGGGTTTTGAGGTGCTTCATTGGCGAGTAGCACGCTACTCTGGAACCCATAAAGGATTAGTGGTGAATTAGTATTGTGGAATATGGAAATTGAGAAGTGAACAAGTTAATCTGTTATTTTGAATGAAAAGGATAGTGGAGGGACTGAAGAGTGAGATTTCTTTATTTTTTTGAGGTCATAGCAGTAGGAGGCGGCTTTGGGATATATAAAAGGGGTTTTGGAGGGGAAGAGTCAGAGGGAAGAGTTTATAAAGGTTTGTTTTGGGGGATCGGTATAGTAAATGGAGGTGTCAGATGATACAAGGAGGGGTAGAGTAGGAGAGAGTCTAGGAAGGGTTATTTTTCAGGATCATAATAGTGGTATGGGGTTTGGGATACATGAGAGAGTGGATGTAGAGGATATATTGATATATGTATAGGGTGAGAGATAGGGTAGTGCTTTGGAAATAGTAGCAGAAAGAAGTTTGACATGAGTCAGAAGGTTGGGGCAGAGGATATATTGAGAGAAGTATAGGCTGAGAAATAGGGTAGAGCATTTGAAATGCGAAATTAGAAGAAAGTGATAAATATATAGATCCATAGGTACATTGAAAGTATATAGATGCATAGAGGAGGTAAGTATGTATAGATTAAAGATATTGATAGAGGTACAGGATGAGAAATAGGGGTGTGCTTTGAATATGCTTTTTCAGGAGAAAGGTAAAAGACACACAGATCCAAGTACATGGAAGGTACATAGATGCACAATGGAAGTAAGTACATGTAGACCAGGGGGCGTGGCCAAGCAGCATGGCCGACAGGACGTGAGCTCCACCAGCTCCGTCCCGAAGACCGTCTAAATCCTGCTATTTCTCCTGCCCGGACCCTCTCGTCTCCGGGAATGCACGTCGGAGAGGCAGTGGAAGTCCCGCCGAACTCCTGTGCCTGAGGGACCGGACCCTTGGTCGACAATCCGCCGCGATCTGCAGCCTGGCTGATCCTGAGGGCGGCGCCGGCGTGCTCCTTCACGCGACACCGAGGCTTTGGCCTACTTGCTGGGCCGGACTGCGGGTGATGTGAGCAGCTTGGGTCCGTAAATTGATGCCCGCCGGCTGCCCGCTGTGAGATCCTGGCCCGGACCGGGCGACGGCGGTGCCGGAGAACTGCGGCCCTACTGTGTTGCGGTAAGGAGGGGAGAGGGACGGAGGTGCCGGCCATCTTACGAGGCCCTGCCGGGCTGAAGTGCGGAGGGCCCGCCCCTCCCTGATTGCTGGAGCTGCACGACCGGAGGACGGGGCGCCTTCATCTGGGAGCGGGGGCTGTGGAACCAATCTGCCCTGGCCCCCCCTGTGGGGCGGAGGTGCGTGTGGGGGCCTTGGTCTGCTGTGATCCTCTCAGCGCCCGACCACTCTGGATCTGCCACTCCTGTGTCCCCTCCCGCTGCCTAGTATCCTGTGCCCTGGGGCAGATCGGGATCCCTGACACTCGTGGGACGCCGGGGGGGCTCACGGGGAGGCTGTTGGACCCGTGGACGTACGGCGCCCCTCCCCCGGCTGTCTGCCATTTGGACTTGGTTTTGGGCGGCCCCCTTGGGATCGGTGGCGACCGATAGAAGAGTCTGTCTGTGCCCCGCTCTGCCCTGCAAGCTGGTGGAGGTGAACCCGTGATACTGCGCTCTGGTGGCATCTGAACTGTGACCTGCGCTGCCTACTGCGATCTTGGTCTTGTGGACCCGGGCACTGCTTGCCCATTTTCTTTCCGGCGCTGTGGTGGTGCGCACTCTGCCCTGCTTGGGTGCCTTCCCGGAGGGCCCCGCTGAGAACATTGATCCCTGGGGCTGCAGATATGACAGGCCGGACTGGCCGTGGCCCCAAGGCTACCCAACCCAACACGATCACACAGTATACTACCCCTCGCCTGCCACCGCAGAGGATCACGCGCCAAACGGGCGTTGGAGATGGGGATGGGGAGTCACCGGAGCCGTCCAGGGCGGAACTTCTTAAGGCTATACAGGGTTCGCACACTGCCCTAGAGCGCCAGATTGAGACAGTGTCCGTGGACGTGAACCTTTTGAGGACTGACCTTCGCAAGGTGGCGGATAAAGTCTCGGACGCAGAGGGCAACATTACTCAGCTGCAGGGGGAGGTAGCGTCCCTACAGAAGTCACTCTCTCAGCTTGCCTCTACTACCCGAGCTTTGGAGAGACGCGCCGAGGATGCAGAAGGTAGGGCGCGCCGAAGTAACATACGGGTCCTGGGGGTCCCGGAGCGGCTGGAGGCAGGGAACCCTGAACGATTCCTGGAGACCTGGATCCGTGAGCATCTCTGTCCGGACGGTTTGTCCAGTGTCTTTATTGTGGAGCGGGCCCACAGAGCCCTGGTGCCCCCTCCGCGTCCTGGCGAGGCCCCTAGAGCCCTCATTGCAAAAATCCTAAACTATAAAGACCGGGACTGCATCCTCAAGGCGGCGAGGGAGTCGGGGCCCCACACGATCGAGAACAGTCGCATCTCCATTTACCCCGACTATACCCAGCAGGTGCAGGAGCAAAGAAAATCTTACTTGGGGGTCAAGCAGAAGCTACGCGCCATGCAGCTGCAGTATATGCTCTTATACCCTGCTAAGCTCAAGGTGCTCTCCCAGGGCCGGGCACACTTCTTTGAGACGCCGGCAGAGGTATGGGAGTGGCTCGAGATCAGAGGGGATGATCTGCCCCCGGGTGAGAGAGGAGGATCGCGTGAAGTGTGGGGGACCAGGCCGCAGAAACGACGACGTGGCAGGAGGAATCGCCGTTCTGGATCTCGTGATCCTCCTGAGACTCGGCCCACGGTGGGTCCGGACGGAGCCATATTGATGGAAGCCTCGCCTGACAAGACTGAGTCACGGTTGCATGGTGCGGCTGCACCTGATGACATTTTGGTCCCGGATACCCTGCTGGTGACGCCGGTGAACGCGGAGTCTGCGGGCCTAGTGGTCCCAGAAACTGCCTTACAGACTCTAGACTTGGAATGATCCTGGCCCTGCCTGCACTGACTCTGCTGTGCGATTGCTGTTGTTATGAGGTTCCTTATTGCCCAGTAGTGGTTTTAAAATCTCTGCTCGTTCAAAGTGGATGTAGTGGGTGATTGTCCACTGATCGATGCCTGCATTTGACGACTGGGTTGCATGTGCACCGAGTGGGGGGGTTGTGAGTGTGAGCTGCTCCTCCCGCGCTGCTGACTTAGGGGGGGAGAGGTGTCCGGGGTCGTATACCGGATTCTTTGGGTCTTTCGGGGAGCTGGGAGGGGGGGTGGGTTGGGTTGTTTTGTTGTGTGTGTGTGCGAGTGGAGAGTGTTGAATGGGGTGGCTGTGCACGTCCTGGCACGGGCGGGGGAAGGGCGGGGTGGCGTTTCTCGTTGTTGCTATCCTATTGCTCGTGGGTGGTGGGGTTTCTGGGGTTCCAGTTAATATTTCGTATGTTGGGGTTGTTGGGGGGCGGGATTTGGGGTGTGACACTGATGACACTGGCATTTGGCGCATGTTGCTTCTGCTTAGCGGGACGCTTGCTTTGTGCGATGCATTCTTGAACTTCTTTGTGGCGAGGGCCTACTGGCGACAGCCTAGGCTGTGTGTAAACTGTTGCCCGGCTGGGCATGTATCGTGGTCATGGGGTTTAAATTCTTGACGTGGAATGTGCGTGGCCTGGGTACGTGCACTAAGAGACACAGGGTCCTCACCTTCCTAAAACGCCATGGGATTTCAGTTGCTTGTTTACAGGAGACCCACCTGGATGATGATGGTGCGCAGCGCCTAGCCAAGAAATGGAGAGGCCAGCTATTTCACTCCTCATACTCTACATACGCTAGGGGGGTCCTAATCTGGGTGGCCCCTGGGGTTCCATGCGCTGTCCAATATGTTGATGCGGATGTGGAAGGCAGGTACATATTGGCGAAACTCAGATTGGACGATAAGGTCCTTCTGGTCTTTAACACGTACGCGCCGAACATTGATGATCCAGCTTTTTTCTCCCGCATGCAGGACCTGGTGGCTCCTAGCCTGGACGCGCCCCTCCTTTGGTGCGGGGACTTTAACTGTGTCCTACATCATGAACTGGACCGTAATCCACCCCGGGCGGGTACTAAGCCCCGTATGACGGCGTGTTTGCGGGATGTGATGCATAATATAGGGGCGATCGATGTCTGGCGCGCGTGTCACCCCACACAGAAGCTTTACACTTGTTACTCCCCGACCCATGGCACTCACAGCAGACTAGATAGAGTATTGGCGGCCAATCTCCCCTCCTCTCTCACGTTGACGGTCATGCACCAGGCTCGATACCTGTCGGATCATGCTCCGGTCACGTGCCTGGCGCAATGGCCTGACCGGACGGAACGTCCCCGCTCGTGGAGACTGCCGACTGATCTGCTTCAGGATCAGGTGGCCCGGGACCATGTGGCGACGTCCCTCTCCGATTATCTGGAACTCAACTGGGCGGGGAGTGACTTGTCCTATTCCACTAAGTGGGAGGCACTAAAGGCGGTCGTCCGCGGTGCATGTATGGGCCTGACGTACGGAGTCAGGAAACAACTACTATCAGACTTACAGACTGCGGAGGCGGAGCTCTTGCGTGTCCAGGCCCGCCCTGACCCGGACATCTCGGATCAGCGCGCGGAGGGCCTGGCCCTTGGATCGATCCATGATATTCTCACGAGGCTCGATCGCTTTTCGCTGGGGCAATATAGACAGAGGCTGCATCGAGAGGGGGATAAATCTGGCCGCTTGTTGGCCTGGATACTTCGTCGGGAGTTCACGGCTGAGCGTATAGTAGCCCTACGGGCGCCCAATGGCGATATGGTCCACTCGGAAGCTGCTGTACTCACGGTTCTGCGGGACCACCTGCGGGCTGTGTATGAGTCTGACCAGTCTATCTCTGAGGAGGTCTACCACCCATACCTCGAAAACATTGGCTTGCCGACCCTCCCAGAGGCAGCGGCAAAAGACCTTGATCTCAAACTGACACTCGGTGAAATCTCCGCGGCCGCCCTCCCACGAGCCAAAACCCCTGGCGGGGATGGATTCCCTGCAGAGTTTTATCATACGTTCGGGCACACCCTGGCCCCCCTCCTTTTGCAGGTTTACCATGAAGCCTTACGCACAGGTGACCTCCCACCCACCTTGAATCAGGGTGAGGTTTGTATGATCCTGAAACCGGGCGGTGACAGTACAGACCCCGCCTCGTATCGTCCTATCACCTTGATTAATTCAGATGCGAAAATCCTGATCAAACTGTTGGCCAATCGCCTTGCCCCGCACGTCGCTCAGCTCGTCCATCCGGACCAATGTGGCTTTGTTCCTGGTCGCAATACGGCGATGAACCTACGCCGCCTGAACCACGTATTGCACGAGGTCCGGGGGCGAGACACTCCCCATGTGCTGGTCTCCGTTGACCTGGCCAAAGCCTTTGACACAGTGCATTGGGGATACCTGATGCATGTACTTCTTAAGATGGGATTTGGTCCTGGCTTTCGAGAGTGGATACGGATATTATATAGGACGCCCCGGGCCAGGGTGCGTCTGGGTTCGGCCCGCTCTGATGAGTGGACGCTGGGGAGGGGCACCAGACAGGGCTGCCCATTGTCCCCCCTCTTATTTGCCCTCGCAATTGAGCCCCTGGCCATATCGGCCCGTAAGGAGTTGCAGGAATGGGGTATCGTGGTGGGGGACACTACAAATATCATCTCCCTTTACGCCGATGATGCGCTTTTCTACCTGACCTCTCCGCTGGAGGCCCTCCCCGCTCTGTTGCACCTCTTGGACCGCTTTGGTGCGGCCTCGGGACTGCGCATAAATGTTAACAAGTCCCTGGTGTTCCCGCTGACGCCTGATGATCTTGTCCCGCCGCCGGATTCTCACTGTGCGGGCCTCCGATGTGAACGTCTGGCGTTCCGGTACCTGGGTATTCAGGTGGCCGCCTCGGATGAGGCTCTTTTAACCCATAACATGGACAGGATCCTTGTGGCACTCCGCAAGTCCGTTGTATTCTGGAATACGTTCCCTCTCTCCCTTATGGGCCGTCTAGCAGTTGCCAAAATGGTGATGCTCCCTAGAGTTCTATATGTGCTGCAGAATACCCTATGCCCGTTGCCCCCCCGGGTGTTCCGCACACTGAATTCGCTCCTTACATCTCTCCTCTAGGCGGGTGGTCGCAGCAGAGTTGCGTTGCGTACGGTGACGCAATGTTGGGATGCGGGAGGCCTTGAGGCCCCTAGATTTGATTTATATTACTATGCTGCACAACTTCTCCCGGCGGCCAGATGGTTTGCTGACACTGAGAACTGGGAGTTGGCAATGTTGGCGGGAGTGGCTTCGGACAGGGTGCTACAGGAAGCACTAATGCAGGGTAGGGGCGCCGACGACGCTCTGCCCTATGTCGTCAGGCATACGGCCCGCATTTGGCAGCAATTCGTTGAACGAGTTTTGCGACGTGCGCCATTCCATAGGGAGCTCTCCCCTTGGATCCTGGCCCCAATTCTCAAGATGGAGGCGAATATGTCCTTCCGAGAGTGGCGCATGGGCGGTTGCGAGACACTTGCGGATCTCTATCCGGATGACTCGTTTGTGTCATTTGAGAGAGCAGCGGACTCGTTTGGACTGCGTGAGGGCCAGTACCTGCATTATGGATGTCTCCGGGATGTAGCCAGGACGACATGGCCCCAATTCCCAGAGGCGCCCGAGCTCACTAATACTCTGGACATCATCTTATCCTGTGGCAGAGGTAGGAGACTAATTTCCCTTCTCTACTCGGCAATGCGCAGGGACTCGACTCCCCCATTGATGCCGGCTTGGAGGGCTTGGGAGACGGACCTGGGGACTGAACTGGATCCAGCTCAGAGGAAGCGATTAGGAATGTTAACTCGAAAAGTCTCCTGTAATGCGCGTTTCAAATTGATACATTTTAATTTCCTCCATCGCACATATGTGACACCTGCCTCCCTCCACCGTATCTCCTCAGACAGGAGCCATAATTGCCCGAGGTGTAGGGCTGAACGGGCGGGATTCCTTCACCTGGCCTGGGAATGCCCCCTGGTACATGACTTTTGGGTGGAGGTGGTGGCACATATTACCCGGATTACACACCTTGCGATCCGACTGGAACCGCTTCACTGTCTGCTAGCGCTGGTGCCCAAACCCAGGAAGAAGGGTCTGTCCTACAAATTACTGCAACTCCTGTTGGTTCTGGCGCGCAGGCGGGTGGCCATTACTTGGATGGGACAGAGGGCGCCTGAAATCTCTAGTTGGTTGCGGGACGCTAGGGAATGGGCCCTAGCGGAGGAGACACATATGCTGAGCACACGCAGGGATGGGAAACTCCAGGAGGACTTACTCGCTTGGAGGGCCATGTGTATCGAGGGGATGGAGGAGAATGACTCAGACGCTACTAGCGCGGAGCTGTTTTCCTCCGCTTCCTCGGAGTCTGATGATGGTGGGGAGGGATCCGGGGTGCAGTGTCCTGAGGTGGTGTAGCAGTCCCCTGGGCCATGCCGATGTTCCTTGTTGCGTACGCTTGTTGATCATTGGGATTACCATTGACCACGTTCTACTAGGAGGACCGCTCTGTAGTAGGCCCTCGCCTACCTCTCCTTATGTGATTGCATCAATGCCACAAATGCCATTCATGGGGTTCTTGTTTCGGTTATGTTTTTGTTTGGATTGGTATAGCACCATGTAAGAAAATTGGCGAAGGTATTGATATTGACCAGGGGATTCTGGGAGCACAAGAGCAATTCCCTTCATTGTTTTGCAGGTTTAACGAGGTGCCGCCCTGCCCCCGGGATGTGGGCCGCACCTGGCTGTGTTCCTCCTGTTTGGATCTGACCTTATTGGTCCGAAAGTGTTAACTGCTTTTTCACTTGTATAATTTGTGCCTCTTTATTTGCTTCGCCGCCAAAAATAAAGTTTTTAAAAAAAAAAAAGTACATGTAGACCAAAGATGATTTAAAAAAAAAAATATTTATTTATTTACAACATAATTATTCTATATGTTTATATAAAGCAATACACAAAGATAGGTACATATCTATAGTGAAAATAAATGCTTATATTCAGTGGAATATGCTATACATTTATGTTTGCTTATGTTGCGTATGTGGGGTAAAGCCAATTCTTGAGTAGTTTTCTGAAGATAAGGTGGTTGTCGGTGGATCTCATGTTGGGTCGTAAAGAGTTCCATAGTTTGGCTGCTTGAACAAAGAAGGGTGTGCCACCCACGTTTTTTTTCTTGTGTCTTGTGATTTTGAAGCTAGATGCCCCTTTAGAGCGTAGGTTCCTTTGTTGAATGTGTTTGGTGATTTTATTCCTGATGAAGAGTGGTCCCATTCTATGTATTGCTTTGTGGGTGATACAAAGTAGCTTGAACATGGATCGTCTGGCAACCGGTAACCAATGCAGGGCTTTTAAGGCAGGTGAGATGTGGTCTCGTGGTTTGATATGCAAGAATAGTCTGGCAGCCGAGTTCTGAATCTGTTGTAGTCTTTTCATGGTCGTTAAAGGTGATCCATGGTAGAGGCTATTGACGTAATTGAGTTTGGACAGAACAAGGGAGATGGTAGCTTGGACCTTGTGTGGTAATCCGAAATGAGGGAAAATTCATCGCAGCGTTTTTATAGTGACAAAGCTTGATCTTGCTAGTTTATCCACTTGGGCATTCATCGACAGCTTGGTCATTCCGAGGTTTCTTACTTCCTTCGATACTTTAGGCAGTGATCCCAGTTCATCAAGCCAGGCGGCAAGCGGGTCGTAATGTTTCTAATCGCCACATGTGAGTATTTCCGTTCTTGAAGCATTCAGTTTGAGATTGCTCCAAGTCATCCACTGATTCACGGCTCTGAGCCAGCTGAAAATTGGGGATTTTTCAATGTCTTTGGGGCATTCCAGTTGAAGGAGTTTTTGCATGTTATCTACATAGTTATAGCACGTGAGGTAAAATTGATTGATCAGTATCGGTAATTACTTCATGGAGATGTTGAAAAGCATGGGCGAGATGATAGAACCTTGAGGGACCCGTGATTTTGTGCAGTATGGTTTGGACAAGAAAGGTGGGGTATGGATGTCTGGGACTTCCCTGCAATGCCCTATGTCCATCAAAAGTCAGGGCCCTAGGCTGCTGATGCATCACTCTCTCTGTCATCAGGCTGCCACTGCAGCAGGGTACAGGCCCAACAGGTCAGTACCAGAACTAGGGGGCGAGGGTGTAACTCACCCTTGTCTCTCCTGAGACACCACAAATGCCCCTAACGTTGCAGCTGCTGCGATCTGGCGGTAAAGCTGTGTACAATACCACAACTAATTACTCCAACTGACCAGATGATGGTCATTCAGAAAGCACTTAAGAGGGAGGACGCGAAGAATGAAGTGTGAGGGAGTTCGTGTTACTTCACCAGTAGTTACAAGCCGGGGACCGAGACCGAACAGGTTTGATGGCGGGGCAGGAGTCACATCATAAGGGTGGATGCCTTTGTTTTTTTGACAATATAACTTGAGAAGGACGTATCCAACTCTTCTGCTCTTTTGATCATTACCTCTTCACTCTCTTCTTGTGCTACTTTGGTACAGCTGGGTACACAACCCTTAGGCAGTAGCAATGCCTTGGGGCTCCTTTCACAGGGACCTTGCGCTAGTGCTCCCCTGCAAGGCCTACTCACCGGGCCTTCTGGTATCCTCTGTGAAGGACAACTGGTTGCGGGGTAAGGCGCGAAGCTGGACAAGGGGAGCCAACAAGGTTCTGTTCCTTTCTCTGGTTGCTGGCTGAGCCCGCAAGGCTCCGTCCTTCCTTAGACAGCGGTACGCTCTGTGACAGGCTTTAGGCAGTGCACGGGGCTCTCCTCGACAGGATAAACCTCCACCTGACCTTTGGCTCCGCCCACCACCAGGTGCAAACTTCTGCCCTTCTTCCGGCGACCTCTCCTGGACCACTCCTGTCGATAGGCGGAATTCGGCAACGGCCCGCCCACAACCTGCCTGCCTTCCTGCTTTTGCGGTCAGAGAATGCGGAGCGAAGTCTCCATAGAGGCTCAGATCCTTGGTCCCCCTCCTGGTGTGCTCTCTTCGGCGAAGCCAGGTGCCAAGGGGAAATCCGGCAGCGATCCGCGCACTCTACTGCAGCGGGGCCAACTACTTTGAACAGGAGGTATTTCAGCGCTCTCAAAGCGTTCTTATAAAAAATGATGAAGCCAAAAATGCTCCGCCTGCCCTCAATGTCAGAGGGCACAATCATTGAGTACCCAGTCTGTCTCTCTCCTCAGGACAGCGCTCTTTGTCCCCAAGTCCACAAGGGCAGAGCTGGGCACAGGCAGGCCTACACGGATGGACCCACATAAAGCAGCAGCTGGGTCCCACGCCTGTGTTTCCTGGCAGTTCAGCAGCCTGCCAGCCACCAGTTTGAGGTCAGCACCAAGCAGCACACACCTTACCGGGGGTCACAGCCCCAATATTTATACCAGCCAAGTCTTTGTTCTGCCCTGGCACAGGGCTTGAGGATCCAGTCAAAACCAGTTCTGGGGGGCACTCAATATTTTATTTACAGTACACAATAATCCCCTTTGACATTGCAGGTCCAGGCCCCAGACACACCACAGGGGGGCATAGCCAGCATTGTACAAGGCAGGCACAGACCTATTCAGGGTCAGGGGCTACTCCTCCCACTAATCCAAATGCAGATCTGCCTATTCAGCCTAGTGCTGACTCGCCCAGCACCTCTGGAGCCACTGCACCTCCCTAGCCCCTGTCACTCCAGAGCCAGACATGCAATACACATCAGGCAGGCACAAAGACACATAGCACACAGAAATGCCAACTTCTAAAGCAGCATTTCTAAAATAGTGATAATAAATATGCGCACAATATTATGCAGCATTTATTAACACTATTCCAAACATACCAAACTTGATCAAGCTGCTCCTCTCATATCAGGAATGACACCAAAACACTTATCAGGGAATCCCCAATGCATTCCTATGAGAGGGCAACCTCACAGTAGTGAGAAACCAAAATGGCTGTTTTTCACTACCAGAACATGCCACACAGTTAAGGCACATGTTCTACTTTTACCTACACTGCAACTTGCCCATAAGGCTAGCTAGGGCCTACCTTAGGGGTGACTGACATGTGGTGCAAGCAGCGCTGGAAGCCCACCATTAGCATTTAATTTACTGACCCTGGGTATCTGAGATACCACTTTACAAGGGACTGACAGGTAAATTAAATATGCCAAACAGGTGTAGACGAATCTTACCATGTTTACCACAGAGAGCACACACACTTTACACTGGACAGCAGTGCTAATGTGCCCAGAGTCCTAAAACCACCAACACCAGGTTAGAAAAAAGACTAAGAGAAAGGCAAAAAGTTCAGGGATGACCCTGCAAAAAGGGCCAAGTCAAACTGTTCCCATTTGTAAATGACAGCTTATTAAATGTAATGAGGTAATTCCAATGTTATCCTATGGGAGAGGTAGGCACTGCAGTGGTGAAAAACGACTTCAGGAGTATTTCTCTACCAGGATATGTAAAACTTACACACAAGTCCAACTTTTTAATTACACTACACCCTGCCCTCTGGGCTGTTCATAGCCTACTGTACGTTTGACTCATATGTATTAAAAAGGAAGGCTTGGGCCTGGCGAAAGGTTTATTTGCGAGGACGAAATGGCAGTTTAAAACTGCACACACAGGTTGCTATCACAGACTTGTTTTGAAATTCTTTTTATTGATGTGACAGGAAACATAACATGTTATATATTTTTCAATACCCATTGTCATTATTTGTACAATTTCACGTTCCTGGGTATATCCCTTTTCCCAGCCAGAACTTTTGCACTCTGTAGTTTGCCTATTTCTGTTACGGGGAATCGACCACCTGCAATCACAGACTTGAGACATGTTTACAGGGCTACCTAAGTGGTGTTATGTCCTTTAGGCTAGTCCTCTCATGTATACCCTTATTTGTCATACATTGTCCCAACCACACGACAATAATGATTCTAAACAGGTGAACTTTTACCCAGTCGCTTGCTCCTGTCCCTTCTACACCAGACTCTTAGTATTCTATCATAATCCCTGTACCTGACATACATAAACATGTCCCCAGGCACAGCATAATTATTCTGTATAAGGGTCACCACTTTTTTCATCCTTGGCAAACAGCCCACTGTGCATGATCGCATTTGTTTAGAAAAACATTTATGATATCTTTCAAAACCTTTATGATTGTTTTCTAAACATATTTATTATAGAAGAAACCCTGGAGTGACCATTTTAGTACATAAGAATCACTATTTGCAGTTGCGATTAATACCGAATAGCTAATTTATTGTGATCGTTTTGATGCATGCCATTTTGCGATTTCTAAAAAACGATTAATTAAAAATCACTTTCTATGAATCGCAAAACTTATGCTTAATGCATGTGGCCCATCGATTCTAGAAGAAACCCTGGATTTACCACTCTAGTTTATAAGACCCTTATATCCCCCTGCAAATCAGAGGAGAATTCCTTCCAAGCTGACACGGGGTCCTGAATGCTGAATCTTCAACATGCAGTGGTCTGACATCCCTTGTGCAGTGTCATCCTTGCAGCAGAGACGCGGTCCTTCGTTCTCATCAATCAGGGAGGGGATGGTTCTTCCCTAGGGTTTTCTTGGCTACATACATACATATACGCATATCCATGCTACACATTCAGATCTAGGCTAGATACATTTTGGCAAATTACTTAGGGCGTGCATGTTAGGAATATGCAAGTGCTACTGTTTTTATCTGAACTGCTTATGTTCACCTTATTAGCACTGTGGTATAAATGTATTTACTATTTACTATATTGGTACTAGCAATCTCTTTCATACTCTTCTGTCTCCTGATTGTCACAGCACCTATGTTTTACACATTGCTGTCGCTGGACCAATAAATACTTATTAAAATGTCCTAATCACCATCATGTGTATTTTCTGAGAGAAAGCACACACGAGTGTCTATGCAAAACGTACTGTACTGTTTTCCACAATCCCTGAGGAATCAGGGTTGTCATGTTCAGTGTTTGTCAGTAAGTACCTACACGACTGTAAGATACAGGGGGTGGTAGTGGCACTGTAGAGCTAGCTGCTCAAATGACTGACATCCTGTGGGGGTGTCCAGAAGCAGTTAGGACACTAAGGGCCAGATGTAGGAGCCCTAATACCGGTCGGTAACGGCCGAATTCGTCCGTTACCGACCGGTATTAGGGTTTCCAGATGTAGGGGGCCTATATTTTACCGATTCTGTAAAGTTACCGAATCGGTAAATTCACAGAATCAGTAAAATACCGAATCGGTATATTTACCGATTCGCGAAAACCACATGTAGGAGGCACTCCTAAGAGTGCCACAGGCCCTTAAAAATCGGTATTTTACCACCCAATCCTATTGGGTGGTAAAATACCGAATTCAGGTGTGCATGCACATCTGTACATGCACACCTGTGCAATGTGACACACAGACATGCCCTTAGGGCATGTCTGTGTGCCACATGGCACACAAGTCCGGAATTGGGGTGCTAGAGGGTGTCAAAGTGACACCCCCTGCACCCTTGCAGGATTCGGTATTTACCGATTCTGTAAATACCGAATCTGTATTTCCCATTGATTCCGATGGGCTTCAAGGCCCATAGGAATCAATGGGAAATACAGATTCGGTATTTACAGAATCGGTAAATACCGACTCTTACAGATTCAGTATTTTTTTACCTACATCTGCCTCCTTCCAATTTATCGACTCTTAAATACCGATTCGGTATGAGTCGGTATTTAAGAGTCGGTAAATCGGAATTACCTACATCTGGCCCCAAGCCCTCAGTTTTTTTAAAATGTATTTATTTATTTATTTATCACAGTGATCTCAATACAGACTGTAAGTCATGAGCGTTGCTGCTTAAATAGCCAAGAATAAAACCTCATACGCCCTTCAGATCAAAACACAGCCTTTCTGCCCACATCCCAGAGGCCGGGCGGCGTTAACCTGTGGGCCATCATAGATTAACACAGTGTCTGGGCTTGTAGCGTCGAACTTTCAGTGTCGGAATCACATTTGCAAGTGACGATGCAAAATTATTTACAAAAGGCAACTATAATAAGAAAAAGGAAAGAAAAAAAAAACCCAAAGAAAACCACAAACTAGAGGTGTCTACCCATCAGCAACTTCGCTCCATACTTGTGATGCACAATCTATATTGTTACATAATACAAGCCAGCAGGGACCAAACCACGGTCTCAAGTGCGCAGCAAACACCAGCTGTAACCTCTCCTATCAATCAATCAATCAATGAATTTGTAGAGCGCTCTGCTCACCCGCTAGGGTCTCAAGGCGCTGGGAGGGGGGTGCTGCTACTGCTCCTAGACACCACATATCTACCGTCCGGGTCCGCTGAGAGCTCACTTAGTGTATAGTCAGATTTCGGGATTACCCATGTCAGCACCCCTCGCGCATGGGACGTGAAACCAGCCACATTGATCTGCCCCCCCAGCCCCCTTGCTTTCAGTCTAGGGCTATTCACAGGCAGATGCGACCTGAGGTCGTTGAGGGATACCGGTTCCCCCCCGCTGGTCAGATAGGGTGACAGCTTGCTCCAGTGTCAATTCCTCCAGCGTGTGCCAGGCGCCCCCCCGTCGCCGCACTCGGCGCACCCGCAGCCGCACGTAAGGTGACGCCGTCGGGCGGCCCCACTACTGCAGGCCGGTGCTTCTCGGCCTATGTCGGCTCCGGGGTGTCTAGTGCGTCAGTGCGGAACACAGCCGCCTCCGAGTCCAGGAGTCGGATAAGAGTTGTCGATCCGCGTCACCAGCAGTCTCAGCAAGTGTTCATAACCGCCAACACCCGCGGGGCTCAGTATAATTTAGGATAGTGAATCGGCTCGGCGGAGCCCTAGAGTCAAGCGTCCATTCTAGACTCGAGCCAAGCATCGCCCCACCAAGCCCTCAGTTTAGGTCATCCAAAAAGCGCAGGTCCTGGGGATTCCTAGGAACTACATGACCTGGCGCTACAACGGTGGTTTGGTTCTTATATTAACAATTAAAATCTGAGTAGTTCAGTCGTGCTTTCTCAGAAAACCCTACTCACACATTTTCAGAGACGTCTGATGTGGGAAGGGAAACCCTCCTCAGCTAAGCAGATATTCTCTGTGTATTGGCTGAAGGTTTAACAATATTGTAACGGTGGAAGGTATCCACACTGTGCAAAAAATCTAAAATATCTAAAAACATTGAATGGCTGAGCTAACGAGCATTGGTTCAGGGAATGGGGTAGAAGAGTTTGCTAACGCTCTCAACATCACAGAGAACTGTAGAAATGCAATAACCATTACATTGATGGAACATGGCATACCATCAACAGGTGGCTGTGTTACCTTCGTGATTAAGGCACACGAGGGTTCGGATCAGAGGTATTCTATTCCTGGGTTCAGTTCCCACCTGCAGATCCACAGACTAAATTGTTCCACATATGCATTATAGTTGAACCACCAGAAGAATACATTCCATACGAAGACATTAACGTCCTGGTAACTTACCAGCAACACAGGAACTGGTTTAAAGGCACCCTCCCACACACAACATTTGTCATGCGACTCCGTCCACTCAGTTTAGATGGAGCGGCTTGGCCGGTCTTAGCGACAGAGAAAGATAAACTACCAGTGGATGAAGTCCGTGCAATGTACAAAGACATAGTCAGCCTATACAGACACATTGTCCAGTTTGCCATGCGAACATAAACAGTCCAACCTGTGAGAAGTGTTCCAGTTGGTCTGCATCAGACCACACCCACCATTAACCCACAGACACTAAAATCAGTGATAGGAACAATACCTTCCAAACGAGAGCATATCCCGTTCTGGATAGCACAAGAAATAGCACAGCTGGAAGCAGTATTTCCCAATAAGGGTCCGCAGGAAAAACATAGAATGCTAACCATTTGCTTACCAATGGGGATGGATCCCTCGATTGAGGATTGTACCACTTGGGGAGCAATCTTTGCTGCCTTCTACATCGGAATACACAGTACCCTTTCCATAGCAGTCCTTCTAGAAGTATTGAAACAGATACAGAATGAGTACAGGGTAGGACCGGCCCTTGTCATGGGGATGAAACTGATGGGTAATTTTTCCCAAGTCTCTGCAATCATGCTGAGCAATGTAAAGGGGAGGCAGCAGCAGTGGCCATACACAGCCGCCTAAGGGGGATAGCACCTATAAATAAGGAGCGAGAATTACCAAAAATTATCGAAGAAACCTATGCTGCATTAGGTAGAGATAATTTGGGAACCAAAGCAGGGAAGCCACAAATGGCAGGTAGTCCCAACAAGGCTAACTCGAAGCAAGCACCCACTTCTTCTAAATAGAAATGTGAAAATAAAAAGTAAAAAAATAACAATTCAGAAAAGAATTCACGATCGGGGGGGGGGGGTTTCACCAACAGGAGTCCTCTGAAAAGAGGGATTACCTTAGGAATCTTGATAACATTAGGAAACCTGACAGGTGTTAGGACACTGATACATGTTCCTTTTGTTCCTTTCAGAGTTCATCAAAAAGTTCGGAGAAGGAGGGGCGATCAGAACAATAACTGAAGATCGACCAAAAAAAAAAAGGGAACACATCGAAATTCAGATGATATTATCAAACAGGAAGAGCAACCTAAAGCAAAACCTCAATTCAAAAGAAGAAAGTAGCTGGCTTGAAAATTAGACATGTCCAGGTTACTGAGGACTCTGAACTGGGAATGGGCTTTGACGATGCAAGACAGCGCGGCAGAAGTAACAATAGCTCACCAGAACCTAACGGATTTTCTGGTGACAGCAGTATCGAATGAACACATGGCGATGGAAACACCTGACACAAGAATTAGTGTCCCACATAGACTACGTGAAATCACACTCCAAATAGAGGGGGCCATCTCAAGAAATGTTAAAGGAATCTTTTAGGATAACTTAACACATGGATATGACATACTGCTGGCAGAAAAAGATTGGCCGCCTGAGTTTGTGATGATTTGCCCAAAAGCGCAATTCTGCTTGCTTTCTCTGACCTCGTTCCAGAATCTTTAAAACATTCATAAGCGCAGGAGTGGGGATAACGCTATCTCCAGCATTATACCGCAACCATGTAGGGTTGGACGTGGAGTATACTCGCCACGAAATCCCATTAATATCTACCCCCAATCCACAGAGACAGTACCCAATTAAAAATGATGCAAAAAGACAGGTCAAAGAAATCCTAGACCAACTCGAATAGCAAGGTGTGATTGAGACTTGCACCTCCCTTATGAACAATCCTTTGTTTCCCGTAATAAAACCTGACAACACATATTGTCTAGTTTTAGATTACCGACATTTAAACACATGGACCTGAACATTTGCGGTTCAAAATTTACATAGTGCTGCATTAATTAAGAACATTGTGCAGAACAAATACAAAACAACATTCAATATTAGAATGGATTCTTCTGCCAAAATATAGCCCCAGAAAGCAGATATTTTTTATTTTATTTTTTTTTTAAATTCAAAACCTTTATTGAAAGAATTTTCAGACACATTCCACTGAGCAACAAAGCAGTCCAAATTGCCACAGGAAAAATCAAGTCATGCAGTCAGAAACAAGTAGATAACCCCGTGCCACACACAGGAACATGTTAAAATTCCAATCTCAGCATCTCTACCAGGGGGGACCCTCCCCTCATGAGGGGACACACATATGGGAAAGGTATCAGTAGGGGGTGCCGGGAGGCAGGGGGGCCAAAAAGGAGTGAGGAGGCAGTCACTGGCCAGCACCGGCTGACCGGAGCACGGGAGAGGCAGCACCACTGGAGTGGGAACGGGAATGGAGATAAGTCACTAGGGGGCCCCAAATGTCAACAGAGTTTGACACCGCAAGGAGTCCTCCAGTCATCCTTCAGCTCTAGGAGCAGGTCTGCGACCCTACCACATGGCCACCCTATGCCTAGCCAGGACCAGCAGCATCACAATCAGGCGTCGGGAAGCATCGGGACAGAATTTTACAAAACCGAGGAGACACATTGGAGGGTCAGGATGCACTGTGCTGCCAGTAATTTCAGAAATAGTAGAACACACTTATCGCCAGAATTCAGAGACCTTAGGGCATAACCAAGCCAAATGTGCAAAGTCCACGTCAGGGGCAGCGCAGCGCATACAAGTGTCCTGTGGAATAAGCCCAGGCCTGTGGAGCTGAACGGGGGTGCGGTATAACCTATGCAAGTACTTAAAAGAAATCAGCCTGAGACAGTAATTGGGTGACTACTTCTTTGTTTGGTTACAACAGTATATCCAGTCAGCCTGCGCAATGTCCATACCCAGATCAGCATCCCAGGCCTCCTGCACCCTATCCAAAGAAATAGAGTTGGATGTCAGACTAAAAGCATATAATTTAGTAACTAATTTATGTGGGGACGGGGTGCATACATGAAGTCCAGAGCCGGCATGGTAGGCGGGGGCTGACAGAATGAACCGCCGCTGCGCACAAGGCTGTGGAGAAGGGGCAGGGGATGCAATATCCGTTCGACAGCAACGTGATGTTGATAAGGGTTAGGGTGGATCCAAAAGTGCAGAAAGCTGGCCTAGGTGCACAGGGCATAGATTCTGAAATCCGGAGCGCCCATACCTCCGACAGACATGGGGAGAGTGAAGATGTCGTATGCGACTCTTGGTTGTTTACCCGCCCAAACAAGTGAAATGATAAGGGAGCGTAATTTGCGAGAAAAATGAGAGGTGAAAGGGATGGGGACATTCAAAAACAGATTTAGGCAGTACCACCATCTTGGCAATGGCGATCCGGCATGCAAGGGATAGCGAAGCCAGCTCCAAGCTGGAATCTTAGATATTTGACAGCATTCTCTGCCCTAGGCACTCAGCGATATTTTTGTCATTGGCCCAGCCCAGGGCTATTCTCTGCAAGAGTGTCAGAATTGTTACAAACGTGATGAGGAGGCAGTGTCCTGTGTAGATGATATCTATCTGACGGACTATTATTTACTTCAACACTTGAGCAGGGTGAACAACATAATTGTGAGATTTGCTAATTTGGGCTACAAATGTAATTTCAAGAAATCAAAAATTGCCCATCTCAATGTCATATTTTTGGGATATGAGCTTTCAAGTGAAGGCAAGAGCTTGACTGCTAACTTTTTGGAAGATTGCCTGCTGCTCCAACCTCCTAAGACTCTCAGAGGCTTGCAATCCATTTTAGGATTTTTAAATTTTGGAAGAACATACATTCTAGATTATGCAGGAAGAGTAAAACCTTTCTACGACTTAATCAGACCTGATTTCACTACACACCAGTGGACACAAGAACATACAGATACTCACTGATCTGTTCAGGCTGACATGATAGAATCAAAACGTCTGCACACACAGGTGAATTCTACCAACTTGGTGATCCGGGGTGGTCCCGGGTTTAGCAGGATATACCACTTTCAATGATGGTGAGACAGTCCCCATTGCATACAAATCACATTTATACACAAATGCGATTTGCGGCAACTGTAAAAATATTGACAGCAGTACAGACTGCAGTAGTGAGAGAAAGAGCACTAGCACAGGGCAAATGCATTATTGTTGTAACCCCAGTACCAACTTTAGAAGCTGTTACCAAAGCAAGCATTCCAACTGTGAAAGCACCGCATCCGCGATGGATATAATGGGCTAATTCTCTAACTGCAACAGATGTAGAATACAAATACGATTCCACAATAAAAATACAAGTGTTCCTGCAGTACGAACAGTAATACCCTCTCCTGAATGAAATCTTGCCTCTAGAGGAATATGAATACATCATTTATACTGAAGGTTCTGCTCAGCCTACCATTGGGAATAAACAACAGTGTAGTGCAGAATGTGCGATAGTGAAGGGACGTATGTGGGACGGACGGTATGTTCCATCCCAGCAATATGAGTACGCAATCACTAGGAGATTGCACAGCACAGTTAGCAGAGCTGAAGGCCCTGATACTAGCACTACAATATACGGATCGGGAATTCCCCACACTAATAGTGTGCAATTTGTTTTACTGTGTGCAGTCGTATAATTAATATTTTCATTACTGGGGCCAGAATGGGTTTAGCGTTGCACAATTTAGCATAAGCTGTTATGGGAACAAGTGTCAAAACTGAAAGCATGCCTGCCATGGGTTCAAGTTATTCACACCTTGAGTCATCAACATGTTGGCGTACACGTTGAAGGGAATTCACTGGCTGATGAAGCCATCAAGGTGACAGTGTGACCTGCTGTCGTTGCTGCAATCACTCATTCTAGCACGAGGATAGATGGAGACATACTGATAGCTGTCAACGCCTGAAAGAATGTCCTGCCGTCCCGAAAGGCTTTCCACTCAAATATTCCTACAAATTAGATGCACAAAACACACCGTATGCTCAAATTCCAGGAGTGGGGGATAGATTTATACCTAACATGGATAGGAGATTAGGTTTATTTCTAGCTGCACACGAGGGTCTGGGCTCAGCACATGCAGGATTCACTGCTACAATTTCATTACTGAAGTGTCGATTCTGGTGACCAGGTTTGTCTAAACAAACCAAGGCTTATGTCTTAAAGTGCGACAACTGCCAGCAGATGAAAGGTTCCACCGTAACATGGCCACCACAAACACCATTACTCATTCAGACAGACCTCTCGCATGCGTCTATTTGGATCACAGCGGCCCCTTGAATTCAGATGGGGCTTAGAAGTACATCCTGGTGGCAGTGGATTCATGCTCTACATTTCTATGGGTTTGGACTCAGCACTCGGCTGACCCTCGAACTGTTATATGCGCAATTGGCACATCACATTCTGACCATGGCCTGTGTTTAGCTCTCGGGTTTACAAGGAAACCATGGAAAGAATGGGCATGGCCTTGCGGTACCCCTCTTCCTACCATTCCGAGGGAAATTCGGTGGGGGAGAGGAAAAACTGGAACCTAACGCAATCCTTAACAGCAAGTGTGTTAGGTGTGGGTGGTAGTTGGGTCAGTCACCTATATGGGGTCCAGAGAGCACTATACAATATGCCAAGAAAATCGTTGGGGGTGCCTATCCCCTATAAGATCCTGTTTAGGACAAGAAAGTGGGTACCTGATCTCGATTGTGCCAGCACAGTGGCGGATGTAAAACCATTTGAATTGAATGATCTTTTGGCTGTTTTACAGTAACTCAATGAATTCCGGGCATTACAAAGCAACGTCCCATTAAAAGGGACCACCACTGGGGAAGTGAAACCGGTTCCGGCAAGACCTGCCCTGATCCCGAAGATTGAGGACCTGGTCCGACAAAAGATCGTGGATGAGAAGGAGTTTGAGCCATCCTACAGAATACCTGTAGCTGTCCTGGCGGTTCAAGGAATAAGAACAGTACTTCTTCTGCCTCTTGCCGGCAAAAAAGAAAAAAGTTTTGTCTCCATTGATCTGATCAAACCACATTATGTGGCTGATTCTCAACAGTAGGCCGTGTGGAATCCTGGGTAGCCGCAG
Organism: Lissotriton vulgaris; assembly: GCF_964263255.1. Lineage (NCBI taxonomy): Eukaryota > Metazoa > Chordata > Amphibia > Caudata > Salamandridae > Lissotriton > Lissotriton vulgaris. Next base: position 784,101,092 of record NC_141699.1, read on the forward strand.
ATCTCCTCTCTCTACAATACAGGAAGTTCAGATGGAAAGACGAATAACGTTAGTTAGTTATCTGCTCAAGATGCCGGAGTAGCCAATAAGGGAGTACAAATTACACCTGTTGAGACAAAACAACATCCAGAGTAAACTGAAAAGCAAATTGCAATTCGGCCCAATAATGACATTTACATCAATGTAACTTCACAAGAAGCAACTGCCAGTTCTATAAACACTCCTGCGCTCCCAAAGATAGATCCAACTGAGTCTGGCTACTTCATCAACTTCAATGACTTTTCTTCAGATCCAAGTGAACCTGAGCAAACGCCATCCATTTCTAAAAAAGTAAAAGTCTGATAATTCTATCTCTGGCTAAAAAAGACTTACTTTGTGGCCCCTTGGTTGTGACTTTGGTTTGCATTAGTTAACCTGTTCCTGTTAATTTAGATTGATATAGTAACTGTCTTTTTCCTACTACTGAATGGACATTACCTCCCGCAATACTCTGCAGTATAGCCTGTGACCTTGCTCCTGAAAACACATACACCAGCACAACATGAACAAAGAGACTTGTCCCTAGTGAATATTAGAGCAGATCCAGTACTGGGTGGTATAGTTTGGGATAGGGTTTCCTATGATATATTTGGTCCTACTGAACATTTGAAAATTCCACACGTATTTAAAATTTCATTGAATGATTTTTTTACCCCGGGTACACTCTCTGATGATTGGGACATTGAAACTGTAAATATTTGCTCTCAGATTTAGAACAATCTGCTGCACTTTCTTACAGGGAATTGTATGAAGATACACCTGACTTTGACAGAATGTATTGTTACCAGCATTATGGTCATCACTTTTTGCACAGAGCTAGTGTTCTAGGCTCTGTCAACACTTACCATCAATGGGAACATTGCCCGACACCTCCGAAAGGTAGTTCTGCCACATTCACACAGAAATTGGCATACTTTTCAGGTTTCATTACAGCAGACCCAATGTCATACTACTATAACCTAGTACAGACGAATGAAACATCGAAGAACATTATGCTGACAAACACCAAACTTATATGTTCAGCACCCTTTATCTACTGTCTATACACGGTTTCGACTATTGGAGGGACACAATAGACACAAAATCCAGCTGGGGAAGAAAGATTGCAAGGGTAGGGGTCCCAGTTTACGTGCTTCTTAGTACACATAGAAATGCTAAAACCTAATCCAAATATAATTAGTAACAAAAATGGTAATGAGTGATGTTATTTATTCACATCCTCATTCACATACATTTAATGTACAAACATAGTTCATATGAGTAAACGTTGTGCCCAAAGTGGGGAGTAAGGAAAAGAGGGAAGGGGGGAGGGGGTCAGTGGTTTGTGAGGATCAGGGTTGTGTGTGAGAAGTAGTTTCAGAAGTCAAATGTGATCAAACAAATACATTGCTGGTTGGCATAGCCACATAAATCTGTAACAATGATACAATCCTATCCCGTAAGGTAAAACACAGTAACAATAATCTATTGTTCATGGGTAGGTCTTGTAAAAGAAAGTCGACGTTTCGCCCCTAGTGGGTGTAGGTTGAGTTGCACCTTACTGTGGGGTCTGCTTCAGGACAGATACGTGATGTGGGGTGGGGGGAACCTAAAGATTAACGAGAGAATAGAGATGAGCTAACCAAGAACCTAATTGGGGAGTTCAAAAAATGAAGGGTATAATTACCAAAATGCCACCTTGATTGTGGGCATGGAGAGAACACTGCTGGAACAACGTTGTTGTGAGCGTATAGTGTTCTACCTGACTACGCCTCGGCTTCAAGAGCTGAGTGAGCATTGGTTTGGCTAGACTGTGTACTGCCTTTGTTCTGTTGCCTCTTCTGCGGATTCAGATACATGTTCGACCTGTGTCAGACACTTTTATTGGTTGCGCCACAGGACATAGACATGCTACTGGAGCCCTTGCAGACCCACGAGTACAGTTGTCCACAGCGTATTCCCACGTTGATGACAACATTTCTCCTCCAAGGGATGCTTCAGCTCCTGTTGGAAGGGAAATCAGCTCTGCTCCTGTGGTACAGGCATTGGTTCCAGGTGTGCACTTCTTTGTTTGGTTACAACAGTATATCCAGTCAGCCTGCGCAATGTCCATACCCAGATCAGCATCCCAGGCCTCCTGCACCCTATCCAAAGAAATAGAGTTGGATGTCAGACTAAAAGCATATAATTTAGTAACTAATTTATGTGGGGACGGGGTGCATACATGAAGTCCAGAGCCGGCATGGTAGGCGGGGGCTGACAGAATGAACCGCCGCTGCGCACAAGGCTGTGGAGAAGGGGCAGGGGATGCAATATCCGTTCGACAGCAACGTGATGTTGATAAGGGTTAGGGTGGATCCAAAAGTGCAGAAAGCTGGCCTAGGTGCACAGGGCATAGATTCTGAAATCCGGAGCGCCCATACCTCCGACAGACATGGGGAGAGTGAAGATGTCGTATGCGACTCTTGGTTGTTTACCCGCCCAAACAAGTGAAATGATAAGGGAGCGTAATTTGCGAGAAAAATGAGAGGTGAAAGGGATGGGGACATTCAAAAACAGATTTAGGCAGTACCACCATCTTGGCAATGGCGATCCGGCATGCAAGGGATAGCGAAGCCAGCTCCAAGCTGGAATCTTAGATATTTGACAGCATTCTCTGCCCTAGGCACTCAGCGATATTTTTGTCATTGGCCCAGCCCAGGGCTATTCTCTGCAAGAGTGTCAGAATTGTTACAAACGTGATGAGGAGGCAGTGTCCTGTGTAGATGATATCTATCTGACGGACTATTATTTACTTCAACACTTGAGCAGGGTGAACAACATAATTGTGAGATTTGCTAATTTGGGCTACAAATGTAATTTCAAGAAATCAAAAATTGCCCATCTCAATGTCATATTTTTGGGATATGAGCTTTCAAGTGAAGGCAAGAGCTTGACTGCTAACTTTTTGGAAGATTGCCTGCTGCTCCAACCTCCTAAGACTCTCAGAGGCTTGCAATCCATTTTAGGATTTTTAAATTTTGGAAGAACATACATTCTAGATTATGCAGGAAGAGTAAAACCTTTCTACGACTTAATCAGACCTGATTTCACTACACACCAGTGGACACAAGAACATACAGATACTCACTGATCTGTTCAGGCTGACATGATAGAATCAAAACGTCTGCACACACAGGTGAATTCTACCAACTTGGTGATCCGGGGTGGTCCCGGGTTTAGCAGGATATACCACTTTCAATGATGGTGAGACAGTCCCCATTGCATACAAATCACATTTATACACAAATGCGATTTGCGGCAACTGTAAAAATATTGACAGCAGTACAGACTGCAGTAGTGAGAGAAAGAGCACTAGCACAGGGCAAATGCATTATTGTTGTAACCCCAGTACCAACTTTAGAAGCTGTTACCAAAGCAAGCATTCCAACTGTGAAAGCACCGCATCCGCGATGGATATAATGGGCTAATTCTCTAACTGCAACAGATGTAGAATACAAATACGATTCCACAATAAAAATACAAGTGTTCCTGCAGTACGAACAGTAATACCCTCTCCTGAATGAAATCTTGCCTCTAGAGGAATATGAATACATCATTTATACTGAAGGTTCTGCTCAGCCTACCATTGGGAATAAACAACAGTGTAGTGCAGAATGTGCGATAGTGAAGGGACGTATGTGGGACGGACGGTATGTTCCATCCCAGCAATATGAGTACGCAATCACTAGGAGATTGCACAGCACAGTTAGCAGAGCTGAAGGCCCTGATACTAGCACTACAATATACGGATCGGGAATTCCCCACACTAATAGTGTGCAATTTGTTTTACTGTGTGCAGTCGTATAATTAATATTTTCATTACTGGGGCCAGAATGGGTTTAGCGTTGCACAATTTAGCATAAGCTGTTATGGGAACAAGTGTCAAAACTGAAAGCATGCCTGCCATGGGTTCAAGTTATTCACACCTTGAGTCATCAACATGTTGGCGTACACGTTGAAGGGAATTCACTGGCTGATGAAGCCATCAAGGTGACAGTGTGACCTGCTGTCGTTGCTGCAATCACTCATTCTAGCACGAGGATAGATGGAGACATACTGATAGCTGTCAACGCCTGAAAGAATGTCCTGCCGTCCCGAAAGGCTTTCCACTCAAATATTCCTACAAATTAGATGCACAAAACACACCGTATGCTCAAATTCCAGGAGTGGGGGATAGATTTATACCTAACATGGATAGGAGATTAGGTTTATTTCTAGCTGCACACGAGGGTCTGGGCTCAGCACATGCAGGATTCACTGCTACAATTTCATTACTGAAGTGTCGATTCTGGTGACCAGGTTTGTCTAAACAAACCAAGGCTTATGTCTTAAAGTGCGACAACTGCCAGCAGATGAAAGGTTCCACCGTAACATGGCCACCACAAACACCATTACTCATTCAGACAGACCTCTCGCATGCGTCTATTTGGATCACAGCGGCCCCTTGAATTCAGATGGGGCTTAGAAGTACATCCTGGTGGCAGTGGATTCATGCTCTACATTTCTATGGGTTTGGACTCAGCACTCGGCTGACCCTCGAACTGTTATATGCGCAATTGGCACATCACATTCTGACCATGGCCTGTGTTTAGCTCTCGGGTTTACAAGGAAACCATGGAAAGAATGGGCATGGCCTTGCGGTACCCCTCTTCCTACCATTCCGAGGGAAATTCGGTGGGGGAGAGGAAAAACTGGAACCTAACGCAATCCTTAACAGCAAGTGTGTTAGGTGTGGGTGGTAGTTGGGTCAGTCACCTATATGGGGTCCAGAGAGCACTATACAATATGCCAAGAAAATCGTTGGGGGTGCCTATCCCCTATAAGATCCTGTTTAGGACAAGAAAGTGGGTACCTGATCTCGATTGTGCCAGCACAGTGGCGGATGTAAAACCATTTGAATTGAATGATCTTTTGGCTGTTTTACAGTAACTCAATGAATTCCGGGCATTACAAAGCAACGTCCCATTAAAAGGGACCACCACTGGGGAAGTGAAACCGGTTCCGGCAAGACCTGCCCTGATCCCGAAGATTGAGGACCTGGTCCGACAAAAGATCGTGGATGAGAAGGAGTTTGAGCCATCCTACAGAATACCTGTAGCTGTCCTGGCGGTTCAAGGAATAAGAACAGTACTTCTTCTGCCTCTTGCCGGCAAAAAAGAAAAAAGTTTTGTCTCCATTGATCTGATCAAACCACATTATGTGGCTGATTCTCAACAGTAGGCCGTGTGGAATCCTGGGTAGCCGCAGATCTCCTCTCTCTACAATACAGGAAGTTCAGATGGAAAGACGAATAACGTTAGTTGGTTATCTGCTCAAGATGCCGGAGTAGCCAATAAGGGAGTACAAATTACACCTGTTGAGACAAAACAACATCCAGAGTAAACTGAAAAGCAAATTGCAATTCGGCCCAATAATGACATTTACATCAATGTAACTTCACAAGAAGCAACTGCCAGTTCTATAAACACTCCTGCGCTCCCAAAGATAGATCCAACTGAGTCTGGCTACTTCATCAACTTCAATGACTTTTCTTCAGATCCAAGTGAACCTGAGCAAACGCCATCCATTTCTAAAAAAGTAAAAGTCTGATAATTCTATCTCTGGCTAAAAAAGACTTACTTTGTGGCCCCTTGGTTGTGACTTTGGTTTGCATTAGTTAACCTGTTCCTGTTAATTTAGATTGATATAGTAACTGTCTTTTTCCTACTACTGAATGGACATTACCTCCCGCAATACTCTGCAGTATAGCCTGTGACCTTGCTCCTGAAAACACATACACCAGCACAACATGAACAAAGAGACTTGTCCCTAGTGAATATTAGAGCAGATCCAGTACTGGGTGGTATAGTTTGGGATAGGGTTTCCTATGATATATTTGGTCCTACTGAACATTTGAAAATTCCACACGTATTTAAAATTTCATTGAATGATTTTTTTACCCCGGGTACACTCTCTGATGATTGGGACATTGAAACTGTAAATATTTGCTCTCAGATTTAGAACAATCTGCTGCACTTTCTTACAGGGAATTGTATGAAGATACACCTGACTTTGACAGAATGTATTGTTACCAGCATTATGGTCATCACTTTTTGCACAGAGCTAGTGTTCTAGGCTCTGTCAACACTTACCATCAATGGGAACATTGCCCGACACCTCCGAAAGGTAGTTCTGCCACATTCACACAGAAATTGGCATACTTTTCAGGTTTCATTACAGCAGACCCAATGTCATACTACTATAACCTAGTACAGACGAATGAAACATCGAAGAACATTATGCTGACAAACACCAAACTTATATGTTCAGCACCCTTTATCTACTGTCTATACACGGTTTCGACTATTGGAGGGACACAATAGACACAAAATCCAGCTGGGGAAGAAAGATTGCAAGGGTAGGGGTCCCAGTTTACGTGCTTCTTAGTACACATAGAAATGCTAAAACCTAATCCAAATATAATTAGTAACAAAAATGGTAATGAGTGATGTTATTTATTCACATCCTCATTCACATACATTTAATGTACAAACATAGTTCATATGAGTAAACGTTGTGCCCAAAGTGGGGAGTAAGGAAAAGAGGGAAGGGGGGAGGGGGTCAGTGGTTTGTGAGGATCAGGGTTGTGTGTGAGAAGTAGTTTCAGAAGTCAAATGTGATCAAACAAATACATTGCTGGTTGGCATAGCCACATAAATCTGTAACAATGATACAATCCTATCCCGTAAGGTAAAACACAGTAACAATAATCTATTGTTCATGGGTAGGTCTTGTAAAAGAAAGTCGACGTTTCGCCCCTAGTGGGTGTAGGTTGAGTTGCACCTTACTGTGGGGTCTGCTTCAGGACAGATACGTGATGTGGGGTGGGGGGAACCTAAAGATTAACGAGAGAATAGAGATGAGCTAACCAAGAACCTAATTGGGGAGTTCAAAAAATGAAGGGTATAATTACCAAAATGCCACCTTGATTGTGGGCATGGAGAGAACACTGCTGGAACAACGTTGTTGTGAGCGTATAGTGTTCTACCTGACTACGCCTCGGCTTCAAGAGCTGAGTGAGCATTGGTTTGGCTAGACTGTGTACTGCCTTTGTTCTGTTGCCTCTTCTGCGGATTCAGATACATGTTCGACCTGTGTCAGACACTTTTATTGGTTGCGCCACAGGACATAGACATGCTACTGGAGCCCTTGCAGACCCACGAGTACAGTTGTCCACAGCGTATTCCCACGTTGATGACAACATTTCTCCTCCAAGGGATGCTTCAGCTCCTGTTGGAAGGGAAATCAGCTCTGCTCCTGTGGTACAGGCATTGGTTCCAGGTGTGCAGACATCTAGTTCTTCCCCGGCGGCTGCTTTGGGAACAAGAGAGGACCACCTTTGCTCACTCTACATTATATTGGAAGTACTGGAGGGATTGCCACCTGATTGCCACCTGCGGATGCAATGTTGAGAGATGTTGAGTCTTCAGCACAGGATTCATAAAAAATCTGGCCTTTTCTGTGCTGGGAACTATTCGGCATGTTTTAAACATTTACAAAAGTGAAGGTCATAACTGACTTTGTTTATTTTTCTCCTTCTCTGCTCTAACTGAGCGTAATGGCTTTCAAGATGCTCTGTAATAATAACCACATTTATAAGTTTAGAGGACCTTTTGAACGCTTTTAAGGAAAAAACAACTTTTCTTTTATGGACTTTTTTTACAGGCTTGTAAAATGCTTTTAGTATTTTTAGTATAAATGAGTTTGTATGCTTTTAGTGGCCGTAGCTTTATCATCATCTAACTGACCCTGTTGACCTTTTGATGAGGAGTGGGTGTCATGTCCTTTAAGCTAGTCCTATCATGTATACCCCTATTGTTTATACATTGTACTATCCACACACAAAAATGATTCTAAACAGGTGACATTTTACCTAGTAGCTTGGTCCTGTCTCTTCGACATCAGGCTCTTAGTATTCTATCATAATCCTTGTACCTGACGTACATTAACATGTCCCTAGGCATGGCATAATTATTCAGTTTTGATCCTTGACCAACAGTCCGCTGTGCATGATCGTATTTGTTTGGAAAAACATTTATGATTGTTTTCTAAACATATCGGGGCACATGCATCAAGCTATATTTACGATTGCAAATGTTGCGAATTGCAAAAAAAAGGCTGTTTACGATCGCAAAATTTAGCAATGACCTAAATACCGAATCGGAATCATCGATTCCGTAATAGGTAATCGCCAATTGGGAATCACAAAATCTATGCATCAAAAAATCACAAATAGCGGATCTGTGAAAAATCGCAAATAGCATTTCTTAAATAGGAACAAATTAACTCAGGTGGTAGCCATTTCAAGGTGGATAAATCAAGTGCTAATCATCAGCAAACTACTTAAACAGTCCCAGGAGGCATCATAATGTTTCACAATGTCAGCACTCTATGTCATGGCGAGGAGGATGACGCTATGAGCAGCAGCACAGAGAAGAAGGAGGAAGATACAGGAGCGCATTTTCAGAGTGCGCTTTACTTTGCTAGGGCAGACAGAGGAAGAGATGTATGATGAATATAGTCTGAATGCAGACATAACCTATGAGCTCATAGCTGAATTAGAACCACTACTGCAGTGTCAGACTCGCAGGACACATGCCATTCCCACTCATGTGCAGGTCCTCTGTGAAAAATCGCAAATAGCATTTCTTAAATAAGAACAAATTAACTCAGGTGGTAACCATTTCAAGGTGGACAAATCAAGTGCTAATCACCAGCAAACTACTTAAACAGTCCCAGAAGGCATCAGAATGTTTCACAATGGCAGCGCTCTATGTCATTACGAGGAGAATGAGGCTATAAGCAGCAGCACAGAGAAGAAAGATACAGGAGCGCATTTTCAGAGTGCGAGTTACTTTGCTAGGGCAGACAGAGGAAGAGATATATGATAAATATAGGCTGAATGCAGACATAATCTATGAGCTCATAGCTGAATTAGATCCACTACTGCAGAGTCAGACTCGCAGGACACATGCCATCCCCACTCATGTGCAGGTCCTATGTTCTCTGCACCTCCTAGCGCCAGGTAGCTTCCAGGGAGTAATTGCTAAAGCTGGAGGTGTCTCTCAAAGTGCCCTATCACGTTTTTTTTAATTCATCCCTTTATGCCATGCTGCCGAGGATACATCACCACATAAGGTTCCCCACAACACCCACGTAATTGCAGAAAACTACATTTTGATTTCTATCAGGTAGCCATTTGTCCCCCCTTAGTGAATGAGTACATTTACAGAAACCTAAAATCATGCCATTCATTGAACATACAAGTCATCTGCAATTCAAAAAAAATAATCACAGACATAGTGGCTGGTTACCCCGTCAGTACTCATGAATCTTCAGACATGGTGGCATACACAGACATCTCCTTGAGGGTGAATTTGGAGAAGGATATTTGCTTGGTGAACAGATGTAATACTGTCTTGCAGACCTGTCAGCCTTGGTGACACATAGTAGTGAGTAGTGTATTTTCTTCTTTACATCCTGTAGGTGATAGTGCATACGCTGTATGCTCTTTCATACTGACGCCATACCTAAATCCTTGTACCCCAAGTAAGCAGCGATGTAATGAGGCACATATCTCCACACGCAATGTAATTGAGGGGACATTTCGTTGACTCAAATCTAGGTTCCGCTGCCTCCACAAAACTGGTGGTGCATTGCAGTACAGGCCAGATACTTGCTGCAAAATGTTCGCCACATGTGCCATGTTGCACAACATAGCCACTAATAGAGGCATACCCCTGGAACACTATGACAGCGAGCCTGAGGAAGACAATCAGCCAAGACAACCACCACAAGTGGCATGTGGTCCAAGAGCAGCAGAGGGGAGACAGAGATGTGCAGAAATCACCCGACATTTCTTTTAAGGTGGGTAATGACGAGACAGCACACTACGTGCTCAACTGTTTATTGTTACAAAGTGTGGTAGTGTTAATGCACACATACCAGGTGCAGACAAGTATTTTTTAGAAAATAAAGAAATAACATGACATTGCAATGACACTAAGCTTTCAGTACATACAATGTTCATGCTGCTGGTTACCGCACCAGATTTCGAAGTGTCCAGGTATTCACTTTTTGCGGACATGCACTCTGTGAGAAGTTGGCCTGATATATGATGTTTCCAATTCTGGAACCACCTTGTATCAGTCCAAACAATCCCTTATGGTGTCTGGTTGTAAGTCAACCTTATAGACAAGCTATCCTAATGGTAGCATGGACTAAGCAGCCTTAAAGGCTTAACTCTAGAGGTTGTGTTAAGCAAGCTGTTTTACCAATCACAATCCTGTAATATCAAATGAAAGGACACCACACAAGTATATATTATAAAAATATATGTATTTATTACTAGAATAATCCTCTGTACTCTTTATGAGTGCAGAGGCACAAGCGTTTAAACAAAAGCACAGTTAAACATATGAAAGTTGCACAATTATGGATGAGGCCGGGGGGCCACGCAAACCATATATTAAAAAAGTGGTATAAGAGATACCAATCGAACAGTGGTTAGGCCTAGGGCCTAGGGAATTGCTGGGAGCAGTCGGGAATAGCAATGCTGAAGTCGGGAAAAGCCCGCAGGATTCGGGTGCAGCGCTTAAAGCACAGGCATGCACAAATGTAAAGTCAATGGTGCTTAAAAGTTATAAAGTTATAGTTTAAGAATACTTCCGCTCAACCTAGAAGGACGAAACTTAAGACACATACACTAGAGGTGTGTACCAGTGTGGGAACACCGGCATTGCTGAGTTACCTCACCCACAGGAAGCGGGTGCACAGGTGAGATGTAGTGTCGGCTTTTGTCACGCAGGTTGCTGGTGCTTGGAGCTGAAGATGCTGCAGATGTCGAGACGAGAAGTGTCCGGTGTGATCCAAGGGTGGATCGAAGATAAAGATGATCTGAAAGCAGAGGGGACAGAGTCTGGGTCCCTCAGCAGTGACCAGGGTGGAACCAGAAGGAACCAGGCAATGTTGGGCGCTTTCAGGTCGCTGATGGGAAGCTTCTCTCCGCTGCCACGTGGACTCTGGGTCACCGAGGATCTCCAGGAGTGGATCACGAGCTGTCCCACAAAGGCTCTCGCTGTCGGCGGTGTCGGCTTCCGGATTGGAGCAAACAACCCTTGGCAAGCGCAACCCACGCAGTACTCAAAGATGGCTTAATACTCGGAACAGGAGGGTCAGAGCGGGTGCTCCTTTTCAGAGGAGCGAGTACAAGTCTGGAGCAGCCAGATTCACAAGTTAGATTTCAAAGTTCGTCGGCACAGGGGCCACAAGCCAACGGGCAAGTGACCGGGCCAACGCATTGAGCCAAAAGATGCAGAAGGGCCCCACGCAGCACTCGGTGAGTGTAGAGGGGTGAGCTTCAATGCAAGAGAGGCTCCGGGCTGAGGCTTCTCAAACCCCAATGCACAGCTTCGAGGGTTACTCGTGGGCTGCACGGACAGCGTCTCGTGGTCTTTCCAAGATGGCGGGCCCCACGCTTCCGGTCACGTCCGTGGGTCTCAGCTCTGCAGGGACTGTGGATCGGGCTGTTGGAAGGCAGGCACGCTTGGTCTTGTCGAACTCTGTTGCAAACTTCGAGGTGCTGGATGGTGCCTGTTTGCACAGGGTGGTCACTCCTTGACCACAAGGGAGATTCTTCAGTCTTCTACGTCGAGTAGGATGTCGAAGGGTCCAGAGTTTTGTTTCATAAGTTTCAGTCAGGATAATCTGAGTGCTTTGGCACTGCTCCCATTCTTATACCAATTTAGGGGGCTGGATTACCTGCTAGGCCCCTCCTATGGGTGGGACCAAGGAAGGGGGTGGTTACACCCCTTTCCCTTTGTCCAGGGTCGTGCTGGGACTGGGGCTGGTGTGCCCCAGAACCGGTTTGACCGGATTATGCAAGGGGAAGCCTTGTGCTCCCCAGGCAGTGTCTGGTTTCTTTCAAACCTCCCTGATACAATCCACTATCTCCTGTCTGGGGTGGTGTGACACCTCCCCGCGACAGGAAAGCCTTTGTCCAGGCCTCCTCAGCTGAGTTTCGGTCAGCAGCAGGAGGTCAGACTCGTGTCTGTGGCAGAAGCGTCCATTTTGTGATGCTGAGGCTCTTTTAAAATCAACCTCGTTTTAGCAAAGTAAAATGTCTTCTCCCTCTAGAGGGGTGGAATGCTATCCCCGTCGACAGGACTGTCGAGGGTATAGTATTCCAAATCGTATGACACCTTACAAAACATGTTTTGATAAAGCCAAACCAAAGTTAACATATAACCGCGATGGATTATAATGCACTTAATAGTATATGGTATGGCATTATCCCGGAACAGCTTAGGGAATTGTTCCCGACAGCTGCAGACAGGCTCAGCTCATGCTAGAGCACCATCTCACATAAACCAAGCACTCTGCCTCCAGGATTGTTAAGGCCTGCCATAGGAGTGACTTATAGGTATATATGTGTCCAGGTAGGTTTAGATATAGGCATACTATATCTAAGCAAGAGGTGATTACACCACCTTGCCCCAGCTTAGTGATCAGCCAGTTGTGTCAATTTTGGATAGCCAGCCAGGGGTGGTAAAAGATATGCTGCAGCCTCTGGTAGGCCTTGGATGCACCTATGCCCTAGGCACCTATATTGCTCTGTACAGGGGCTGATAGGGTGACCCAAGCCAATTTAGTTATGCACCTAGGGTACATGGAATCCATTTTAAGGAGAGAGCAGATAGCCTGGGGCCCTGATTAGCAGGGAACCAGGCCAACTAAGTCGAAAACCAGCTAAACACAAGGCAAGAAATCTGGGGTAACCATAGTCAGGTATCCACCTTCCTACGCAACCCCCCCAAACGAAAGGAGATAAGGCTATCCATGTCCAGGTAAGCCTATATTGCCTGAGTGGCCATATAAGGAAGTACCTGCACTAGCATGGTTACCCCCTGTCTCATGGTCCACTAAGCAATCCCTCACCCTTGGGGTATTAGAGGGTCTCCACCATAGGGAATCACTACCTTGGGTGTGGTTTTGCAAAGTTAAAGGCTGGTGTTGTTCTAGAGTACTGAAGTGAGGCTCCACTAACTTAGGGCTCAGCTTCCTCCAATTATCTTCCACCATGCGTGCCTTTCTTTCTTCAACTGAGTTGCACTGTGCTCTCAGGGTCAACCTCTGGCTACCTAAAGCCGGAGGCTGGGTCCCTTGGTTTGGCTTACTGGAGGGACAGTTCAGCTTTGGGCCCTTTGGGTACCAGGTTTGGCTGTGCCCAACAGAATCCATCTGGGGGAGGTCCCTAACTACTTTTAAGGGGGCTCCCTCTGGAGTTTTTACATTTTTCATCTTACTAGGGCTACTAGTTTCCGTGCCCCTAATCTGTTGACGGGGGTGCTTTATTTGACAGGGGGCCCTTTGGGGCTCACTGTCCTTCTTGTCCTCTGCAGCCCTGGGCTGATTAAGGCAAGGCAAAGAGGGGCAGGTTACCTGCTCCAGACTGGGTCCCACCTGAGAAGGGTCCACTGCCATCAGAGGCTCTGTCAGGCCAGGCCTAACAACCTCTGGGACAGTTCCTTCATCAGGGGTAAGATCAGTTCCCTGAGGAGGCTGATCCTGTCCTAATGTCTGGTGAGGGGAGATTTCTCTTCCTCCTCCATGCTCTCTGTTTGTGTGGAGTGATCCATCATTTCAGGCTTCACAACGCAGGTATCAGTTTGAGTTTGGGCTGTGTCCATCACAGCCCCACCAACCTTTTCAGGAGGAGACTCAGTTTGGGTATGGGCTGTTATCTTAACAGCTCTGCTATTCTGTTCAGGAAGGGAGTTAGCTAAAGATGGGGCTGAGAGTTGCTCAGCCCTACCAACCTTTTCAGGAAGGACATCTTGGATTGGGGTTGTAGCCATCACAGCCCCACTAACCTTTCCAGTGACATTTACCATTTTAGAATGGATTTCCTGCTCAACCTCAGCCCAGGCTGAGATTTCCAAATCATTACCAAGTACAGTCTACAGGCAAGTTTGGTGACACTACCACTCTCTTTGGGCCAATGTCACCTCCCCAGCTGAGACTTACCACTGCCGTGGGATGATTTGTTTCTATGCCATCAATGTTTGTCACCTGGTATGTGGCACCAGGTAAAAGTTGCCTTGAGGGGACTAGCCATTCAGCCACCATGGTGATGCTAGCCCCTGTGTCTCTAAAGGCCTCAACTTTCAAACCTTTGATGGGGGGCTCCTGTCTGTACTTACCCAAAGTATTTGGGCAAGCAGTGAAATTGGCAAACCCCATGCCATTCTCATAGACAAGAGTATCTGTGGTAGGGGACCTGGATAGGCCAGAGTCCACCTGTGCTCCAAAAGTAAACCCACCCACATTCTTGGGGGCGCTCCCACCACCTGGGGGACCACTGCTGAGAGTGACAGGAGGTGTTGGAGCTGGTTTTGGAGGAATATTTTCTTTATTGCCATTCTTTGGACAACAGCTGTCTGATTTCCAATGGCCAGTCTGTTTACAGACATGACAGTATGGCTTTTCTGGGTAGATGAAGTGTCTTGGGACCCGCCCCCATCCTTGGAGTTTTGGGGCCCTGGGGAAGTCTTCTCTTTGGATTTATCCCCTCCCTTATCTTGAGGTTTGGTAGACTCCTTCTTCTGGTCATTGCCCTGATTCTTAGGCCTAATCCTGGTTCTGGCCCATTTGTCTTCCCTCTTACCCAATTCTTGTGGAGAGGTCAGATCTGAGTCCACCAGGTACTGGTGTAAAAGCTGGTTCTGACAATTACTTAGGATCTGCTCCCTCATAATCAAATTATACAATCCTGTAAAGTCATGTACTTTGCTGCCATGTAGCCAACCTTCCAGAGCCTTAGTAGCACAATCTTCAAAATCAGTCCAGTCCTGTGTCTGTGTCTTCTAGGTATCTCTGAACTTTAACCTGTATTGTTCAGTAGTTAGGCCAAACCCATCTATCAGAGCACTCTTCAGGACATTGTAATTTTTAGCATCCTCAGGTCTAACTGTGAGGAGCTTATCTCTCCCTTTCTCAGACATGGAGTACCATAAGATAGCTGCCCACTGTTCTTGAGGAACCTGCTGTACCATGCAGGCTCTCTCCAGAGCAGTCATCCATTTGTGGATGTCATACCCTTCCTTGTAGGGGGGCACAATCTTTGTCAGGTTTCTAGTATCATAGGACCTGTCTTTCTCTTTAGGAATATTGCTGCCACCAGTGGAATCTAATCCACTTAACTTTTGTTCTCTTGCTAAAGCAAGTTTAGCTTGAGCCAAGGCTATCTCTTCCCTCTCTATCTGGAGTTGGACAGCCCTCATCCTGGCCCTATGCTCTTTCCTCTGGGGGGAAGTCATTCCCCTTTGAGATTCCCTTGAGCCACTAGAAATATGAGAATCCCTTGAGGAGGATCTCACCCTTCTATTACCTGAGGGAATTATGTTATAGGATCTGGGGAGGTGCTCGACCTCTCCATTCCTATGTAGGTCCAAGTTGGTTTGGTTAAGCCTCCCCACTAGTACCTGGTTGGTCCTCTGATCTTGATCTGAATCTTCATCTTCTTCTGATTCAGGTTCCTCCTCTATGTCTGGGGGATTCTCAATCTCAGGGGGGTTCACTCCATCTCCTGTATCTAAGGGAACTGCACTCGCCTTATCTAAGTCATCCTTTTTCAGGATGGCTATCAGGGAAGGAATGGTGGGGTTGTGACTCCTTTTTAGCCCTCTTGAAATGCATAAGGCACTCAAGTCTTTATGGCTAAGTTTGTCATAGCTGGAGGGTGCCTTGGTAAGGTCAACCACCGCAGGTAGAGAGCTGGAAGCTTCACCTGTGCCAGACATGACTGCTAGTGAGGTGCAAGTGGTGCACTTACCTATACTAAGTGTTTTCCTACTGTACCTTGCTAGTGAGTTGTAGGCAGGGTGTGCTAATCCCTTTGATCTACAACTACTAAGGTCAGTAGAACTTAAATATGCTAAGCTTTTGTTTATATGTACCTAAGGTACTTGATGTGATCTTTCAATTTGATAAAAAGATTGCAATGGTAAAACAACAGCAAGCTCAAATCGGCACAGTGAGAAGTTGGCCTGATAAATGATGTTTCCAATTCTGGAACCACCTTGTATCAGTCCAAACAATCCCTTATGGTGTCTGGTTGTAAGTCAACCTTATAGACAAGCTATCCTAATGGTAGAATGGACTAAGCAGCCTTAAAGGCTTAACTCTAGAGGTCGTGTTAAGCAAGCTGTTTTACCAATCACAATCCTGTAATTTCAAATGAAAGGACACCACACAAGTATATATTATAAAAATATATGTATTTATTACTAGAATAATCCTCTGTACTCTTTATGAGTGCAGAGGCACAAGCGTTTAAACAAAAGCACAGTTAAACATATGAAAGTTGCACAATTATGGATGAGGCCGGGGGGGCCACGCAAACCATATATTAAAAAAGTGGTATAAGAGATACCAACCAAACAGTGGTTAGGCCTAGGGCCTAGGGAATAGCTGGGAGCAGTCGCGACTATCAATGCTGAAGTCGGGAAAAGCCCGCGGGATTCGGGTGCAGCGCTTAAAGCACAGGCATGCACCAATGTAAAGTCAATGGTGCCTACAAGTTATAAAGTTATAGTTTAAGAATACTTCCGCTCAACCTAGAAGGACGAAACTTAAGACACATACACTAGAGGTGTGTACCAGTGTGGGAACACCGACGTTGCTGAGTTACCTCACCCACAGGAAGCGGGTGCACAGGTGCGAAGTACTGTCTGGTTTTGTCAGGCAGGTTGCTGGTGCTTGGAGCTGAAGATGCTGCAGGCGTTGAGACGAGAAGTGTCCGGTGTGATCCAAGGGTGGAACGAAGATAAAGATGATCTGAAAGCAGAGGGGACAGAGTCTGGGTCACTCAGCAGTGACCAGGGTGGAACCAGAAGAAACCAGGCAATGTTGGGCGCTTTCAGGTCGCTAATGGGAAGCTTCTCTCCGCTGCCACATGGACTCTGGGGCACCGAGGATGTCCAGGAGTGGATCACGAGCTGTCTCACAAAGGCTCTCGCTGTCGGTGGTGTTGGCTTCCGGATTGGAGCAAACAACCCTTGGCAAGCGCAACCCACGCAGGACTCGAAGATGGCTTAATACTCGGACCAGGAGGGTCAGAGTGGGTGCTCCTTTTCAGAGGAGCGAGTGCAAGCCTGGAGCAACCTGATTCACAAGGTAGATTTCAAGGTTTATCGGCACAAGGGCCACAAGCCAACGGACAAGTGACCGGGCCAATGCGTTAAGCCAAAAGATGCAGAAGGGCCCCACGCAGCACTCGGTGAGTGTAGAGGGGTGAGCTTCGGTGCAAGAGAGGCTCAGGACTGGGGCTTCTCAAACCCCAATGCACAGCTTCGCGGGTGACTCATGGGCTGCACGGTCAGCGTCTTGTGGTCTTTCCAAGATGGCGGGCCCCACGCTTCCGGTCGCCTCCACGGGTCTCAGCTCTGCAGGGACTGTGGATCGAGCTGTTGGAAGGCAGGCACGCTTGGTCTTGTCGAATTCTGTTGCTCGAGTTCTGGTTAGAACTGCAACAAAGCAAATGTCGAGGTGCTGGATGGTGCCTGTTTGCACAGGGTGGTCACTCATTGACCACAAGGGAGATTCTTCAGTCTTCTACGTCGTGTAGGATGTCGAAGGGTCCAGAGTTTCATTTCATAAGTTTCAGTCAGGATAATCTGAGTGCTTTCGCACTGCTCCCATTCTTATACCAATCTAGGGGGCTGGATTACCTGCTAGGTCCCTCCTATGGGTAGGACCCAGGAAGGGGGTAGTTACACCCCTTTCCCTTTGTCCAGGGTCGCGTTGGGACTGGGGCTGGTGTGCCCCAGAACCGGTTTGACCGGATTATGCAAGGGGAAGCCTTGTGCTCCCCAGGCAGTGTCTGGTTTCTTTCAAACCTCCCTGATACAATCCACTATCTCCTGTCTGGGGTGGTGTGACACCTCCCCGCGACAGGAAAGCCTTTGTCCAGGCCTCCTCAGCTGAGTTTCAGTCCGCAGCAGGAGGTCAGACTCGTGTCTGTGGCAGAAGCGACCATTTTGTGATGCTGAGGCACTTTCAAAATCAACCGCGTTTTAGCAAAGTAACATGTCTTCCCCCTCTAGAGGGGTGGAATGCTATCCCCGTCGACAGGACTGTCGAGGGGATAGTATCCCAAATCGTATGACACCTTACACAACATGTTTTGATAAAGCCAAACCAAAGTTAACATATAACCGCGATGGATTATAATGCACTTAATAGTATATGGTATGGCATTATCCCGGAACAGCTTAGGGAATTGGTCCCGACAGCTGCAGACAGGCTCAGCTCATGCTAGAGCACCATCTCACATAAAACCAAGCACTCTGCCTCCAGGATTGTTAAGGCCTGCCATAGGAGTGACTTATAGGTATATATGTGTCCAGATAGGTTTAGATATAGGCATACTATATCTAAGCAAGAGGTGATTACACCACCATGCCCCAGCTGAGTGATCAGCCAGTTGTGTCAATTTTGGATAGCCAGCCAGGGGTGGCAAAAGATATGCTGCAGCCCCTGGTAGGCCTTGGATGCACCTATGCCCTAGGCACCTATAGTGCTCTGTACAGGGGCTGATAAGGTGACCCAAGCCAATTTAGTTATGCACCTAGGGTACATGGAATCCATTTTAAAGAGAGAGAAGATAGCCTGGAGCCCTGATTAGCAGGGAACCAAGCCAACTAAGTCGAAAACCAGCTAAACACAAGGCAAAAAGTCTGGGGTAACCATAGTCAGGTATCCACCTTCCTACACACTCCCAGGGACCTCTCAGTTGGCTCTGCTACATCCCTTGTGGAGACTTCTGTGCCAGTGTTGCTCCGAGTACTGTGCCTCCTGGGATTAGTAATTGGCACCAGTAGGCTACTGAGGCTGGAGGCCTCCTCGCTCTCCCCCCTCCCAGAATGTTGTTGTCACCAACTGTAGCAGTCTGTAGCTTTTCCACCGCATTGTTTACCTGGATAAGGCGTCTGGCCACATCCTCGCAGCAATGGCTCATCTCTACTTGCATCCCGATAGCAAGACGGGACAGCTCAGTCTATTGATGGCCCTGGTAAAACCGTCTAGGCGCACCATCAAATTGTTATGCTTCCTATGATGGGATGCATGGTCATCCTGCATGACCCTGCACAGGTCATGCATTGATTTCATGACATTTGCAAAGTTCTCATTGCTAGCCCTCTGTCCTTCCACAACAGCAGTGGTGAGCTCTTTCAGGCAGTCACAGATGTCTCCTATGTTGGTTGCCATTGTTCCTAGTTGGCACTGCATTACTCTCATGTTTTTACATTGCAGATGCTGGACTTTGAGCATCTTACCCTCTAGCCCGCTCCAGGCAGCAGCTCCATTGTCTCCTGCAGCTGTCCTGGCCATTCGCCTGCTGAACTGTATGGCCCTGCGCTGCATTGGGAGCTCTGTTGGTGTTGTTGTGAGTCTATGGCCAGCCTATAGTGTTGGAGTGTCAGGTTGGCTCTCCTCCTCACTGTCCCAATCTGGCAGTGGTGGGACTATTCTCCTGCGTTGAGTGGGTGCAGGTATGGGTAATGATACTGGCACTTCTGTATACTCTTCAGACTGTGCATCATGTTACTGTGTGTCAGGGACATCACCCATGTCCCTCTCCTGCACAGCTGCATCTGTGATTTTAAACAGTGCAAGTTCAGTATTGTTTTGTGTACATGTATGTGACAAAGCGCATGCCATTGTCTAATAAAGTTTTTGGTAAAAAACAAAGTCTACTTTAGTCACTTCATTGCTACACTTTGATGGACTGAAGCTGTTTTGATCCCTCCTTGCCTTTCCCTTATAATTTTCTGTACACTACTACCATAATGCATTTGGGTGTTGCAAGTAAAATGTAGACTGGACTCTGATTTGCTACACTATGCATGATTTACATTGTGTGCTATTTTAGTTTGATTGAATAATACTAGTTAATTTGCATTGGTCGTACCTTGTGAGGTACCAACCTGTTCTGAGATGTCTGTCTGGATAATGCCAACAACTGCTTCTAGCTGCAGTGTAGATCCGACCATGTTCTCCAAGGTTGTGTTGGCACGTTCTGCAGAGGGTCCCCCTCCAGTTTTTTTGGCCTCGACAAGTCTTGCAGTCACCCTTTCTTTTGCTCGGCTGCACGGTCATACCAGCGCTTGCCAGGTCGGATATTGAACGCTGTGTCACACCCACTGCATTGACCTTAGATTGGATTTCCAGCCAAATTTTCCTTTTTACTGACTCTGCAACCTGCAGAGACATCTTTCCAAAAAGCTGGTCGTGTCTCAGCACCACTTCCTCAACGAGGATTTCCAGTTCCTTTTCACTGAATTTAAGCTTTCTTTTACGCCCTTCGACTTTCTTTTTCCCTGTTTCTAAAGCCATGCTGTTGTTTCCCCACAGTTTCTGCTTCCAAGAAAGCTTGTTTCTGCTCAGCTCCACCGGTGTGCCACCTCCTCTGACTCTCTCTGTGAACAGGTGTGAGCAATCCCAGATTCACTTCCAGTTTGTGATGTCATCCAAAGGCAGCAATGTGGGTAAATCGCTATTTGCTATTCAGTAATAGCGGATTCGCTAATAGATATTCTGTAATAGCGGAATCACTATTTGCAGTTGCGATTAATATCGAATAGCTAATTTATTGTGATTGTTTTGATGCATGCCATTTTGTGATTCCTAAAAAGCGATTAATTAAAAATCACTATCTATGAATCGCAAAACTTATGCTTAATGCATGTGGCCCATCGATTCTAGAAGAAACCCTGGAGTTACCACTCTAGTGTATAAGACCCTTACTTCCCCCTGGAAATCAGAGGAGAGTTCCTTCCAAGCTGATACGGGGTTCTGTGTGCTGAATCTTCAACACCCAGCGATCTGACATCCCTTGCGGGGTGTCCTTCTCCAAGGATATAATTACTGCAGCAAAGGAAAGGGCACGAGTGAGCACTTGATCAAAGCACAACAGAGGTAAGTGAGGTGAGCTTATGGTTTGTGGACTGTTTGTGGACTGTTCTTGGACTTATTTAATTCAAAGGTCTGACCCATTGGTCTGAGCCCATAATCCGGGAGGATACTTCCAGAGGGAGATAACTCGATATAGGGTGGCTGACAACCTGGTGGTTGCTTTGTTTTATAAAGGCACTAACAATGGCCCCCAGGAAGACTAAAAATATCCAGGAGCGGAACTGGGAGGCTCTGTAGAAAGCATGTAGAAAGGAATGAAGCAAAAAGGAAAAGGGAATGAGGACGCCAGCACAAGTCGGGTGGCATGGCTTCAAATTCATTAAAAGAATTTGTGGGGAAGCACTTTGAAAAGGTATTCTCACCAGCAAAGTCCCCAGTTATAGAGGAGACAGAGGTCGAACTGTGGAATGGGAATACCTCATTATTTTACGATGAGCATACGATGGAGTCGGTAATTCTGGCTAATCAGTCTCTTCAATCCTTATCGGGGCAAAAGGGTCCATTGTCTCCACAGCTGTCTTCATCACCACACGGGCTATTTACTCGGGACCCAGAAAATACAGTTCAGGACTATCCGGAATTGAATAGCAAGGATTTAAGGACAGAAGGAGAGGTCATACCAGACACCGAGCTAAGGGCGAAAGAGACCCAACATGGTAACCTGAGTTCGATGGAAAAAGAAAGCGTCTAACTGAATCAAACCACAGGGTTGAACCTAGAACTTTCCGCAACACCAGCCTCTTCTATGATAGACCTGATGCTAATATTACAAAGAACCCTTCAAGGGCTTTTAGAAGTTACATTGTCAAATAATGAAATCTTAAAAGTACAAGCATTTATTTAAGATTGAGGGGGAGTTGCAGGGAATTAGAAACCAAATGCCAGCAATGGTAAGACCAGTTCCAGACCCACAGCCTCCTGCGTCAGTTGGGGAGGAGATAGCGATGGTCGATCCCTCTAAAATAAACCAGGAGGTTTATATTTCAAGGTGGCCAATGAGAGTAATTAGAAGGGGTGAGATTTCTAGATATGGGTTGCTTAACCGAGGGAGACAAGTTGGAAGGAAGAGAGAAAAAAAAGGGAAATCCCAAACTAGCGAAACGTTGTAGGGTTGCTAAGGATAGCCCAAGAAAAGTTGAGCAGGAAACCATGCTAAGCAAATCCCAAAGAGAAATAATACAGAGGAAGGCCCCAAAGAAGCAAGGGAAAAAGGTGCAATCTAATAATAAGCCTATGGTGAAGGAGAAGCAAGTACGGTATATAGCACCAATCAAGACCAAACACCCTAATAATATTGCTTGTTACGGAGCAAGGGCACAAGTAGGTAAAACAGCGGATGCTGGATTAAGAAGGCATACCTGCCAGTCACGTATGGTACCAACTGGGGTAAGAAAGGAGGGTGTAGGGAATAAGTGGTTATATTTTGTACCTATGCAAACAGGTAAAGGTGGCAAGAAGTTGAGGAAGAGTGGGCCTCTAAACAGGGCACAACTCTTACACTCATTCGCCCAGTGCCCAAATCTGAAAGGCATAGGCTCAAAAGACTTGCGACAAGTAGGATTTAAGCTAAATGAGGAAGGAAAGGAGGTCAACAGGGTATTGGTTTACTCGGACCTGGTAAAGTTTGCAATTCAGAAGGCGGAGATCGAGGTACTAAAGGAAGGAATACAGTTAGTACCCGAAGATGAAGTAGAAATAGACATAGAAGGAAAAGAGCCGCAAGGAAAGGATTTTCTAAGGTGCCATGCTGGACTAGGAAAGAGACAGGTGAGGATAATAGAGAAAGACGTAGGTGGAAGCATGGGAAATCTTAAAATAGATCCTAACAACTCAGACATAGAAAAATGGTGGGGAAATTGGAGTCAAGGATCCAGCCAGGTAGGCCCATCCAATAGGTATATCGAGGAGCTTGGAGAAGAGGGTTACCTAGAAGATGTTGACTAGGTAAAGGGGACGCCGCATGGCATAAATATTGTTTCTTGGAATGTAAATGATCTGGGAGAGCAAATAAAACAGGAAAAATTAAAGGAGTTAGCAATAAGATCAGAGATAATATGCATTCAGGAAACCTGGCTATGCGGCAAGACCCCAACATTCGATGGCTTCCAACAACTCCACCGCCCAGCAAAGAAACAAAGGTTTGGGCACCCTGCGGGAGGAATCTTGACATTGCTTTCAACTAGAATAGTAAAGAATGTGATGCAACTTACAGTAAAATATAAGTGGCTGCTTGTATGCAGGACATCTTTAGCAGTTACCAGCAAAAAGTATGTAAATTTGACGCTTTTAAAGCTGTACATGCAATGGGGAAGCCAGGAGGAATATGTTGTTGAAATGGGTTATTTTAAAGAAGACATGGATTTAATCTGTGAAAAGTATGGTACGGATATCATTTTATTGATGGGGGATTTTAATCATAAATTAAACCCAAAGAATTCAGATGGTTGGTTCTCAGAGATAGTGGAGGCTTATGGTAGAAACCGAGCAACCTTCTCAAACTGTGTCTCCACAACTCGTGATAAATAACTGGGAATTTATTTGGGGACCAAAAGCCTCTTCTGTCTAAATGGGAGGTCAGCCCTAGATTGTCCCGCAATGAAAACATTTAAACCAGGCACACAAAACAGCCCAATAGTTTATGTTTTTATGTCACCATGGAATTCTGCCTTGGTTAAGGGATTTAGGACATATCAAAGAGAAGGGAGTGACCATAATCCAATGAAGTTAGAGCTCTTAGAGGTCCACCCGAAGCAGTGACAAAGTGACAAAGTGATCGATCAACAGTTGGAGTACCCCAGGCGTATTACAACGAGGCTATCAGAAGAATATATAGCAAAGTTGAAAAGATTACAACAGAACCTAGATCTGGGAAATGCGAGAGGGCAGGGCTTAGAGCGGTACGTGGACAAATTAGAACAAGTGGTTCAAAGTCTCCAGGGTGAACTCAGAAAGGACTAAAAAAATGCAAAGAGGCACCAAAATGTAACACAGAGACAAGGAAAGTGGTTCACTGAGGATTGCTTAAAAAAGAAGAGAGACATAAGGAGAGAAGCACATAGATTAAGGGTGAATTATGAATAGGAAAGGGTTGATAAGCTTGTAAAACTAAAAAAAGAATACAATATGTTAATCAGTAGCGCGAAAAGAACTCATAAAGAAACCTGCTGGGTAAAACTGCTGGAGACAATTGAGACAAAGAACTTACGCTATTTCTGGAAGCTGATACAATCAGCGGCAGAACTCCAGGTCGCCTCAATGAATTGTGTGGTGGAAGAGGCGGCATGGGAAGAATATCTGTTGGATTTGTATAGTCCGGGTAGAGAACCGGAAGTTAGGGAGCCACAGGAGTGGTGCGAGCTAGTAGAAGAGCTCAAAGCAGATTTCTCGCCCCTTGTTTAGACAGGCTTTTTGGCCCTAGTTAGCAGTATTATAGACTTTAATCTTGCTCACATCTAGGATATGTATTCCTAGCTTGTGTTGGCCCTTTTAGGCCCTTTCTTTCAGACATAGAAGAGGCCATCTATTGCCTATTGGCTTTGGCCTGTCATTTTTGCTTATAGTAGAGGTTGGATCCTGTGGTCCTGACTTTATATTACACATTGGTATGGTTTATGTAGGTACTCTGACAGAGCTAAGGGTTATTTCATCCTTCTCAGGCGTACAGGCCCAGAACTAGAGGGACTCCATTTTGATGGAGCTGAGAGGCTTCAGGGGTACAGGTAAAGTTTATAGTTAAAGCTGTTGTTCGCCCTAAGCGAACCGGAGAGAACCGGCCGGAGCTGAATCTAATCAGGAAGTGTCTCTGGGCTCAGGTCTCTAGACGAAACAAGCAGCTGGTCACTGTGGGAGCGTCTAGCGCAAGGAGCCTGGTGCATGGGATTGGTGGGAGGAAGCTGCTGGCTGGAACTTTCGATGAGAAAACAGCATTCTATATCAGTGAAGTGCAGAGGCGGAGTCAGTGAGTTGTTGGAGTTGCAGAGAGAGAGAGTTCGAGCGAGAGAGAGCTGAGCTGAAGTTGCAGTTAGTTGAATTGGAGGAGCAGAGAGTGTTGGTAGAGTTGGAGGAGTGGAATTGCAGGAGGAGAAGAGACAGAAAATGCTTGGAACAGAGAGAAGACGAACAGACAGTCAGTGAGCTGGAACTGAAGGAAGCAGTCAGAAGCAGTTACTTATCAGGAGGAGTTGTGAATAGCTGGAGTCTGAAGTAATGCCTTTTAGAAGAGACTGAAGTTATATCGTGGATTAACCTGTGGGAGCAGCTGGAGTTAATTGGACATTGGCACAGAGACCGTACCCAGAGTGAACAAGCTAGTGGAATGAACAGTTATCAGAGCGGCAGAAACCATTAGATTGAAGTTGGAAGGTGGAGAGAGTCCGTGGGGGAGAGAAATCCAGTGCAAAGTGATCAGCGCAGATGTGTATCCAAGAGTGCAGGAGAGAGAGAGTCTGAGATGAGCCAAGACACAGACGAGAGAGGAGCCCAGATGACAGCTAGAGCAAGACTTCACACTCCCAAGGTGATCTCATTCCTTTATAATTATACCTTAATCTTGTCCTTATTGCCTAGGCTATTGTATGTCTAATCCTTTTCTTTCAGCTGTGTGTTAAAGTTCCTGTTAGTCAAGAGACCCCACTGATAACCTTGTATGTGCATTTTATCATTGTTAAAATAAACAGAGAGCCAGTTCTTAGTGAACCGACATGTGCCTTGTATTCTTGTTCAATCAGGGTAACCTGGTCTTCTAGTCAGACATTGTTTGCATGAACGGATGCGAATCCCGATCAGGTAAGGAGTGACTGAGTAAGTAGGGAGATAGGGAACATTTGATGCCAGGAGCAGAAGGTACATATTGTAATTCGGAAAGCCATACCAATTTCTATTGTCGTAGTTCTATCCCGAATAGACAACAAAATACTTCATCCCTAAGTGTTCATAGGAAAGTGATCGTCGTTGGTACACGGCGTTAATGAGAGCACCTAAGATAGAAGGTGTGTAGGTCTGCCGGATTGCGGACCGTGTGTGAATGAGAGCACCGGAGGGACACGGTGTGGAGGCCTGCCGTATTGCGGGCCGTGTGTAAGTGAGAGCACCCAAGATAGAGGGGTGTGTAGGTCTGCCGGATTGCAGACCGGGTATAAATGAGAGCACTGGGACTACAGGCCCATGTGTGTAGGCGCGCCGGATTGCGTGTCGAGTGAGCACTGAGGGAGATCAGTGTGTGAGAGTATATAATCAGACCTGCCCCGGGGTAGATTAGTCTGGGCCTAGGTGGCCGCGAGACTAGTTGGTGTGAATAGGATATTGTAGAAAACCTATGCTTGTATATTGCGAGTTCCCCATCCTCAGGTAGGTACCCAGGTGCCTGGATAGATGGTCCTGAGGAGGGATGTGGTTACGTTCCGGCTGGGTTAGAGGGGCTCTCAGGAGCGGATCCCATCTGGTCCGAAATTCCTGTTGGTACACCCCTAAACGTGAAAATCACAATAAAAACCCTGACCATAACTAGGGCAGCAGGACCAGACAATCTCCCAGCCCTGATAATAAAATCACAGTTAAACTGGTGGGCAGAATTCTTCTCCCTTATGTTTCAAGAAACTGGAAAGATCCCCAATAATTGGAAAGGAGCAATAATCAGACCGGTGCATAAGAAAGGAGATATGCATGCCCCAAAAAACTACAGATTAATAAATGTGTTAGATACTGGGGAAAAGACCTCTGCAAAAATAATATTAGGAAAGCTGAAACCTTGGGTGGAACAGGTTCCAGTTGTACCGGTAGAACAGGGTGGATTTAAAGAAGGCCACTCAACCATAGACCACTGCTTTGCCCTTTGGGCACTCGCCCGGAAGTCAATAGAGCAGAAGGGGAAATTGTATTGCTGTTTGGTTGACTTTCGGGCAGCATTTGACTCAGTAATTCGCAAGCGTCTATAGAAATGCCTGACTAGGTATGGTATACCGGTGGGGCTACTGGCCATCTTAAAGGAACTACACAGAGGAAATTGGGCCCAGGTAATCAAGGATACACAAAGGGCTCTAAAGCAGAAAATAGTGTTAGGGAACGGGCTAAGACAGGGCTGCGTTTTGGCTCCCCTGCTATTTGCCTTATTCTTGGCCGACCTACCAGCCATATTAGAAGTGGAAAGGAGCGCAAGCTCTAGAATGAGCGGAAATAAAGTGGCATGTCTTTTATATGCAGATTACCTTGTGATACTGGACCAAACGGAGCTCGGGCTCCAAAGGAAATTAAATGTTTGTAGTGAATATTGTGAGGCAAAGTTTTTAGTTGTAAATATGGACAAAACAACGATTTTATGCTTTGGGAAAAAAGAAAAATTTTAGCTGGTTTTTAGGACAAACAAAACGGGAGATTGTAAAAGAATATAAATATTTGGGTCTCTGGTTTTATAGGGCCTTAAAATGGTGTACCCACCTAGAAGCCCAAAAAGCTATAGCCTTATCTTCAATATGCGGTCTGAAAATATTTAGCAAGGAATATGGGGACATGTCCCACAGACCAATGCTAATAGCATATGAAGCAATGATCCCCCCTCAGATATTGTACGGGGCAGAAGTACTGTACTTAAGTAGTAAATGCAGATTGGAATACAGGAGGAAGGGAAGATCCTAAAAACCTTACTGTCTCTGCCAAGCTCCGCAATGATCCAGGCAGTTAGAATGGAGACAGGAACAACAGCATGGAGCATTCAGATCCAAATGTCACTCTTAAGATTTTGGAAACGACAGGATCCAGGGGGTATGAAGAAGGTCTCACAATGGTGTAGGGAGGAGATCCGAAGTAGCAGCCTCAAGTGGGCAAGGGAAGCAAGAGAGAAACTCCTGTCTATTGCGGAGAGATTAAAGGTGAGTCTAACTCAGCACTCACTGGAGATAGAATTTACCAAGTGTTCACTCTAACTCCAAGGTCAGGAATAGTCAAGGAAGAATGACTCGGCATACCTGAGTATGAAAAAATCAGTGCAAGGTACAAGAAACTCATAGGTAAAGGAATCATGGTACCCGTACCCGGATACCTTGCTGAACTATGAGCTTAGGTGTGAAATACTAAGAATACGAATTGGTATTAACCCCCTGGCTGTTGGAGGGAAAAACAAAGGCCGAAATGATACATGCTGATGGAACTTGTAAATGTGGGCTTGGAACCAAAAATTATATTCTTCACATATCGGTAGATTGTCTAGCAGTTTTAGCCTTGAGGAAAGTGTTTTTACGCCCAATTTTCTTAACATATGGAATAAGGTCACGAGCTCAAGCTATAGTAATGCTTACAGAAATGTCAAATCTTGATATTGCCATTGCATTGGGGAATTACATGAAGGGATAGATTGAAGGGGGTCAGTAATTCTATCCCTCCTTCTAAGATTCCCTCATCCATCCAGCTTATGCACTATATCTTAGTTTAATGTATATACTACTGAAATGAGTCGAATTGTTGCTGCTATTATGGAAAGGAAGTGGATATTGTATTTTTAATATGTACATATTTTGATAAGGTATTTTTAATGAATTGTACTGTTACTTATTTATTTAGATTAATATATCATTAATATATACAATATTGAATTTCTTTGAGCTAAAAGGTTGCTGCTATTGGGGAAAGGCCGTGGATTCCGTACTCTTATTATGAATATTTTATAAGGAAGTTTTAACGAATTGAATTCTAATTTATCTATTGTGGTTTCCGGTTGTGCTTAAAGACTATGGTCTAAATAAAAAATGTTTCATTCTTCATTCATTCATTCTCCAAGCAGAGACGGGGTCCTTCGTTCTCATCCATCAGGTGAGGGGGATGGTTTCTCTCTAGGGGTTTACTGGCTACATACATACATATACGCATTTACATGCTACACATACAGATTTAGGTTAGCTACATTTAGGCAAATTACTTAGGGCGCACATTTTAGGAATATGCAAGTGCTACTGTATTTTTCTGATCTGCTTATGTTCATCTTATTAGCATTAGAAATGTATCTACTATTTACTATATTGGTACTAGCAATCTCTTTTGTATGCTTCTGTCTACTGATTGTCGCAGCACGTATGTTTTACACAAAGCTGTCGCTGGACCAATAAATACTTATTGAAACGTTCTAATCGCCATCATGTGTATTTTTGGAGAGAAAGCAAGCATGAGTGTCTGAACGAAACATACTGTACGGTTTCCACGATCCCTGAGGAATCAAGGTTGTCATGTTCAGTGGTTGCCAGAAACTACCTACACCACTGTAGGAGACAGGGGGGTGGTAGTGGTACTGTAGAGCTAGTTGGTCTAATGGCTGACATATCTTGTGGTGGGGTCCAGAAGCAGTTGGGACACCAAGCCCTCAGTTTAGGTCATCCAATGGCACAGGTCCTGGGGATTTCTAGGAACTACACAACAGTGGATGGCACAATAAGCGCTGCAGGCTCACTAGTAGCATTTAATTTACAGGCCCTGGGTACATGTAGTACCACTTTACTAGGGACTTATAAGTAAATTAAATGTGCCAATTGGGTGAAAGTTAATATCACCATGTTCAGGGGAGAAAGCAGTCGCAAAGTGCACAGAGTCCTTTGCTAGCAAAAATGAATTTTGAAGAAAAAAGCAGAGGGTAAAGGCAAAACATTGAGGGGTGACCCTGCAGAGAGGGGCAGGTCCAACATTGGTGGTGCAAAAAGGCTTAAAGATTATTAGCAAGATGTGAAAGGGAGGTAGGCAGTTAAGTTTTTGTACCAGTCATCAGGCAAACAGTGGAGTAAAGAAGAAATGTTGTCAAAGCATGGAAATCTAAGGAAGCCTTGAAGAGAGGCTGATAACATCATGATCTGTGTAAGAGAGCATCAAAGATTAGGTAACGATTTGGAAGATATTAGGAAGAATGATGGACGTAATTTTGCAGAGATGGTAGATAACAAGTCAATATGGTTGAATGCAAGAGGAAGTGTATAAAGCAAAAAAGACAACCACCAAACATTATCATGAATATTACAATTGGTAGCTACAAAAATAAAGTACTTTGGAGCAAAAGATATCAACAAAACCTTTATGGTTTCTATAGGGTGATTACACCCACCCTTGGTACTCTAAGGGGTTAATTACTAAGGTTTTGTAAGGGTTCTCACATGACACAAAGCAAGGCAAAGCATTGTGCTGATTTACCTACCATTATAAAAGCAGGTTGGTGCAGAGCAAAATCAAGCAGCACCATGAATGCCCACAAAATCCTGCAGTAAATAACCCCAAAGTATTTAAGGTAAAACTGGTTCAATTTTGCGTCTGGTAAAATCTCTTCTGGTGGCATATTTAATAGCCAACCTAATACGGTAGTCAGACCTATTTTTGGATTCAGGAGTAGTACTCCGCAGTCATTATAGTATCGAACTAGGCCACACAGTTATGGCAAAATGAAATGAGGAAAGTGCATTACTGTATTGCCACGTCTGCATTCTGTACGTAGCAATGGAGTTTACACATGTGCCAGTCAGAAGAAGATTGTGGGACGAGAAGATGCTAAAAAATAAACAAGTATCCCTTCCAGAGCCAACCTGGCTCCTTGGAAACGATAGAGGTTGGGGACCACTGGTACGCCTATTGACAGCATACCCACTATTGTGGCACGAAGGGAAATATACCATTTTCTTTATATAACCCTCACCCACTCTAGTAGTGGCATGCTTCATCATCGGGTTCACCCTAACTCCTATAAGTCAGGGTGGGCTCGACCATATTCCAGGGAGCACTTATAAAAATAGGGTGAATGGGGGCATAACTTTAAAGATAAAATTCCTCCCCCACTCTAAAAGTATCCTTTATTAGAAGAGTGGGCGGAAAGGTTAAAAAATATGTATGTAGGGATATGAGGATGTGATGGTCCCATTACCCAAGGCACCACCATGTTTCAGCCCTGTTGTATCGGCCTGAAAAAGGTCCTGGGCTTTCGTCAGGGTAGATAGCGAAGAAGTTACTCCCCCGAAGACATGACTAGCGTGTGCTGGTTACATTTAGCAAGCGGTTTGAATGTGAAAATTAAAAAAAAGGGGTTTACTTGCCTCTGCTTTCGTGAACCTGTATTCAGCTCAGCTCCCCTGCTTGTGAGAAGATGCTACAAAATGGTGGCCCTTTGTAATTTATTTACAGCATTTGCTAAAAAAAATCCCTAACATTTTAATCAAATCTGAAAAGCAGACGCTGTTACCAAGAACATTTTTATTGTGTTAGTATTCTAAGAATATTCTTGCGTTTTAGGTTTTATTATGCATTGTTGTGTGAGTACGATAGTGATTGTAAATGTAAACATCAACAAGTTAAATGGCATCTCCATGGTTTAGATGAGGAAAGGTTTTCACACTGTTATTGTGCAATTGCCCCAATAGAAGGTAAAATACGTCATTACGTGAAAACTCTTTTTTCACTAATTTTGTATAGTGGGCTTTTATATTTTGTTTAGAAGGTTCATCAAATATCGTATGATCTTTGATAATTACATTTTTTGATTCTTGTTATAAAAATTCCGGAACCCTGTAAGGTGGTGATGCCAAAGGTTTGTAGTTCCTGTGACACAGGAGGCACACCAGATAGTCTTATTTCTACCATTGTGTTTGCAATCGATTTCATAAAATGAATTAAAATATTTATAATTGCATTTTATTACTGAGTGCATTTAAATATTCAGTGGAGGTCCAGCAGGCATCACCACGAACTAGAATGTCAATAATATACAGGTTGAAGGGAACCCTTAGTGGACCTTCTGCAGTCCTTCTAAAAGAGGCAAGAACCCTTCAAAATCTAGACAAAGATCTGGGGCCCGATGTAGGTCGCCTAATACCGGTCGGTAACGGCCGATTTCGGCCGTTACCGACCAGTATTTGGCTTTTGACATGTAGGTGGCTCGGAATTTACAGAATCGGTATATTTACCGATTCGGTAAATTTACTGCTTCGGTTTTTTCCGAATCGGTAAATATACAGATTCTGTAAATCCATATGTAGGTGGCACAGTTTGCAGTGCCACAGCCCCTTAGGAATTCTTAATTTACCACCCAATACTATTGGGTGGTAAATTAAGAATTTCTGTACATGCACATCTGTGCATGTACACCTGTGCCATGTGGCACACATACATGCCCTAAGGGCATGTATGTGTGTCACACGGCACACAAGCCAGAAACAGGGGTGCGACCCTGTCCCCCTTGGCAATTCGGTATTTTACAGATTCAGTAAAATACCGAATCGGTATTTGCCAATGATTCCTATGGGCTTCAAGGCCCATAGGAATCAATGGCAAATACTGATTCGGTAATTACCGAATCGGTAAATACTGAAACTAACCGATTTGGTATTGAATTCGGTAAAAATACCCACACCCCGATTGCCAGTTCTTAAATACAGAATCGGTATGATTCGGTATTTAAGAATCAGTAATCTGGGACTACCTACATCGGGCCCCTGGTGTTTATATTAAATAGACTCAATGCCTAAAATATAATTAGGAATTTTCTTAAAAGCCCAAGCCAAGCCAAAACATGTTTTGCATCTTCTGAAATTATACGTGGCTTCTTCATGGCTAATAGTAAGGTTTTTGAACAATGAAAATATAGTTTTAGGATCCAATAAACTCGTCAGAGAATTCAGTCTCCTAATTCGAAAGAAGTAGTGACCGTCTTCTGTAGTGGATGAGGTGAAATATTAAACATTAATTTTTTAATGGTATGTACCAAGTTTGATAAGCAGCATGGTAATCGCCGGGTCTAATGCGCAAGAATTTTAAAGAAGTGTGGTTATCATGCCGCTCATCAAACTTGGTACAAACCATTAAAAATGTCCAGTTGAAGCGCTACTTAGTATAGCATCAAAATCTTGCACCAAATGATAACTTTTGAAAACAATGGGATGAGATCAGAGCCAATAAAAGACAATTAAATGGATTTGCAATATGCAGCCACAACCATAGACTGCCGGAATTAGGGAGAAATGAACCCTGGAGAAGGCTGTGCAGGAAAAGAAATATTCAGAGTGAAGGTGACACTTGTTTGCGTTATGAGAGGACACCGTCAATCAAAGGTGTACGCCTAGTAGCACACTAATATTAAAGCGCCTGGAAAAAACAGCACCTACCCCAGGGGCGTAACATGGGTCTCTGCAGCCACTGCAGCACCGGGGCCCCCCAATCCTTAAGGGGCCCCCAAAGCCTTCAGAGGGTCGTATGCTACCCAAGGCCACTGAATACCTGTTCGATATGGGAGACTCAGGGAACCCTCTTCACATTCTGCAGGGAGGCTCCATTACCTTATGCAACTGACTCTCTTTTGAGTAAAAAAAATAGGTATGTCCCATACGGTGACTGCACATGTGGGTTCCCCAAACCAGATCTCATTATCCACCAAGTGAAGGCAAGCTACTAAGTCATAGCCACAATGGCTGTGAGGGCACACTGGCACTTACACCGCAATCTTTTAGTAAAGATTTTTCCCCATTGTTCGTATGGACTTTTGTTGATTGACTTGAAGTGATGTAAGAGAGAAGACATCAACTATACATTTCTAGCTTGTGAAGTAAATGTGACTCCACATTAAGGACCGGGAATCACCAAATATGGTTAAATTGGTTTTATTTTAGGTTATTAATCAATCCAGTATGTAAACACACTCAGAATAAGTTCAAAAGATACATCAATACAGCTGATAAATTGAAATATCTCAGTAGATTGGGTCGTAATAAAATGAGATACAGAATAGTAACAGCCACAACAAAAAAAGATACAAATCAAACAGGTGTTCCATAAAGAAACTTCCCTTCCCTCTTTTAAACATAAATCTACTACAAGATCATCTACTCAGTAATTATAATTTGGGGGCATAGAAGGTGTCAGCATAAGATAGACTTCTGTAGAAGTCTTGGAAAAAGGAAATACATTTTTAGCTCAAAGCTTCACACTTGTGAGAATAAGACAATCAGAGAGATCTGCACCTCTCCAGGTCTAAAGGGAATCTCTCACTGCAAACTGTGGGAACACAAAATAAATGACAGGAGATTCAGAAATGTCCGTATCTCCTTTCACACCACTAGGAACCAACCAAATCATTACTTGAGAGGAGTGTTTGCAATCTCCCTCAAGTGTCCCATAGAATCGAAACTTGGACTGTAATTATCAACCTTGAACATCTCTCCGTCCTGGTATATGATGAAGAGAAGGCCTCTTCTGACCATTGATTCTCCACGTTCCCTGCCAAGTTCTTCCCATCTGTTGTCAGTATCAGCAGTTTATTTCAAAGAATAAACATTTCTCCAGCTAACAAGACCTATGATAAGGCCATTGCAAAAGACAAAAAAGAATACACTGGCAAAGCAAAATGTATTCAATTGAGGCTTAATTATCTGAGCATTTAATATGAACTTTAATACATGATTGTACACGTATAATTTCAAGAATAATTGTAAAACATGAGCAAAAGAGTAAATGATTACATGTTTACTGAACATTACTGTACATGTATATAAATCTCTAATCCTTACAATAGTTACAGTTCAATATTATGTTTAAATGCTTCACACATGTTATTGAAGTTAAGGCACAATGTGAGTATAATGTCAAATGCGAGAATATAACTATAAGATTGTGACATACAAGGGTAGCGCCTAAATTGAGTGCTCCAGTTGGCACCAGCATATACAGGTGCTGACGTGGATAGAGCTTTAGCAGTGTATACTCATGACATGGAAGCAGTTATTTGTTTCTATTCTAGTGAAGTAATATCACAGTATCATTGTGCATCGATTGCTCGCTGTGACATGACACTGTCTTTGGAATGGTTTGTGGTATTGTTAACTTTCATTGTCCCACTTACATGGAAATAAAACAATAGATATTGTGAATTGTTCTACATGCATGTTCTCAGTTACATTTCAATTTCCAAATGTAAGATTTATTGTATAAGATGTAAAACATGTGGTGGTGCCCCAGGGCCCCGGTGCCGGCCATCCAGTGGCCCCCGGGGTGTGTCGGGTGCCCTCCGCGACCCATTGGACCTTCAGGATAGACGTTGAGCGCTGGACCCACCTCTGAAGGGGCCTTCACCCTGTAGTACTCAGGCACTCTGCAAATACTGACCCTAGGAGGATCCCTGCCACGTCGCGATAGACGGACGCTCACGCCCTAGACGATCCTTGGGTCAATCTTCATAATTGGCGCCATACTGGACCTGTACACGGGGTTGACTAGCTATACCTCTCCTACCGGATTGACCTCCGTCAGCCTGCTGTGACGCCTGAGATGACCGCCTCCATACGCTGACCACCTGGTAGACCCGATCTGGCTGCCCCCCCCCGTTTCTAGACCAGTTGTCGTGGAGTGTAACCACTACCTGCCTACACAACGCGGCTCTCAGCCCGCAACCTTCAATATGGCGGGCAACAGAGGCAATAGATCCACTACCCAGAAGCAAATTACCAAATTTACTTGGGCGTCTAAGGGTGACGGTAGGGACCAACCTCCTGCTGGAGACCAGAGGGGCGTGCCCTCCTCCCCCGCGATGAAATCCCTTACGCTTGAGGATGCGATGGAGGCGATTGCTGGGGTACGTACCTCTCTTGAAACACGTATTGACACCGTCAACATTGAAGTCCCCCTCCTACGGGCGGACCTCCGCAAGATTGATTCTAAAGTCAAGGATGTTGAGGTTAGTGGAGGAGGAGCTACGCGGGCATCCAAGATGGTCGCGTAAGCAGAGGGCTCCCGCGACCTGTGCCGCCCTCTTGCAAATATCCTTGACATATCCTGGATTCCCATATGGGCTTTTAAAGATCTACTCTCGCTGATCCTAATAAACTTTCAAGAACTGAAATCGGACTTCGGGAACCATTTTTACATCGTCTTCAACTTTCTGGCCTGCCCCCGGACGAGGCCGGGGTCTCTGCTGCTCTGGCTGGCCGAGACGTAAGTCAACAACAGCGGTGAAGGGACATCCTTCCCACCGGTGACATTCTCACTTTCAGTTTCGGTTTCTCCTCGACCTCCTAATTGACTGTTCGGAAAGCGATCCTGATTTCGAGCCGCAGTGGCCTTGGCCGCTGTGCTTTCCGGCCATATCCCTAGTCTCACAATCTACGATTTTGGACCGGAATTTTGCTTTGGCGACCTAACGATATTTGCCATTTACACCAGGTCCAGAGGGCCCCTTCAGGGCGCGGCTTCCAATATGGCGACCAAACCTGAAGCAGAGAAGCGCAAGACGAAGGTGCTGACCCGTGGGGGATCCGTTCAAACTAATGTTATGGATCGTTACACACAACCGAAGGGTTTCCCCGGTGGTGCTGGCCGTAGTCTTGAAGACCCAAGGACGGACCTTGTGGCGTCATCGGAGGTCTCGCTCCAAGACCTAATGTGTGCCATCACTGGGATGAAGACTGATATGGGGCTACAATATGAGGCTATTGTGTCCAAGATCGACACGGTGGCCGTTGATCTCACCCTCATTAGAGCGGACTTGGCTAAGACCAACGAGAGGGTCAAGGCCTTGGACCTTAAGGCCTCCAGTCTTGTCACTGATATGGCGGATGCACAGTCGGAGATTGGTAACCTGTGATCATCGCACAATATGATGGCCAGACGTCTGGACGAGTATAAAAACAGGGCCCGGCGTAACAACATTCGCTTGGTCGGGGGTGCCTGAGAGCCACGGCGCCACTACCGTTGACCTGCTAGTGGAGGATCTGATCGTCACCCATCTCGCTCCCGCCGGACTTAGAATTCTTTGCGGTTGAGCGTGCGTATCGTTTCCCGGGTGGACAGACTAAACCGGGGGCTCCCCCGAGGCCTATCATCGCTTGGCTCTTCCACTTTCGGGATCGGGACGCTATCCTCCAGGCCTCACGTAGGCACGGCCCATTGAAGTATGAGAACAGTTCCGTCTCCATATATCCTGATTTCACTCCTCAAGTCCAGCGACAAAGGATGGGGTTCCAGGGAGGTGAAACGGTGCTTGCGGGACTTGGGACTCAAGTATGCGATGCTATTTCCGGCTCGACTTCGCGTC